>NW_006399978.1:1649396-1717600 GCF_000299155.1 Elephantulus edwardii | reverse complement strand
CCAAATATAATCCACTCTGCAACCCTCATTTTCTAATTAAATTTCTTTAGCTCTTGAGTTTTGAATAGCCTCTATATATTTCATATACTTCTGTTGAATAAGTGGTTTACAAATGTGTTTTTTCTATCAATCTATAGTTTACTTCTAATTTTTTAAAAAATTTTGTTATTTTCATGTGTGTGTACCATCAAATCGGATCTGACTGGCAAAGGAGGAGATTGCCCCTCCTTCTCTAGTAGAGCATCTGGTGGAATCAAATCACATTACTCTGGGATTGCAGTGCAGCTTCTTGCCACTAGGCCACCAGAACTCCCTTATAGTTTACTTTAAAAATTCACTCAATTAGGTAGTTTGGCAGCAAACTTTTTTAATTTCAATGAAATCCATCTTACCATTTTTCTGTCCTTGGGTCATATTTTTGGTGTCAAGTCTGACTAGTTTTTTCATCCCCTATTTTTTCTAAACATTTCATAGTTTTCATTTAAATCTATTTTCTATTTTGAGTGGATATTTATATATGTTTTACTTCAGTTATACTTTTCTGGTGGTTTTTTTTTTTTTTAGTTTTCTATCCAATTAATCCACCATCACTTGTTAAACGGTTATCCCTTTTCCCTTAATTTAATTTTCTACCTTTAACAAAATTCATTTGGACATATTGGTTCCATTGATGTGTCTTGTTGTAGTTAGGTGCTGTTGAGTTGAGTACGATGCATAGCAACCCTGTGAACAATGGATCAAAGCTGTCCTATCCTGTGTCCTTCTCATCATCTCTGATGTGCT
Source organism: Elephantulus edwardii (assembly GCF_000299155.1). NCBI lineage: Eukaryota > Metazoa > Chordata > Mammalia > Macroscelidea > Macroscelididae > Elephantulus > Elephantulus edwardii. Next base: position 1,716,817 of record NW_006399978.1, on the reverse strand, counting down.
TCAGTTCATCGCTGCAGTCACTATATAAGTCCATCTGATTAAAGGCCATCATCTCCTTCACTGTCCCTCCACCTTTCCAATTATGATTTCCCTCTCCAATGAATAACCTCTCTTAGCAATGTATGTGAGATGAAGTTCTTTGTCTCCCAGGTACACTACAACTATACCTTCTCCAAGACATATCTGTTCTTTTGGCAGTCCATGGGATATTTAGTACTTTTCTCCAACACTACATTTCAGAGATCAATTTTTCTTCTCTGATCCTTATTCATTGTGCAGCTCTTAGATGCATAGCAAGTGGCTGGAAAGGCCATGGCCTGAATCAGGCACACCTTAGTCATCAAACTGAAACCATTGTTCCTCAATAATTTGGAGAAGTCCCTACAAACTTGCAATATATCTCCTGATCTTCTGACTGGTGATACCAAGTATATTGATTGTTGATCTAAGTAAGATGAAGTCGTTGATAGTTTCAGTCTTTTCTCCTTCTCTGTTGATGTTGCCTGTTGGCTGGTGGTGAGGATTTTTGTTTTCTTGACATTGAAATGGAATCCATATTGAAGGTATGGCATAATGGCATCAGATGCCACTGTTGTTTAAGTTTATTTAACTACCAGTACCACACTGCCTTGAATATTATAGCTCAAATAGTATGATTCTTTCTGCTTTAGTCTTCTTTTTCAAGATAATTTGAAATGGAAACAAAAATCATGAGGAAGACTGTTCTATCAACTGGGGGAGAGTGATATCTGATGTGTCTTAGTTCATCTCTCCATTTATCATGGTAATAACAGTTGGCCCCCCACTGGTGAGAATCCTTGTCTTGATGTTGAGCTTCAATCAATACTGAAGACTGCAGTCCTTGATTTTCTTCAGGAAGCGCTCCAGACTCTCCTTGGTTTCAGCAGGCAGGGTTATGTCATCAGCATCCTTGGGATTTTATCAAGTTGATGTATTTAGCTTATGTTAGTGGTGAATTTTTTTGTTGGATTATTTTTATCATGAATGAATGTTGAATTTTGTTAAATGTCTTTTGTTAATTGATACAGACATCTTGTTTTTCTACTTGAGTGGGTTGATATGATAGATTACATGAATTGATTTCCAAACATTGAACTAGCATTACATACCTACAAAATTCTCATTTAATTAATGGCATTTTTTTGGTTATTTTTTTACTTGATATATAATTTTTTTTCTTTATTAATTTTAATGAACGTTTACAGAAACTTTGAATTTCCATTCATTCATTGTTGTGTTTTTCTCCCTGCCCACCCCTCCCCCCCGTACGCTCTTCTCTTTGAAAAGTATTGGTATAAAATCAATCCCCCCAGTACACTCCACTATGCAACCTTCATAACTTGATTCATTTTCTTAATATTTTGTTAATTTATTTGTGTCTATGTTCATGTAAGAGATTAGTCTGTAGTTTTCTTTTTTAATATGATCTTTGTCCGTGATTTTGGTACCAAGATTCCAATATACCCTCACAAAAATGAGTCAGGATGTATTCTCCTATTTCATTATCTCTAATAGACTGGCCGAAATTGGAGTTGGTAGATTTAAGTGTTTGGTAGGTTTATGCTGAGAAATCATCTAGACCTAGAAACTACTTTTTTGTAAACTTTTCATTTTAACCCAGCAAATTCCATTTTATAAATGGCTATAGCTATATTATGATTATCTATTCCATTTTGGAAAATTTTGATTGTTTTGGAGTTTTTCATGTCTTCTATTTATTTTCTGAGGCTTCCTCTCCCAATTTGTTTTAATCATGTTTATCAATGCCCATGGAAGTTACCTGTGTGATGGCTTCTTTAAAATATTTCTGTTGTTGTTTGCTGTTGTTAAGTGCTGTCAAGCTGACTATGAGTCATCGCGACCTTATGAACAATAGATCGGAACCTTGCCCTGTCCTGTACCATCTGCACAATCTCTGCCATGCCCACTGTAACATAAATTTTTAATGGTTCTGTCATCTTGATGTTGACATTTATTTATTTTTCTTTTCTCTTGATGAAATTTTCCTGATGTATTATTTTCATCTTATCATGAAAATTTTTATTATTATGAGATCTTACATGTTCTGTGTTGACAGGCCTCTGGTTTCACTTCTTTAACAGAAAGGCTAGTGTCACTTTGTTCATGGAAGGCAGGGCTAGAGGTCCAGCTACTTATCTGATCTCCACTAACAGGATGGGTGGGGACAGGATGACAGGAGAGGGGGAATGCTTTGTTGCTACTGAGTGGGCATGAATGCCTACCTCCCTCCCCCGCACCCCTAGCTTCTTTTAATAGAAATGGTGGTCTTTGTCTGGACTAGCTCAAATGCTGTTATGCTTTCTGACTTCTTAAATATTCACTTACCCAGTATAGACTTTTCTTGGGCTTCCCCCCACCCACCCACACCCGCCTTTTGGCATTTTCAGGTTGTGGGCTTTGCCTGTGACTGTTGTTGTTTGTTGTTAAGTGCTGTAGAGTCATAGGCAACTCATAATGACCCTATAAAGGAGAGTCCTCGACTCTGGGTGTCTTTCATCCTCTCTTCAGGTTCATAGGGTTTCTGGAGGCAATCTATTATGGAAGTGGATGCCACTCCTCCTTCCAAGCTTGTTTAAATCCGGGAGCTCCACCCCATTCTCTGTCTGCATTTGGTAGCCAACCATTAACGCATTTGACACATCAGTGTCACAGTGTTCAGCCTCTCCCTTCTTCTCCTTCCGGACTTGAAGCCCTCTGCTGCCACCTTAAATCCTTGGCCAAGCCTAGCTTGCCTGGCTCCTGGAGGTAGAGTAGTCTTTTGCATCCGAAAACTGCCACAACACCCGCCCGAACTTGCCTGTGATTAGTCTGGGATAAATATACAGGAGAAAACCTGCTGCACCATTCTTTCATCCCAAATCTCTAGCCAGTCAACCATCTTCTAGTTGCTTTTCATGGGTTCTTTATGTTTATTTTCCATGTAATGCTTAGTAATAAGCAAGAAGAATAGGGAGAACTCTCTACTTTACCTTGTAGAAAAGAAAGATTTTGCCTTACTTTTAGCTACTAATTAATCTGTGCCTTTTAAATTTTATTTTTATTTATCAATTTTGTCTATTTTTAAAATTTAAACCTTTTATGAAAGGCCATCTTCTATATTTATTGATTATCTCAACTGTTTCTTTTTGCTTAATTTTTGAATCTTTTTTATTATTGCCTTCCTTCTACTGTCTGTAGACACTTTCTGTTGCTCCCTCACCCCAATTTCTTAAATTGGATTCCTGGCTTATTGATTTTCAACATATCTTCATTATTAACGTAGGCTTTTTAAGGCTGTGAAGTTTTCCCCTAAATCCTATTATAGCTACTTGCCAATGATTTTGATATGTAGTAATTTTATGTTGTTGAAGTCCAAGTATGGATTTTCTAATTTTATTTTGTTGTTTCCATTTTTTCGATTTAAAAACATTTTTTTCAATGATGGCATGTAAATGATAGTTTCTTTTTCATTAATGACTTCTAATTTAATTATAAAATGGTCTATTCTAGGTCTTCAAGGTTTATTGAAACTTGCATTCTTATAGACTAGTGCATTGTGAGGTTTTGGTCCATATATCTTTTGTGAGCTTTAGAAGAATGTGTGATCTCTACTTGTACAGAATTGTCTGATTGTTGTTGTTATTGTTATTAGATACTGCCAAGTCAGTTTTGACTCAGTAGCACTATACCTGTCACTGACATTTTCAGCTATAAGATTGCCATAAATTATCAGATATAGATAGATAATTGTATTACATGTATATAAATTGTGTGAATACATACATGTACCTCATAAGGTTTGGTGTGTTGTTAAGATAGTTTACATTTTTATTATTTTTTCTCTTGTATAAACTGTAATCAACAAGTATATGTTGACATCTTCCTCTGGCTGGGCACTTTATTGGTTATACTTTTAGGTATTGGCTTGAGTGTCATTGATTAGACTGAATTCCCCAACCATCACTCTTGTAGCATTTATGTTTTTATTCATTGCATGAGAAAAATTTTATTGTTATCTAAGGAGCATCTTAGTGGTAAGAAGTTGCTTTACCAACCCAAAGGTACGAGATTCGAATCTATCAGCTACACTATGGGAGAAAGATGGACAGTCGCTTCCTGTGCAATTTACTGCTTCTAAAAACCCACTGTAGGGTCAGCTATGAGTTGGTTCTTACTCAACAGTACACAGCAACTACAGTGATTCAGTGAGTTAAGTATTGAACCAAAACACCAGCAGTTCAAACCTACCAGATGCTCTTCAGGAGAAAACTAAGGCAGTCTGCGTCTATAAAGATTATAGTCTCAGGAAGCCTGTTGAGCAGTTCTGTTCTGCCCTGTAGGGTAACTGTGAATGGTAAATTACTTGATCACAGTGGCTTTATTTTTTTAGGTTCTTTATTTTGCTTTAAACTCCTAAATTATCTTCTAGCTTATCTTTCAGCCTTTCACCTTCACTTCATTTATCATAGCAGAAATTAAAAGGCTCATGTTACCTCTTTCCTTAAAACTCTGTCACAGCTCTGTTTCATGCAAGTTCTATTCTGCCCTCATTCTTGAAATGAGCTAAAATTTCTATTTCATCTCATCCACAATCAGTTCTATGGAAGCAACAGTCAAAAGATCAAATGACATTTTGCACAGGGAAAATATCACAAGAGTCCAGAATTAAGGTTGCATAGTGGAGTGTACTCAGGGCGGCAGGAGAGGGTGGTTTGCAGGGGGTGATTGTATACCAACGAAAGAATTTTTCTTTTACTTTTCAAAGAGAGGAGTGAACTGGTGGGGAAGGCTGGGCAGGGAGAAAAGTGCAGCAATGAATGAACGGAAATCCAAAATCTCTGTAAATGTTCATTTAAATTAATAAAATACAATTTAAAAAATACAATAAAATAAAATATAGATAAAGAAAAAAAATACATCTTTAAAGGTGCTAAAGACTGACCCAAGACATGATTTTCATTTGCTTCCTGTGCATATGGAAGTTGGACAATGAATAAAGTAGACAAAAAAAAATTGTGGTGATTGAATTGAATTATGGTTTTGCTGAAGAATATTTTCTATATCAGAGGCAGCCAAAAGAACAAACAAACAAATCTGTTCTGGAAGAACTGCAGCCAGAATGCTCCTTAGAAGCAAGGATAGTGAGACTTCATCTCACATACATTGGGCATGCTATCAGGAGGGACCAGTTCTAGGGAAAGACAATGTGTTTGGTAAAGTAGTGAGTCAGCAAAAAAAGAGAAAGACTTTGAACAAGCTGGATTGGGCATGGTGGCTATAACAGTGGATTTGAGCACAACAGAGATTGTGGGAATAATGCAGGATCAGACAGGATGTGCATCTCTTGTGTGTAAGACATCAATAAGTTGGAGCCAACACAGCTATGTTTTTCTTCCTCATTTATCTAGCTTCTGCTTCCTCGCTTATCTAACTTCGGCTCCTCTTTCTTTTATTCACCCCACTATCCCTCTGGCTGCTGCTTAACCTTCCAGACACACTCTTCTTTTATTGTTGATGTTGTTAGGTGCTGGTGGGTCACTTTTGACTCTTAACAACTCGATAAACAATAGATTGAAAATTTGTCCAATCTTGTGCCATCCTTACAGCCTCAATTGTGTTCAAGTTCCTTGTTGCAGTTACTGTGTCCGTTCATCTCACTGAGGTTCCTCTCCTTCCTTGACCTTCTGCCTTTCTAAGCATGATGTCTTTTTCTAGGACCTGAGCTCTCCAGATAACATTCCCAAAATATTTGAGATAATTTCTCATCATCCTTGCCTATGATGAGCAATCTGGCTGCATTTATTTCAACACAGAATGGTTTGTTCTTTTGGCAGTCCAGTATATGTTCAATATACATATACACATGTACAATATACATAGCACCACAATCCAATCTTTTCCTTTAGAACCTCATAATGTGTTTGTATCCCTACCTTACCTACTCTTGTATCCTGACCTACTCGTAGATGTTCTTCTCTTCCTTCTTTACGTCTCAGCATTTTCATCTAAAATTATGCTTCTTTTCCCCATAGTGTAATTGTTAACCTGGTCATGCTTTTCTGTTTTCATTTGGGCTGACCTGACCTATCCAGCTCCAGGAATAGGCGGCCAGCCAAAAACACACTTTGAGATGAGGATTGTCCTGTGGCTTTAGGATTGCTATCACTTTGGAGTGGGCCTCACCAGTTTAGGAAAGTCTTGTGAGTTATTCTGCACATTGATACCTAAGTTAGAAGCTTTAACTGAGAGTGTCCTAAATACTAAAAGCCTTTATAAGACTTAAGGTAGCAAGGGTAGGAGTACTGCACTTGCTCACCTTCACAGCAAAGCCCACATGCTGCCTGACTCTGAATAAAGGTGCTCTAGGAAACACTAAAGTAATCCCCTGCATGGCCAAATGGTTAAGTACAGGAGAGGTGCCTGCTCCAGTGGCAGTGGCAGTCACAAAAGCAGCAGCAACAACAGCAGTGGCAATGGCAGCAGAGGACTTGTGTGAGACCAGTGGGTGCCTGCTCCACAGAGCAAGAAAACTTAGTACTTGCTGGGGGAGTAGGTACCTTCTGGGCACTTGCCAGGAAAGCTAAGTCAGCTGGCCTCAAGCCTAGGCTTAGGGTCTAGTCTTACTGACAAAGTGAGGTGGTACATAATTGGCAGAGCTAAAAGCTTTGTAACACTCTCTTAAGCAGGACAGAGACTAAGTCTCATAACCTTGAAAGGATTATAAAATATGAGACCTCCATTAGTTAGAATTGACTCTATAGGAAATGGTTTTTGGACAAGGCATACTTCCTGATTCTGCTTATCATTACCACAGTAGCAGGGCACCTGACACTGTTGGAGAATTCAGCTTTGCTGGAGAATTTTATGTAGCCAAAATAGAAGGCATTATTAATTAATGTAGATTTTTCTGTCCCTTTGTAAGTGCTAATGCTATTTTAGGAGTTTCATCTACACAAAGTTTCATTTATACATGGTGTTATAGTTTCTTGGAGCACTGCCAGGGTAGTGTAAGTTTTTTTCATCTTAAATGTGAGGAAACTTAAATAGTCCCTGGTCTTGACCATAGACATGGCAAAGTTGAAGTCTGAACACTCTCCAGATGATCCATAATAAGAATATTGAATGTGTTTGTATAATTTTTGTTTTATTTAAAGTTGAACAAATTAATATATAATGCACAACTATCCTTTAATAAATTAATTTTTAAATTCTTCTCTTTCTTACTGCACACCCAGGAAATTTAAGGTATAGCTTGGAAATCTTCTAAGCTTTTCTTTTTTCCATAAAAGTGCTATATTTGGTTCATGAATGCAAATTTAGGGACTAGAGAATTGACAGTTCAGCTTTTATGTCTATTTTTCTTAACCCGTTTTGGTTAACATAGGACTTCTTCTGCCAGATAATCTCTTACTCAGTTATGCTTTCCTCTCTGAAATGGCCACCCTGCTTCCTATCTGAAAAGCAAGAGGGTAGCGTGGAGGAAGCTCAGGTAAGGAAGTATTTTGCCTCAGATGAACTATGAACTACTCTTCAAATCTTCTGGTAAAGCCTATGCTGTTTATTCAGAGTGTGGTTCACATCTGTGCAGTGAGCATCTGCATGTATGTGAGTGCATTGGATGTACATAGCAGCTGATTAAGCATCTTTTGCCTGGAATGTGTCCAGGAGGGGTTATTTCATGCCTGGGAACATTGTACTTTGAGGCTGATTTGTTGCAGTGACTGGTTCAGCACAATTCAAAAAAATCATGGCTTTGTTATTACTAAATAGATTCAACATAGAAGGAAAGCTATTGAGACGAGGAAGGAAATTGCTTGCTGTTTTATCTTCTCTGTCTTCCTCCCATCCAAACACCACTGGCATTTTCCTATGCAAAGAACATAGAATAGATCAGTTCCTCTCTATGGTTTTCATTGTGATACACATCCTAACTCCTAGGATGCTGGGTTTTCTAGAATTCCTGGGCATGTTGGCAGTTTTGGAGAAAGGAGTCACTGTATGAATGTGTATTATCACAGCACTTTCTAGATTGCTGGAGACATAGTACTAGTTATCAATTTAGTGGTGTGCCATTGATTTATAGATAATTATAGTAGATATAAGGGAGCTCTGGTGGCCCAGTGGCAGGAAATAGCACTGCCAGCTGCTCTGTGGGAGAAGGATGGGCAAACTTTATCCCATGTGATTAACTCCCTCTGAAAACCAACTGGAGGGTGAGCTGTGGGTCACTTCCGACTCTAATATAAACAACAATAACAACACTGTAGGAATAGGTATTGTTGCTAGGTGTCTACTGTTATAATTGTTATTATTGTTGTTAATAGGTGTCATCATCCAGTCAGTTCTAACAGCAATCCTGTGTACAACAGTTTAAAGCCTAAGGTGCACCTTATCCAAGCCATAGTCTTTTCAGTTACTTGCTGTGCATCTGAAAGTTGGACAATGAATAAGGATAAAGAAGGAGAACTGTTGTCTTTAAATTGTGGACTTAGAGTACTGAATATCCCATGGACTGCCAAAACAATAAGTAATTCTGTCTTGGAGGATATATAATTAGGCTGCTCCTTCAAAACAAGGATGGTAAAACTTTGTCTTGCATACTTTGGGCATGTTGTCAGGAGGGGCCAGTTCTTGGAAAGAGACATCATTCTGGGAAAGTTGAGGAAGACTCTCAGTTGAGTTGATAGAGTGACTGTAACAATGGGCTCAAGCTAGCAGAGATTGTGAGGATGGCTTAGAATAGGGCAAGTTCAGATTTGTGTTCAGAGTTGCTATGAGCCATAGTCAATTCGATGACACTGAACTGTAATAACAACCTGCACAGTAAATGTATTTTGAGTGCCTTCCAACCTAAGGACTTCATCTTCTGTCACTATACAGACAGTGTTCTACTGCTATTCATTGAAATTTCCACTGAAAGCTGATCACTACAGTCACCCTGCTGATATTTGAACAATCTGTAGCATAGCTTTTTTTAAAATTCTTTTATTTTTTTAGTTTGTTTATTTTTCATTTCAATGAACATCTACAGAGATTTTGGAATTCTGTTCATTCATTGTTGCACCCTTCTCCCTGCACACCCCCCTCCCCCCCTTTGCTCCTCTCCTTGAAAAGCAAAAGAAAAACTCCCTCATTGGTACACAATCCCCCCACACCTCCCCAAACCCCACCCCCACCCCCAAATATAATCCACTCTGCAACCCTCATTGCGTACTCCTATGATAAAAATAAAATATAATACTTTTAGACTATTCTCTCCCCCATAGACTTCAATGCCGTAAACGTATTTCATCCAGTTTTTCTCAGTCTTACCCCCACCCCAATGCCAGCCTCATTCTACAACAGTGACACCATATAGCATTTGTCCCTTTGTGACTGAGATACCTCACTCAGCATAATGTCCTCCAGGGTCACCCATTTTGAATAATATTGCATGAGTTCCTTGTTTTTCAATGCAGCATAGTATTCCATTGTGTGAATATACCACAGCTTCTCTACCCATTCGTTTGTTGATGGGCATTTAGGTTGTTTCTAACTCCTTGCTATTGTAAACAAAGCCGCGATAAGCATGGGTATGCATATATCTACTTGGATGTCATTGATGGTCTCTTTAGGGTATATTCCCAGTAGTGGAATTGCTGGGTCAAATGGTATCTTTATTTGCAACATTTTGAGAAAGTGCCACAATGCTTTCCACAGTGGTTGCACCATTTTACACTCACACCAACAGTGAATAAGGGTTCCAGTCTCTCCACAACCTCGCCAGCATTTGTTGCTTGCTGTTCTGTTAAATTTTGCTAGTCTCACTGGAGTGAAATGATATCTCATGGTTGTCTTGATTTGCATCTCTCTTAGAGCTAGGGATTTTGAACATTTCTTCATGTGCTTGTTGGCCATCTGAATGTCTTCCTTGGTGAAGTGTCTGTTCATATCCTGTGCCCATTTTTCAATTGGATTATTCATCTTTATCTTGTTGTGGTGCTCAAGTATTTTATAAATTCTAGATATAAGTCCCTTGTCTGACATGTCATTACCAAAACTTTTTCCCAGTCTGTGGCTTCCCTTTTTACCCTGTTAGAGAAGTTTCTGGATTCGCATAGGGCTTTGATTCTTAGAAGGTCCCGTTCATTTATTTTATCTTCTCCTGGTTGTAAATTTTTCAGGATACTGGGAAGACTCTTTATGTTGTGGATTAGGACTACTAAAGTTTTTCCAAGCTTTTCTTGAATGAAGTTTACAGTCCTTGGTTTTAGTCCTAGGTCCATGATCCACCTTGAGTTGGTTTTTGTATATGGAATGAGGTGGGGATCTTGTTTAATGTAGCATAGCTTTTACTGAAATACTCTGTGGCATAGCTTTTACTAAAATACTAGTCACTACTGTCCAACAAGGTAGCTCTGGTGGCCTAGAGGCAAGAAACTGTGCTGCAATCCTGAATGCATGCAGTTCAAGGCCACCAGCTATCTCCTTTCATGAGATTAATTGCCTCTGAAAACCCACTGGAGGGTCAGCTATGGGTTGGTCCTGGCTCTCCAGTACACAACAACAATGACAATAGTCCAACAAACAGATACACATTTTGGAGATATAAGCATAGCTCTAAATATTTGGTGACCTAGTTTCTTTTAGATATTTTCAAAACGATGCAAATTTAAATAGGATATTTCTGGTCAAAGTTCATTAATTTCTGGTTTTATTACACTGTTATCAAAGTTTTTTGTCTGTATGTACTATTTCTCTTTTATGTCTTTCTTTGTCACTTAATACATGCTAAGGTTCATGTGTGTTTAAGATTTGTTCTCTATTGTTGGAATGTGAAATTAGATATAAATAGCCATAATAGCTTCTTTTTTTCTTCTTTTTTTCCTTATACTAGTTTATTTACAAAATTCAAATACATTGTTTTCCAGAACAGATTGTTTTCCATTTCCCTCAGCCACCCACCATCAAATTGTACAACTCCATGATTAATCCCCTTTCCCACTGTACATTCTCATCCCTTTGCTTCCACAATCCCCCTCCCTTGGATCCTTACACTCATTCAACAATAATGGTTTTATACTGTTGGGGAATGTTGGGGAGGAAGGGAGGGCCTCTGGCCAGGACAGATTACCTAAGCTCTGTGTAAGTGCAGGCCTCCCAACGGCCTTTAATATGGGGTAGAGAAAGCTCCCCTGTATTTGGCTGTACAGGCCACCTGGGAAGTCGGCTGCCACATCTGTTGAGCTGGGAGTGGTCGCACTAGGCTGAGGGTCTCCTATCCAATCCGCATGCCCCACGTCTGTAATCCTACCCTATCCTGTCTTTCAATTTACTTGTTTGTATATAAGTGTGCTGCAGTCCTCAATAAAACTGAGCTGGATTGAGTCTCTGATCCTCTCTGGGAGTGGTGTGTCTCCTTCGGACTTACCCCAATCAGGGTGTCACTGTTGGTTGCCGGTGAATGGGCAGGGACATTATACAAAATTTATCCTTGTGGGACTGAGTTCACTTAGCATAATGCTCTTCGGTCCCTCCCGAGTTAGATAATAATTTACAAAATCACTGTTCCTGCATTCTGAGTAGTATTCTATTCTATGAATGTACCATAATTTCTCAATTCATTCATTTGTGGTTGGACAGCTAGGCCCTTTCCATGTTCTTGCGATGGTGAATAATGCTGCTATGAACATTGGTGTGCAAGTCTTAGTCTGTGCCTCAGTTCTGATTTTTTTTCAGGGTATATTCCCTGTAGTGGAATAGCTGGATCATATGGAATTTCTGTGTTCATCTTTTTGAGGAAGCGCCAAACTGCCTTCAAGAATTGTACATTTTATAATCCCACCAACAATGTATAAAGAGTTCCTTTCTCACCGCATCTTCTCCAACATTTATTACTTGCTTTCCTGTTAAACTTTGCCACTATTACCAGAGATGATACCTCATTTTGGTTTTGATTTGCATCTTTCTTATTGCCAGTGATTTTGAGCATTTCTTCATGTGTATGTTTGCCTTTTGAATGTTTTCCTATGTGAAAATTCTTTCCATGGCTTTTGCCCATTTTGTAATTGGGTTATCTTGTGGAAGTCCAGAAGTATTCTGTAGACTTTTCATTATGAGACTCTTCTCTGAAACGGTATTACCAAATGTTTGTTCCCATTTGGTAGGTTTTCTTTTCACCCTATTGGAAAAAGTTTTCAATACACACATGGATTTAATCTTTAGAAGGAAATCTTTCAATTTTATCGTCTTCAGATTGTGCATTTCCGGCTGTATTTGGCAGTCTCTTTATGTAGACTAGGCCTACCAAGCTTGATCCCAGCTTGTCTCTTAAGAACTTTAAGGTTTTGGGTTTTAATCCCATAACTCTGATCTACCTTGAGTTGATTTTTGTGTATGGTGTGAGATGTGGATCCTATTTTCAACTTTCTGCAGGTGGAAATCCAGTTTTGCCAGCACCATTTGTTGAAGAGGTTGTCATTTCTCTATTTGGTAGCTTTGATTTCCTTGTCGATTATCAGTTGACCATAGATAGCTGGGTCTATTTCTGGGTTTTCAATTCTATTCCACATAATAGTCTTCATTTTTATTTTTAGGTGTCATTCGTATTTACTTATTTCTTAATCTTGAATCTGTTTGAACCGGGAGTACTTTGTTAATATTTGCTATTATTATTTTTCTGCTTGTCTTTCTACACTTAGAATTTTTGTTTCATAAATCCAGAGTCCACTTTTTGTTTGTCATATGCATTCTTAACTATTTTATTTCCTTTTTAACTGTGAAGTTTGACAGTTGAAAATGCTCTTCTTAGTCTTGTTGAATGTCTGAGGCCTAGATTGTACCTTGTCCTATCCTGTCTTGCAACCTTTGCTATTTTATCTTCTTTCTTTTAGATTTTTGCCCATTTTACAATTTATTAATAATTTTCTAATTAGAAAGTTTTTTATATGAAACAGATTATGCTTTGAGCACCAATCAGAAACCTTTAATAGGTGAATTAATAATTTAAATTTATTCAATTATTAATATGACTGATATTAAGTCTCTGTCAATCTTATTGCTATACTAATATATCTATTTTGTTTTATTTATTCTGGGTCTTTTTTCTACGTCATCTGCTTTCTTTTCTATTTTCTCTGGTCGTGGTGTTACTAAGTGCCGTAAAGTCATCAATGAACTCTATCACTCTATGAACAAAAGACCTGAACACTTGTATAAATTTCATTGTTTCTCCACGTTCATAGAGTTTCCGGAGGCAAGTTATTTCCGAAGTGGACGCCACTCCTGCTTCCAAGCTTGTTTTAATTGGGGAGCTTCACCAAACACTGTCCACCATGGGTAACCATTATTACATTTGACACATGAGTGTCACAGTGTTTAGCATCCCAGCAACCACGAGTTACCTCTGTACAGCAATGCACAGACCAATATAATTTCATTCTTTTGATTACTTTTATAATGTTATCTTTTGTAATGCCTTAAATCCCATTTTTCTTCCTTTGGCCTTATTTGATTTGTCAGCTCTAAAGGATGTATTTTCTGCTATTTCTTAGCCATAATCATAATTTATTTTACTTTCTCTTTATTTTCCTGTAACACATCTGTTTCTGATTAATTCAGTTGCTTTTCTTTCTTTTTCAGAACAACCTGGTACCTTCTTTACTAAAATAATAATAATAATAATATCCATGCTTCTCCTGTATCATTTCCCCCACATTTTGTTTTAGTCTTTGATAACAAAGATTTGCTATTTTTGCTTATCCTGAGATTTCCCTTTTATCTTGGTTTGAATGATATTCTTTTCAGTATATTTATCAAGAAAGAGGGAGGTATGGTGACTGAATGGTAAGAAACGGCACTAGAATCCCAAGGGCACACGGTTTGAATATACTAGCTGTTTGGTGGGAGAAGGATGAGCAGTCTCCTTCCATGTGATTTACTGTCTCTGAAAACCTACTGCTAGGTCAGCTGTGACTCATTTCCAATTCTATAAAACACCACCACAACATCAGGAAAGAAATGCCTATATGAGTCCTTGGACACTTAAACCTATTTTTCTATAGGTTTAAATCTTGAAAAATCATTTCTGTAGATATTAAATTCATTGATCACACTTTCTTTGAGGGGGGAAGCTGTCTGATGAAATGAGGCTGGGAATAGAATGATAGAATTCTGTACAATAAATGATTTATTCATACCATATTTCTTTTAATGCAAGCTATACACATGGATTTCACCGGATGGGATGCACAGGAATCACATCAGTTACATCTGTGGAAAGAATTGTCGGAGAAGTTCGGTATCAGCTGTGAAAACTAGGCCAGGTGCTGACTGTGGAACATACTGTCAACTGCTCATATGCAAGTTCAAATTAAAGCTAAAAAAGGTTAAATCATATCCACAGGAATTAAAATTTGACCTTGAATCTATCCCCCAAGAATTTAAAAACCAACTCAGTAATAGGCTTGAAGTCTTGAATGAAGATAGGCTGTGGGAAGACATCAAGATTATTGTTCATGGAGAATGCAGAAAGTCATTTCAAAGAAGAAAGAAGAATAAAAGACCAAAATGGATGTCAGAAGAAACTGTAAACATTGCTCTAGAGTGCTGCGAAGCCAAAGCAAAGGGAATAAAAAAAAGTGAATAAAAGATTTTAAAAAGCAGCTGAGAAAGACAAGGCAAAGTATTATAATGAAATGTACAAGGAGCTTGACTCAGAAAATCAAAAGGGCTGAACTTGCTCAGCATTTCTTAAGCTGAAGGAACTAAAGAACAAATTCAAGCTACGAGTTGCAATGCTTAAGGATTCTCTGGGCAGAATATTGAATGATTCAGGAAGCATTAAAAGAAGATGGAAGGAGTATACAGAGTCACTGTACCAAAAAGAATTGGCTGACACAGAAGAATTTCAAGAAACAACATATGATCAAGAGGCAATGGTGATGAAGGAGGAAGTTCAGGCTGCTCTGAAGCACTTGGCCAAAAAGAAAGCCCCAGGAATTGATAGAATACCAGTTGATGTATTTAAACAAACAGATGCTCCCTGGATGTGCTCACTTGGTTATACCATGAAATCTGGAGGACAACTACTTGGCCAATTGACTGGAAGAGATCCATATTTATTCCCATTCCCAAAAAATGATGATCCGACAGAGTGTGGAAATTATCGAACAATATCACTAATATCACACGCTAGCAAAATCCTGCTGAAGATTATCCAGAAATGACTGGCATATAGACAGTGAACTACTAGGAATACAAACTGAGTTTAGAAGAGGTCGTGGCACTAGAGACATTATTGCCAATGTCAGAGGGATTTTGGCAGAAAGCAGAGAGTACCAGAAGAATGTTTATCTGTGTTTCATTGACTACAAAGGCATTTGACTGTGTGAATCACAACAAATTGTGGCTAGCCTTGAGGAAAATGGGAATCCCAGAACACTTAATTGTGCGTATGTGAAACCTATACTTGGCCAGGAAGCAGTCCTCAGCATAGAGCAAGGAAATACTACATGGTTCAAAATAAGGAAAGGATTGTGTCAGGGACACATCCTGTCCCCATACCTTTTTTTCTTTTCTTTTTTTCCCTGATAATTAAAAAAATGCTGGTTTATTTACAAATATCTTATACATTGTTTTTCAC
Source organism: Elephantulus edwardii (assembly GCF_000299155.1). Taxonomy (NCBI): domain Eukaryota; kingdom Metazoa; phylum Chordata; class Mammalia; order Macroscelidea; family Macroscelididae; genus Elephantulus; species Elephantulus edwardii. The sequence goes on along the minus strand of NW_006399978.1, from coordinate 1,701,174 downwards.
ACTGGATCTTTCTCATTTCTTTCATGCACACCCCCAACCATCAAATTGTGTAACCCTATGATTAACCACTCTGCACCACCTATCCTCACTCTCTGCTACCTCCTTCCTACCCCTAGCCCCCACTTTGGATCCTCATACTCATTCTACAAAGATGGGGGTTTTTAATTTTATTTTATTAATTTTAATGAACATTTACAGAGATTTTGGATTTTCATTCATTCATTGTTGCACTTTTTTTTCTTTACCCCCTGCCCCCACTTTGCTCCTCTCTTTGAAAAGCAAACAATAAACTTCTTTTCAATCTGTATGCAGAACAGATCATTCTGGAAGCAAGGCTTTATGAGTAGGAATGTGGCATCAAGACTGGAGAAAGACTCATCAACAGCCTACAATATGCAGATGACGCAACCTTGCTTGCTGAAACTGAAGAAGACCTGAAGTGCTTGCAGCAGAAGGTCAAGAAATGTAGTCTTTAATATTGAATGAAGCTCAACATCAAGAAGACAAAGATTCTCACCACTGGGCCAATTGAGAGATTGAAGTTGTTAACAATTACAGCTTGCTCAGATCCATAGTCAACACTCAGGAAATCAAGACAAATTGCCTTTGAAAAATCTGCTGTCATGAACCTCTCTGGAGTGCTGAAAAGCAACGATGTCAGTCTAGAAACAAAGGTGTGCCTAATCCAGGCCATGATCTTCTCATTTACTTGTTTTGTTTCAGAGAGCTGAACAATGACTAAGGATGACAGAAGAATAGATTCCTTCAAGTTGTGGTGCTGAAGAGTCTTAAATGTACCATGGAGTGCCAAGAAAACAAATAGGTCTGTCTTGGAGAGGGTGAAACCAAGTCTCTTTTTGGAGGCTAGGATTTTGAAGCTCCATTTCACATACTTTGGGCACATGGCCAGGAGAGACCGGTCCTTGGAGAAAGATGTCATCCTCAGAAGGGTGGAGGAACAATGCAGGAGAGGAAGACACTGGATGAGATGGATTGATACAGTATCTGGGGCAATGAGGGTTGGTGTGTTGGAATTAGTGAGACTGGCTCAGGATAGGAAAGAATTCAGAGCTGTTGTACGTCGCAGGTGACTCAACAACATGTAACAACAACATACTATATTTTTATTTAAGCCTCATGTTTATAGTCATCAAGACTTTGGGGAGTGCCTTTGTATTTAAAAGTTGGTTGTTATTATTCTAGATAAACATTCTTTTAAGTGGTCCAGCACTCTTCTGTCAATATGCTGTACTGAGGTAACCTGAGGTTGCCAAGATGCTGAACCTTGTGCCACTGGGGTGTCAAATGCCATAATGGTTACCCACAGTGGACTGTGTTTGATGGAGCTCCCACTTTAAGACAGGTTTGGAAGCAGGAGTAGTATCCACTTCCTAAACAACATACCTCTGTAAACTATGAACTTTGATAAATGACGATAGTTATAGAAAGGCTTCTGTTCATAGGGTCGCAATATGTCATGCTCGACTTGACGGTAATCAGGAACAACAACAACAAAAAACCATGTTGCTGTCAGATAATCAGGTAACAATCTGATCTTCTTTTGGTGGTGGTGGTGTTAAATGATTTGACCTTCGTGCCTAGAGTCCGAAGAAAATCTCATATCAGTCTTACTAGTTCTACCTTTATGTGCTTGAGAGGTGGACCACTCTTGGTCTGTTTTTTCAGCATGTGATGAAACTTTCAAATCATAGGTTCATATTCATATTTATCTCCAGAAAAATGTTCTAAGGTTTTAAGTATTAGTTCTGTACCATAGCTTTCTCTTTTGGGAACTGTAAGTATATGTTTCTAAGTGTATTTTTTTTTTAATTTTTAAGCTTATGTTCTATGCCTCTCAATCTTTCTTTGGTAATTTTAAACTATTTAATCTCTATCTCTTCTTGGCTTGTCTTTTACTTTTATTTAGCTAACATTTGAGTTTTGAAACACAATGTATACAAACTTTGTAAGCAAACCAATATAAAATAATCTTTTTAAAAAATTTATTCACTTTTGGCAACTTATAATTTAGTTTTATTTCTCGATTGATTTTCTTTTTTCTTTATATCATGAGTGAGACTCCTTCTCAGATTATAGCTTCTTGTTTTAATTGTCCACCCTTATTTGGAATTATTTTCGTTTCCTTTTCTGTGGTAGTGCTAGTATCGATACTTTTGGTGGTTTTCATTTGTGTTGTGTTAAAGTTCTCCTCTGTTTTGTGCCTGGGGAGTAATTTTATCAGCTGGAACGTTTTAAGTTTTGCTTTCTCCTATCTTCTTATTGAACAATAATGGGCTTCAGAGCTGACTCTGCTAATTTAAGGAGATTATTTGTCCAAAGAGATTTTGCATGCCTTCTTTCCATTTATTTTGAAAGCACTTGGCTTTTCTTTGAATTAGCAATAATAGGTGGTTCTAATTAAGGAGAGGAACATTGGCAGTCGTAGAGTGACTTTCTATGTTTCATTGTCCAAAACGATATTTTTTTTGTCTGTTGGTCAGTCAAATGAAGTTGGTTTTTTTAAAAAAAGGGTATTTTTAAATTTATCATTTTTTTGCTTGTGATTTGATTGAAAATTTACAGATCATGTTGTTTTTTCAAACATTCATGCACATTTTATTCCATGTATTGTTAATTACAATACCTACAATGTCTGAGCATCCATCCACTTTATATTGTCTTTTTCTTTATCCATCTTAATGTGTTTATTATCTATTAATTAAGTTCCTACCCACCCCTTTCTCCCTCTCTGTGTGTATAAAATTTCTCCATATAATAGTGGTCTTCTGCAGCATTTGTCCTTCAGAGACTAATTTATGTCATTCAAAATAATGTACTCTAGATTTATTCATGCTGTGTTTCATGAATTCATTTATTTTCAGTGTTGCATAGTGCTCCATTGTGTGGCTATCCTGTACTTTCTCTATCCATTCATTCATGAATGAGTGTTTTTATTGTTTCTATCTTTTTTCTTTTGTGAATAATGCTGCAGTAAATTGTGTGTGTGTGTGTGTGTGTGTGTGTGTGTGTGTGAAAGAGAGACAGACAGACAGACAGACAGAGAGAGACTATACTTAGTAGTGAATAGCTGGCTCAAATGGTATTTCCATTTTAAACTTCTTAAGGAAATACAAAGTGCTTACATCTAAAATTACAGAAGACTTCATTGCCTCAACAACAGCAACAAAAAAGACAACCTATTTACTTGCTAAGCATAAGAAAGCTGGGCAGTGACTAAGGATGACAGATGAAAAATTGATGCCTTTGAGCTGTGGTGCTGGATAAAAGTAGTGATTATACAGTGGATTGCCAGGAGAACAAACAGGTTCATCTTGGAGAGGGTGAAACCAGGTTGCACCTTGGAGGAAAGGATTCGGAAGATCCATCTGACATACTTTGGGCATGTTTCAAGAAGGGACAATTTCTTGGAGAGGGACATCATGTCTGTAAGGATGGAGGGACAGTGCAAGAGGAAGACCCTGAATGAGATGAATTCACTCAGTGACTAGGGTGTGTCAGAGACAATGAGGTTGGCTCAGGATAGACCAAGGTTCAGAGCTGTTGTGCACGGGTTGCTATGAGTCACAAATGACTTGACGGCTCATGACAACAACATACAAAATGGGCAGAAGTTATGAAAAGATGATGCACAAACCCCTCCCTCTTTCAGAAGGTCAATAAACACATGAAGAAATGTTAAAGTTCTCTAGCTTTTGTTGTTGTTCTAGTTATGTGTGATTGAATCAAGTACAACTCATGTTGTTGTTGTTGTTTGGTGCTGTCAAGTATAAACTACAGTGACCCTATGAACAGCTGATATGAACCCTACCCTGTCCTGTGCCATCCTCATTATCTCTGACACACTAGAGCTCATTGCTGAAGTTATTGTGTCAGTCCATCTCATTGTAGGTCTTTCTTTCCTTCACTGACCCTCCATCTTTCCAAGAATGATGTCCGTTTTGAAGGAACAGCCTCACTTAGCTACTTGTCCAAAATAAGAAAGATACCACTTCACCATGTTTTCTTCCAAGGAGCACTCTGGTTGTACTTTTTCCAAGACATATCTGTTTGTTCTTTTGGCTGTCTATGAAAGATTCAGTACACTTCTCCAACACCACAACTCATAGCAACCCCCATGAGAAACAGGTCTGAATTTTGCCTTGTCCTGCTTCATCTTCAGAATCTCTGATATGTTTGAGCCCATTTTTACAATCACCGTGCCAGTCCATCTTGTTGAGATTGTAACTCTCTCCCGCTAACCTTTCCCAGTTTGATATCATTTTCCCAAGCACTGGCCCCTCCTAAGAACATACCCAAAGTATGTGAGATGAATCCCCACCATCCTCACTACTAAAGAGTGTACTGCTTGCAATCTTTTCAACATATTATTGTTTGTTCTTTTGACAGTCCATGAGATATTTAGTACTCTATTTCAGAAGTGCAAATGAAAACAGTGGTGAGATAGCATCTCTTTTTAGCAACAACAGCAAAGTTACATAAGACAGTAAACAACAAATGCTGGTGAGAGAGTAGTGAGATTGGAACCCTCATACACTGCTGGTAGGGATTTAGAATAGTGCAACTACTGCGGAATATAGATTGACATTTCCTTAAAAGTTGAAAATAGACATACCATTTGATCTACTGCTAACAATATAGACCAGGGTTTAAATCAGTGTATCTTTGTATTCTGCATTCTTCTATTTCTTTAAAAGAACTAAAATATAAAACCTCATTTGCCATTGTGTCAGAACCAACTCATAAGGTTTTAAATTTTGATAATGTTTAATTTATATATTGTTGTCTTTTTTTCACTTGCAGTTTTGGTGTTACATTATGTATGTTGTATTGAAACAGATGAGGGAAAGAACAGATTAGAAGTGATATATGATTGAGTAGTATGGTTAGCACAGGAATCCAGAATTAAGGTTGCATAGAGAAGTGTACTCAGGGTGGGGGGTTGGGGGAAGGGACGTGGGAATTGTATACTAATGAAGGAATTTTTTTTCTTTTTTATTTTTTTTCTCTTTTTGGAGGGGGAAGTGAGCTGGTGGGGAGGGGTGGGCAGGGAGAAAACTGCGGCAATGAATGAATGGAAATCCAAAACCTCTGTAAAAAAAATTAAAAATAAAAAAAAAAGAATGTTTACTGTGGAAAAAAAATTTGACTAATTCAAGATCATAAAGACTTAAGCCAGTGAATTCTTCAAAGAAAGTTAAAGTAAGGCTAAAAGTCCTTACATTCAGGTATTTGTCCCTTTTGAGTTAGTTTTGTATATTATGTGAGAAGATAATTCTTCTTTTATATATGTATATCCAATTATTCTAGGATCATATGTTGCAGAAACTATTATTTTTCCCTTTGAATTACCTGAAGATTCTTGTCACAAAGAATCCAACTTATTTTCTGTGTATTTCCACTCTTCAACTTCAGGCTCTAACTAAAATGCAGTGTCTCCCGGATCCTCAACAAGTACTATTTTGCTGGTTAGTTGCTTTCCAACTGAGATAATAAGTACCCATATAAAAGAGAGAGATTCTGTCTTAAAATTATTCCTTCTGGAATTTCCTTGCACTTTTAAATGTCCTAACTTATTTCTTTTTGTAACTCTTTATTATGTGGTGATAATACATTTACCTGAAATAACCTTAATTGACGCTTAATTTTTAACAAGTTTTGTGGTGGACAAGGAAAAGGCAAAGTGAAGGGAAAAGCAATCAAAATAAAAAGAAGGCAAGGACATTTAGCTTAGGTTTCTAATTGTTGTTGGTGTTCAGTCTTCACAATTCCAAATGTTAGATGCTGTTGTAAATCTTTAAATATCCCTATAGTATTATTGTTTGTTAGTTGCTGTAAAGTTGACAGCCACTCATAGGGGCACCGTGAACAATAAATCTGAATGTTGCCCTATCCTGCCCCATCCGCACTCTCTCTGTCAGGCTCCAGTCCACTGTGGTGGTCACTGTGTCAGTCCACGTAGTGGAGGGTCTTCTTCTCTTTTGCTGACCTTTTCCAGCATGAATATGCACAATATAAGTGAGATGGAGTTTCACTATTCTTGCCTCTAGGGCACATGCTTTTTATTTTTTAGTTCATATTGATACCAGCACTTAAAATTTAATCCCCAGTCACACAAGAACCCGTTTTCATGGCATTATCCTCCTTGTTGTGCTTTTCAATCTACTTTGTAGATGAATAATCAGATGAATAATCATTACTTCCACAAATTAAAACTGTGCTGTTGTTGTTAGGGGTCATCAAGTTGGCTATGATTTATAGGCTGCTCCACAGGAAAAGGAAGGACAGTCTCCTCCTGTGCTATTAACTGCCTCTGAAAACCCTCCGGAGGGTCAATTATGGGTCGGTTCCAACTCTGTAGTACACAACAAAGTGTGCAACAGATCTGAACCTTCTCCTCTCCTGTGCCATCCTCACTATCTCTGTCATACTCAAGTGCATTGTTACAGTTAATGTGTCAAGCCATTCCCTAAAGGACTCTCATCTCCTTCACTGACCCTCTACTTTTCCCAGAATGATGTCTTTTCCTAAAGACTGGCCTGTCCTGACAACATGCTCAAGATGAAGCTTCACTGTCTTGCCTTTGAGGAGCACTCAGGTTACACTTCCTCCAAGGCACATTTGTTTGTTTTTTTGGAGAGTGTGGTATATTCAATACTCTTCACCAGTGCCACAATTTAGTGGCATCAATTCTTCTATCATATACATTGACAGTTCAATTTTCAGATTTATAGGAAAGAATTGAAAATGCTATAGCTTGTGTCTGGTACACCTTAGTCTTTAAACTGACATATTTGCTCTTTAGCACTTTGGAGAGGTCCTTGAGAGAAGATTTTCACAATGTGATATGTCTTTTATTTCATGACTGCTGCTACAAAGCATGTTGATTATGGATCTAATTAAAATATAATCATTAACAATTTCAGTTGCTTCTCTATCATTATATTGTTATTAGTCCAATGGTGAAGATTTTTGTTTTCTTAATTTGATATGTAACCAATATTAAAGGCTATAGTTGTTGGGTTTTTTTTTCTTCAATACGATAATACTGTTGTTGTTAGGTATTACTGAGTCAGAATAGACCCCTAGCTGATCCTTCAGCAGATTTTCAGAGGCATTTATTTACATGAGAGGAGATTACCTGTCCTTCTCCCACAAAGCAGCTGATGAATTAAAACTGTGTGCCTTTGGGATTGCAGCACAGCTTCTTACCAATAGGCCACCAGAGTCCCTTGGAATTAGAATAATAGTGGTAACAGCAGTCAGAAAATCAAACGATGGTTTGAATTAGGAAAATATGCTGTCAAGGACCTCTTTAAAACAAGCGTTGTCAATTTGAAGACTAAGGTGCACTTGGTGTAAGCCATGGTATTTTCAGTTGTTTTCTTTGCATCTGAAAGTTAAACAGTGAACAAAGAAAATCAAAGAAGAACCAATGCCTTTGAATTGTGCTGTTGGAGAAGAGTACTGAATATACCACGCTGCCAAAAGAGCAAACAAATGTGCCTTGAAGGAAGAGCAACCTAAGTGCTCCCAGTCTTTAGAGAAAGACATCATGCTGGGAAAAGTAAAGGGTCAGTGAAGGAGATGGGAGTCGTCAGGGGATGGACTGACACATTAACTGTGACAGTGCACTTGGGCATGACAGAGATAGTGAGGATGACACAGGATCGGAGAAGATTCAGATCTGTTGTTCCATAGGATCATTATAAGTCATCGTGAACTTGATGACACCTAACAACAACAACAATATTAATTTGTGGAGGTCATCAAAATTCATCTACAAAGTAGATTGAAATGTACAACAAGGAGGATAGTGCTATAAAAATGGGTACTTTTATGACTGGGGATTAATTTTTTTATTATTAAATTTTATTAGTTTTAATGAACATTTACAGAGATTTTGGGTTTTCATTCATTCATTCATTCATTGTTGCAGTGTTTTCTCTACCCTCCTCCCCAGTTCGTTCTTTTGTCCCCCCTTGAATGTCTATTTTAATTGTCCAGTTGCTACAGTGCTTGTCAAAGCCAGTTCTGATTAATCTCCTTTGTCAGTGTGTCCTTTGCCATTCCCTATCACTCCTCCCTGAGAGAGACTTCACCCTGATTCATAAGGAAAAGGAGATGGCGTATTCTCTTAGCTACTTCCTGCTGAAAAGGGACACTGTAGGTTTCAGGGTGAATGTCTTCTCTCACTACTCTAAAGGGCCCCTTTGGCAGTAGGAAACACATAGACTATTATGGAGATTGATTTTGGAATTTAGATGCACTGTTATTCATTGTGCTTAGCCGTACATGTTCATATCCTTGAAGATGTATCATGGAAGTGTTATAGCCTAGACGATACAAATTTAACTAACAAGTTAAAAGTACATGAGTCAAAAATTGAAAAGCAATAATATTCCGAGTAGAGGTTCTAATAGTGGCATAAATCAAGTTACAGAGGGAAGGTGGTTCTTACAATAAAAGGCCTATTGACTAGCACTTTGTCTATTATAGTGTAGAGGTTGGGACCCACAAGATGTAGAGGCTCAGCTATGTCATTTACTGTTCTTAAGTCCTGGAGCAAATTCCATCTACCACTGGGTTGTTTTACAACTTGGAAGTCCGCATGCAAGGCAGAGGTGAAGTAAGGAACTGCTTATGAGGTTTTCCGTCCATTCCAACAACTAAGCAATAGTGAGAAGAGTTGGAACCTCAGAAGGCATTTAGGATCAATTAGTAGGCTCTGTGTCCAGGAGGAAATGAATATACTTACCAGTAATGTTAATGCTCACCCACAGCTCTTCTGGGAGGATCTAAATCATTGAAGCGGCCTCCTTTGTTTCCAGCTGGGAGCTGGGGCCTGTCAGTCCTGTCAGCCATGAGGACCTGATGTGGACCACCCTTGGCCAAGTGTTGGGGATTAAATTTTAAGTGCTGGCATCAATAGGAAGTAAAAAATAAAAAGTAAAAAAGACAGGTGAAAATGACACATTTTTTTTTTGTTCTTATGTACCATCATGTTGACTACAACCCATAGCAACCTTATGAACAGCAGATCTGTACACTTCCCTATCGTATACCATCCTCATCATCTCTGATATACTTGAACTAGTCACTATTTCAAGCTGTCTCATTAAGGACCTTTCTCTCTTTCACTAACCTTCCATCTGTCAAAGCATGGTGTCCACTTCCAAAAACTAACCCATCCTAATGGGATCCCCAGAGTATGTGAGACAAAGTTTTGCCATCCTTGCATTTAGGGGCACCCTGGTTGCACTTTCTTCAGGACATACTTGATTTTTCTTATGTCAGTTAACATGTTGCCACAAATGGCAGCAAATGTGTTTCTAATCATGGTCGTCAATTTAAAAAGTGTGTGGCAACATGTTAATAGAATAATCAATAATCTTCTCCAACACCACAACTCAAAGACACCAATTCTTGTGTCATCCGTATGCATTGTCCACTTTTTAGATGCATAGCAAATAATTAAAAAGACCATGGACTGGATCCAGTGTACCTTAGTCTAACTGACATTGTTGCTCCTAAGAACTTTGGAGAAATTCTTGATAACAGATGTTTCCAGTACAGTATGTCTTTTGCATTCTTGACTACTGATACTAATGTTGATTGTGGCTCCAATTAAGATGAAGTAATTGATGATTTCAATCCCTTCTCCTTTCATCATGAACTTATTATCTATTGACCCAATGGTAAGGATTTTTGTTTTCTTAATATTGAGATATAATCAATCTTTAAGGGGTTGTACATGCCTCCAGAAACTCTATGAATTTTGATAAATGCCGCTAGTTGTAGAGGGGATTCAGGCCTGTTATTCTTAGGGTCGATATAAGTCATGCTTGACTTGAAGGCAATCAACAATAACAAAAACAGTTTCATGAAATAATGTATGACCAAGAGCCTGTTGTGATGAAGGAAGAAGTTCAAGCTGCTCTGAAAGAATTGGCAAAAAACAAGGCCCCAGGAATTGATGGCATACCAATTGACATATTTCAACAAACAGATGCTCCCCTGGATGTGCTCACCAAGTTTTGCTAAGAAATCTGTAGGACAACCACCCGGCCAACTGACTGGAAGAGATCTCTATTTGTTCCCATTCCAAACAAAGGTGACCTGATGGAGTGCAGAAATTATCAAACAGTATTGTTGATATCACATGCAATCAAGACTCTGCTGAAGATTATATAAAAAAAAGACTGGAACAGCACATCAATATAGAACTGTCATAAGTGCAGGCTGGGTATAGAAGAGGCCATGGTAATAAGGATATTATAGCTAATGTTGGATGGATCTTGGCTGAAAACAGGAAGTACCAGAGGAATGTCTATCTGTGTTTCATTGACTATGCAAAGACATTTGAAGTGTGGATCACAACAAACTGTGGCTGACTATGAGAAGAACGTGAATCCCAGAACACTTGATTGTGCTTATGTGAAACCTGTACTAGGACCAGGATGTGGTCATCAGAACAGAGCAAAGAAACACTACATGGTTCAAAATTAGGAAGGGTGTGCACCAAGGATGTGTCCTATCTCCATAACTTTTCAATCTATATGTGGAACAGATTATCCAGGAGGCTGGGCTCTATGAGTAGTGTGGCATCAGGATTGGAGGAAGATTCATCAGCAGTCTGCATTATGAAGATGACACAACCCTACTTGCTGAACTGAGGAGGGCTTGAAGCGCCAACTGCAGAAGGTCAAGGACTGCAGTCTTCAATATAAATTGAAGTTCAACATGAAGGAAACAAAGATTCTCACCATTGGGCTGATTGGCAGCATCATGATAGAAGGTGAAAAGATTGAGATTGTTAACAGCTTCAGTTTGCTTGGCTCTACAATCAACACTCTTGATACCAGCATCCAGGAAATGTAAAGATGCATTTATTGCATTGGCAAAGTCTGCTGTCAGAGACCTCTCTCCAAAGTACCAAAGAGCACCAATGTCAATCTGGAGAGTAAAGTGTGCCTGATACAGGCTATGACGTTTGCAATTTATTACTATGCATTGGAAAGCTGGACAATGACGAGGGATGATCAGAGAATTGATGCTTTTGAGCTGTGGTGCTTGAGAAGAGTATTGAATATACCATGGACAACTAGAAGAACACACAGGTTCATTCTGGAGAGGGTGAAGCCAGGCTGCTCCTGGGAGGCAAGGATTCTGAAACTTTATCTGTTATAATTTGGACATGTTGCAAGGCAAGGATCAGTCCTTGGAAAAGGATGTCATGCTTGGGAGGGTGGAGGAACATCGCAAGAGAGGAAGACCCTGTATTAGATGGATTCATTCAATGACTGGATAATAGGGGTAGGTATATCAGAGACAATAAAGTTGGCACAGGATAGAGAATGATTGCACATAGGGTTGCTATGAGTAACCTACTTCTTCTGCAAGTACATCAGATCCTCTTATTTCTAAAAGAGCAAGGTTGTGAAATCTATATAATACAGGTTTTTGGTGCGTTTTCAACTTACCCTGATGCCACATTCTTCTCCATAAAATCCACATTCCTGAATGATTTGTTGAGCAGTCAGACTGAATAGATATGAATAAAGGATATACAACTTTGATGCACACCTTTATTAATTTTAAAGCATACAGTACTTCTTTGTTCTTTTTGGAAAACAGCTTCTTGGTGTAGGTGTAGGTTTCATATGAGCACAATTAAGTGTTCTGGAATACCTTTTCTTCTTAATGTTAGCCATAATTCATTGTGGTCCCCACAGTCAAAGACATATGCCATTAGCATTGATTTCCCTTGTTCCACATCCTCTTCTAAATCCAGCTTGAATTTCTGAGATATCTCTGTTAATGTATTGGTTTAGCCATTTTAAAATAATCTATAGCAAGAGTCTGCTTGCTAAACTAAAATTGTGAACTCAAAAAATAAAAAGTAAAAAAGACAAATGTGAAAATCGTGCATAATGAGTCAACATTAGATGACACAGAAAGTGCTATCGTGGGGCAGAATCTCATGCTGAATTTGAATGAAATAATTTTATTAACTGAAAAAGAGAAAAATCAACAAAACTTTTAAATTAACAGATATAATTGTTACATGTTTATATATGCTATTTCTTAAAAATGTATACATTTTTAGAAACACTGATTTTTGAAGTTATCTTTTATAAACATAAAAGCCTGCTTATATTTAAAAATGTCTTATTTGGGGATTTGCAGAGCATATTATACTCAGGATAAACTCCCACTAATATGATTTTTCTTTTTTTAAAATCTCTGTATACCACAAACTGTTGTACGCTTGAAAGTTTAAATGGTATTTACTTTTCTGCTAATATAAGAAAGCTATTCTGTTCAAATTCTATTTATAACAGTCAAGGTCATAAATATATAAAGCTGCATACATCTATGTTTTTGTGTTGTAGGTAGGTGGGACTCACTGCAAAAGCCACTCCTTCTGTAAACCGCCAATTCTGGCTATGAAGCTCTAAGTTGCTCTAAGTGTGAACACTTGGTACCTATGGATCTGCTCTGAACCTTATAGCCTGCTTATGGGGGAAGGTAAGTCACTGTACAATGTCTTTCATTTACTTGTTTCTTCATTTACCAAAAATATGTGAGTCAGTTTTGTCCTTGACAAATGTAATATATAAATGTAATATCATGTTATTATTTTACTCCACTTCAGTCTGTGTGCTCTAGTTTTCTATATAGCCTTTTTTTGAAATCCAGAGATTCCTATTTCTTTTTTTAAAAAAATTTATCAAATTTTATTAATTTTAATGAACATTTACAGAGATTTTGGATTTCCATTCATTCATTTTTGCACTATTTTCTCTACCCTCCCAGTTCGTTCCTCTTTTTTCCCCCCCTTGAAAGTCTGTTTTAATTGTCCCATTGCCACAGTGCTTGTCAAAGCCAGTTCTGATTAATCTCCTTTGTCAGTGTGTCTTTTGTCATTCCCTATCACTCCTCCTTGAGAGAGACTTCACCCTGATTCATAAGGAAAAGGGGATGGCGTATTCTCTTAGCTACTTCCTGCTGAAAAGGGACACTGTGGGTTTCAGGGTGAAGATCTTCTCTCACTACTCTAAAGGGCCCTTTTGGCAGTAGGAAACATATAGACTATTATGGAGATTGGTTTTGGAATTTAGATGCACTGTTATTAATTGTGCTTAGCCATACATGTTCATATCCTTGAAGATGTATCATGGAAGTGTTATAGCCTAAAAGACACAAATTTAACTAACAAGTTAAAAGTACATGAGTCAAAAATTAAAAGCAGTAATATTCCAAGTAGAGGTTCTAACAGTGGCACAAATCAGAGATTCCTATTTCCAGTGGTTGGGAAACAGGGCTAAGCTTCCGGTTCCTACTAAGTTGGCCATGTGGGACAGGTCCTGGCCCTTCCCCTGGATCCATCCCTGGAGAGCCAAGGGAGACCTGAGGGAAGCCTAGGTTTTCAGAGTGAAGAACAACAGGCAGAACTGAGCCTCTAAAGCAAGTCTTGGGTGTTTGTAGAGAGCAAATCACAGGAGCCCTGGGTAACGGCAATGTCAGTGATGTTTGGTGCCCTGAAATTACCCTGAAAAAAATTCATACTACTTTCTGTTGACATAGGAAAATGGCATGAATGAGCAGTTGAATTTTAAATTTTAACTTAGTCCTCTAAAAAACAGGTCAACAAAAATATGCTGAGCTATGAATCTCTTATACAACATAGTGTAAAATTTGTGCTATTGGTTATATTTTTTAACTCTACATGCTACTTTGTAAGTATATATACAAAATATGCTTATATGAGAGAACATTTACAAAATTTGAACATGCATTATTTTGAGATTACATTAACTTGGTAGTGCTTGTATAAAAGAATGAAACCTGGTCCTACACGTGATCTGTGTACAAGATCCACATGAGAACAAATAAATGTTCTAAAAGTCACATGATTCACATTATTATCTATAATTCATTATAACCTACACAGTTTATGTCTTTGAAAAGTCAATAAAACTCAGGTAAACAAGAGGCAGTTTTTGAGAGGATTCTCTCTGTCCTCCCAGATCTGTAATAAAGTACTTTAGAAGAAAAAAAGAAAAAAAGCCCCAATGAACCTCTCTGGTAAACATCTTTCTAGTTATCTGCATTTTGCTAAGATCTATCTAATATTAACAATAATATCCCATGTTCCATGTCCTCCTTTTAATTTGGTTTGAATTTCTACCAGTTCCTTGTTCATGTATGGCTGCAGCAATTTTTAATTAACATCAACAAAATTTTTCTTGTACGTGATACTAATCATCACAAATAACATTTTGTTATTTTTCTAATTTCTGCCTTCTGTTGGATTATTTTCCTTGTAATCACAGATATATCAATTTCTTCCAGTTTATTGGTTAATAACTGTCTTCCAAATTTCTTGGCATAGACAAGTAAACCCTTCCAGCATTGTATATGTTTTTGAAACATCTCAATTGATATTGTGTAAATTTCAAGAGCTTTGTTTTCTCCAATGCCTTCCATGCATTGTGGATGCCTTTCTTCATTATCATCAATTCTTGGGCATGTGCTGCCTTCTGAAATTGATCTGTAACTATGAGGAATCATTTTTGGTACAGTCATTGTGTATTCCTTCCATTTTCTTTTGACTCTCCCTGCATTGTTTCAGATTTTTCTATAAAATCAGTCAATACTGCAATTTAAGACTTGAATGTTGTCTTCAGTTCTTTCCATAGGGAGTTGTGCTGCTAACTCAAAGTCCACACCTCTGTGATTTGAATTCACCTGCAGGATAAAGATGGACAGTCTCCTGCATTATGATTTGCAGCCTCCAAAAACCGGCTGGAGAGCCAACTATGAATCAATTCCTACTCTATGACAATGAGAGTTTTTGTGGTTTTTCAACTTGAGCGATGTCAAGCAACACTCTTCCCTTTTAGTTTTATAACTCTTAAGTTTTTGCACATTTCACTATAATACTTTGTATTCTCAAGGCACCAATTAAAATTTCTGTTCATCTCTTTTACATAATCATTTATTCTTTTTACTTTAACTTCTCTATATTTACAAGCAAGGTTGAGAGTTTCTTCTAATGTCCATTTTGTTTTTTAATTTCTTTACTCTCTTTTTAAATGATCTGTGATTTTTTTTTCATTTGAAGGTAAAAGGTAGTTTTATTAGAAAAGTTACATCCTAAAGAATGAGACGAGTCATTTCTCTGAAGAGGTAGTTAAAGACATTGGGTCATGCAAGTTGTATACTAATATGCCGTTGGATTTCTTCACAGATGATATCCTTAATGTCACTCTATGCTTTATCTTGTTGTCAGTCATTAATATTAGATACCTCAAATATATTCCTGATATGGTCTCTAAATCCTGGTGAAATATACTCAAGGTTATACTTTGGCTCATGTGGACTTGTTTTGTTTCAGCTTTGATTTGAACTTTCATATGAGTAATGATTTGCTTCACAATTGACCCCTGGTCTTGTTCAGATGGATAATATTGAACTTTTCCATTGTATCTTTCAAGACATAGTCAGTTTTAACCTATGTATCACCTCACATCTAGGACAGACTATGTGTATAATTGCCAGTGTGTGTAATTGTTGTTGAAGAAAGATATTTGCAATGAATAGGCATTTGTATTGTAAAAAGTATTTGTAAGTGAATCCTGTGCCATCTTCTTAATCTCTTCTCTGATAAAGATCATATATAAACCTTATAGGTATTATGCTACCAGGGCTTCTCAAAAACTATAAGATCAGACAGAGTTTCATTCTGTGCATAAATCTGGTATAAATTGGAGCCAACTTGACAGCACCTAAGAACTGCAATAGCAAACTTTAAGAAACAGTTTTGTTCACTAAGCCCATCCATTTGTGATATTTCTATAACTGCAGTAATAGCAAACTAAAACAGATCCTGAAACAAACTTCTTAGAATACCTGAAAAGCTTAGATAAACATTTAAGTAAAATATTAGCGCTCAAAACATAGATTTCTGTACATTGAAGGTAAGTAACAGTGGAATAGATGCAAGAGTCTATTTGCACAATGACACAGATTTAAAGTACAAAGGAATTCAGTTAATAAGATGTTACCTGTTTGAGTGCTGAAAAGCTACGCCTTAGAGACAGAGGACTCAGTGTTGGAAAGCTCAGCTGCCTAAAAAACATTGGAAGAAAGGGCACGGATGTATATGGAACAGCTACATTGATGCTAGTCCTGTCCATGTGCTGAGAGGCTCCATGCCCCAGCTCCATGGCTGAGACACACTCATAGGTCCACAGCTGTGTTTCGTGCTCAGATGCTCAGTGTTGTTTCTCTGTCACTCTGTGTTCTACCACCGGTTGGTATAGGCATGCACAAATGTGCATATTATGCCAATCAACTTTCATTGGAGCTCCAACATTGCCATACATTTTGGAATATGGGGAGGGCTTTTACTGTCAGATAATAAAAGATATAATGAAGCAGTCAAGCTTAAAATAGTACATTATACTTAATAGGAAAACATATCTAAAAGTTAATGTAAGTATATGATTTATACCAGCTCCTCCTTCCCTTACTTCCTGGCTCTGCATTGCATTAGCCCTTTGGCTGTTCCTCTTTTCTGAGGCCTATTGAGGGGGATCCTGTGACCTTGCTGCCTTCAGGTCCTTACTGGAGAGCATGGTGTATTTATGTGGTACAGAGGAGGATGCCTGCATTGAGCCTCATGTGTTTGGGGGCTTGTGGCTCTACCTTCCCCTAAACTACTCCTAATTTCGAGGATACACTTCTAATCTATACAAGGTCTTAATAAAGATATAGTTTAGAGCATCAGCCATAACCGTGAACAAGACTGGGTCACAGGTCAAACTTCATAAGGCAGTATGGCCCTTGTGCTGACTTTGGAACCTCCCCTAAGGTCTCCATAGGGGCTATGTATTTCAGGCCATCCCCTCTATACTAGACTTTTTTCAGTGAAATAAAATACAGATGTGTCCAGGTCCTTTCTCTGTTAATGTGTTCTTTTAGTTTTCTCCCACTGTTCTTAAATAATCTAACATGCATCCATTTTGGGGAAAGTCCTTGGTGTACAAGTGCAAAGAACCACTTAATAATACTAATATAGATAAGTGATTGAATTAGTATACTGAGAAACAGGGACAAATATTCTTAACAGAAGAATTTCAAGCAAATTATATTGATGGTTCCCCTCAGGAGGGGGCTACTAATTCCCCTCCACAGAGCATAGATTTGATGACTCATTTCCAAAGAACAGAGATTGGAATGGACCTTGGCTGACATCACCTTCACCAAGTGATCCAGGTCAGTGTCAAAAGTGATAAGTATCTTAATGTCCTGCGGCTGATGGGATATGACAGGAAAGGCATCTCACTTCTTCTCGCTCTTCCCCAATCCTCAAACTCAATTTTATTGAACAACAAAACAGTTGCTCAATAAAATCCCCAGTATTTTTCCTTTGTAGTGTTATCATTCACTCTCCCCAATCTACTTCTTGCCCTGTGAGCTCCCTGCAACTCTCTCCAGCCCTGCTTGCCTTTTATGGTCTTCAAATTCTTCTTGAGGTTTGAGACCTTAGCAAATCCAATGATGTCCCTGTAGAGACCGTTTCCCTACACTCGTCACCCTATGCTAGCTTCCTTCCCTCTCTTCTCTCCAAAGATGCTACTCCTTTTTCTTTGATCACATCCTGCGTCAACCACCGTTAGCTCCCTCTACTCCCTTTGAGAGTTCCCTCCTTCAGCTGCACTGTCTCATTTTCTACTTTGTTCCTGGCTCTGAGCCACACTGCCCTTGTCAAGGTTGCTGGAAACTTCCATATTGCCAAATCCAAAAGCCTCTCAGCTGCATTCGGCACTGTAATCACATGTGGTCAAGAGCAGAGGCCCTTGGGCTAGCTGGCCTGGTTTCTGGCTGGCTCCAATACCCTGATAACCTTGAGCACTAGTGACTGTATACCTGTTTTTTTCCTCATCTTTAAAACAAGAGTTATGATGAGGATTAAATTGCTAAATATGTGACACAGACTTGCCAAGTGCACCAAGTGTCTTGTTAATGTCCACAGTTAGCACTGTCCTCCTGTCATCCTGGCTCCAGTCTTTCCCTGTCTGACTATAATGTTGACGTCACAGGGCTTAGCCTTTACACACTGCAAATATGAAGACCCTGTGAGAACACAGGGACAGTCCCCTCCCCTAAGTCTCTCCCACCCCATTGCTTTCTCTCTCCCTCACTCCCCTCAGCCTCAGCAGAGGAGTACAGTCAGCCTAGCCAGTCTGTCATTGTGCCAGAAGCTGCAGATCTGTGTGCTCTGTGACCCGGAAATTACACTTCTATGATTTATTTCAAGGGAGTAAGACAGGGATGACCCAAAAAGAATTATTTAAGCATTGTTTATTGCAATACTTCAGATGTCTGATGGGTACAATCATTGCCAGCATGTTATAATTCTATGTGCCATGAAGTGAGGATGTTGTGGGGAATATAATCACTGTTCCAAAGAGTTAAATACAGCATCATGAAAAAATCTTTAGTGTATGATGTTAAAGAAAATTAGGACAAGTAGGGTGAGTTAGTCCTATTTTTGCCTAGCCCCCCTCCCCCACCATGTACTAGCAAATAGCACATGTCTGCTGGAAAATATTCCAAGGCAAAGTGATTCTAAAATAATACATTATCAGCACTGGTCATTGCTAGGTGATGATATCACAGATAACTTTTGCATATATGCATTTTCTAGGTCCCCCCCCATAATGGACACCTAACATATTATCTTAAATTTTTATTTTTCTGAAATGAATCATCAAGTTGACTCTGAAGGGCTGATGAAATCTGCAGGACTCCATTTCTTCACTGTGCTTTTAGTCATCAGAATGCTGCGAACACATTCCACAATGTGCACAGCAGCCACCTCAGTGCCACTCACTGTTCCTGGCAACACGTGCCCCCTCCCCACCCTCCACAGAGACTGCGTGACTCTTCCCTGTATTCTTATATTTTTTTGCCACTCATGTGAATGTGTCTTTATTTCTTACTTTTTAAAATGTCAGATAGAGCTAATAATGAATACTTTTTATGTTCAGTCAGTTTTTACTTACTATCATACAATATTTATATTTTTAATAAGATGAGGACATGAAATAATTAGTCAATTCTACATAGAGCTGGAAGGTGGCAGAAATTACCACTTTCATGGGTTGGCCAATGCATGCATTCTCTCTACCTTCTCTCCTAGCTCTGAGTGTCCAGTCGGCTGGGTCTCACATAGGGCCCCTCTATCCTGAAAGCCCACTAAATGGCCCTAACATCAGGTCTCTTTGACGATAATATATGAGCCTCCATTTCTAAGCTTATATGACGTGCTTTCAGAATTGGCCCTTGGAGCTGTCATTTACACTGTAGGAATCACTAGGACAAGGAGAGAATGTCCAGCATGTACTATTTTAGCCTTTGGTCCTAGAGAGGAGGGTTTCATCTACAGTTCTAGGACCCTGTGAGCCTGTGGCCAGTGTGTTCCAGGACAAGCCCCTGTTGGTCATCAGCCAACCATGGGCTCAAGGCTTGTCCACAAGCAGAAAGTCCGTGCATCTGACAGCTTTGCATTTTGATTGATATTGGGCCCTGAGGTTCAACCCCCACCCATCCCTCCTCTTCTAGGGTCTGCAATGGTACAGTCGGATATCCTGAGGCTTGAATCTGCTCAGTGGCCTCTGTTGGGGGAGGGAGTCCTCTACATGACAGCCCATCACTGCTGGGCGCACCCCTCCAAGGAAGCCAGGGATTTGGGCAAAAAGTAGGTCACATGTGCATGGTCCCATGTCACGAGGCTCCAACCCAAGCCCAATGGGATTTGTCGCCTTCTTTGGTTTAGAACAAAACATCCCTCTAATTTCTCTCCTGTAGCATTTTTCATCTTTTCTAAGCAGGGAAGAGTGACCATCTGTCTGAAACCTACATCAGCCCATCCTCTAGCCCAGCAGAGTGCTTTGTTCTGAGGTAAGGAGCTTTTAGGAGGACCTGGAAGCCAGACCTAGGAAGAAAGCTCTGTCTTGGACATTGAGGGGCTTTGGGATGGGAGCTGACACAGAAGCCGTTCCCAGAAGCCCAACTGGTTCTTGAGGGGCGGACAGTTCCTACCATGGAAAGGCAGTGATCGCATTGAGGGCAGAAAAAAACATTTAAGACAAATGAGCAATCCATTGATTTTTCTCTTTGATGAAAAAAAGTAAATTATGTTTAACATTAGTTATTGACATTGAGATCATGATAATCACTTTTGGTCCTCTAATAATACTGTTACTCTACAAAGATTGACAACAGCTATTAAAACGTCTTAATGTTTAAAGTACTATTATTTATAGATAAATATATAACTTTAGAAATATTGGTTAGCCAATGATTTTTGCAGATATGTTCTGGGAATATAGTTCTCACCCACAAAAATTTTAATAATTCTGGTGAGACCAAGATCTAGCGGTATAATTCAGTAAGTACCTTTGAACACCATAGACTTAAAATGTTATTCAAATAAATATCTGAATATTATTGGCTGATAAGCACTTCTAATGCTATATATGTATTTCTCTATAAATAATAACACTTTAATATTAAAAGGTGCTAATAATTGACACCTATCCTTAAAAAGAAATTATAAAGATAGAAGACCAACTGTGACTATCATTATCTGAATGCCTAGATAATACTTAAGCAATAGAAATTAATTAATGCACTTTATTAGTTAATGGAGAACATGTACTTATGACACTTGATTTTTGCATTAATCATTAACATAATTTTCTTTGCTTAGGGAAAGCCAGTAAGTAGATCCTTCATGATAAAGTGTATATACACTGTTATTATTTATGATGCTCATAAAACTAACATGAATATTATAAATTTCAGCATTCACATTTTTGTGCATCTATTACCAGAATCCTTCTGATAAACATATTTTGACAAATAATTAGTGGAATACTATTCCTATAATGATGCCATGTTTAGACAAAGTATATTCTCCTGTTTAGATTCTTCTAGCAAAAATTGTTTCTAGAAACAGTTTGCCAGAAAATTATAATAGTATTTAATTTGAGTACATGTTATAAGAGATAATTTTGTTATATTAAAGAGGAAATATTTTCAATTCATTATTTTCTTTTTATTTTTTCAACTTATTTTTAACTTGCTTTCTGTAAAGCGTGTTGTTGTTGTTGTTATGTGCCGTCGAGTTGTTTGCGACTCAGCGACCCTATGCACAACAGCCCTAAACCCTGCTCTATCCTGCGCCAACCGCACTGCCTCTGACACACCCATCCCGATTACCCCAGTCACCGAATCAATCCATCTCATAGAGGGTCCCAAATGAACAAACTTTAAATTATAAATAGATTTTAATTGCAAGAAAAAATATACACTCAGTAATAAAAAAAGCTTTTCTTCTTTGAAGGTATTGCTCTGTAAAAATATTCTGCATTTGGGTGATATTTAGTTTCATCCAACTGCCACTATATCTGAATCTTAGGAGTTTCTTATCCAACCTTAAGAAAAGGAAAACATTTCATATATATAAGAGAGAGAATGTGTGTGTATGTGTGTACCATCAAATTGGATCTGACTGGTACAGGAGGAGATTGCCCCTCCTTCTCTAGCAGAGCATCTGGTGGATTCGAACCATGTACCTCTGGTATTGCAGTGCAGTTTCTTGCCACTGGGCCACCAGAGCTCCCTTTGGTATGTATTTTTATGCAGTTTTAAATGTTCTGTACCCTTCCTTTTCAGTGATATATGTTCCAATAATGTGGTTTTACTGTGAACACTTAGTCTTCAAATTGCAGCATAAAAAAATAATATAAGCAGTTGTGCTCATGTATATGTATATTTCATGTTAACCAAATTAAGATACTACTCCTCCTCATCCAAATTGCCTCAGAAAAAAATTAGTGTGGCTTTCTCTAAAGATAATGGTGTAGTATGGGATGCATGCTGTTCTGTACCTATTGATGGAATAGATTACTATTTTCCAGAAAGCACAAATGTAACAATTCAGAAACAGCATTTTCAGCAGAAAAGGATCCTAGTGCAGAAATGAGAGTCATGCAATTAACAATGTTCAGGGTGCTTGGATGGAGTCCTTCACCTGAGTTTCTGACTGACTTACTGATGTCCCTTCACCTCACAGAGTCCATTCAGGACTAGCAATTCTCTGTCTTATCAACTGAGAGGTTAAAGGCAGTCTTGTGTTTGTTTTTTTGTTTGTTTGTTTGTTTAATTTTGTTTTTTCCAAAGATGTTCACACAGCTTATGTCTTGGAGTGTTTAGGAATTAAAAGAACCACAGAATGGATTGCAGCTGGAGCTGAATGAGGGACCCTGATCAGTCCTAGGACATATTTGTTTATCAGTCATAAAATTGAGCTAGAGTTATGTGGCACTGTAGCAGCCTTCTCTGTTCTAGAGGCATGTCTCCTGTTGTCAATTGTAACATGGAGATGGAGCCAAGAGCTGTCCTGACTATCTGTTGGTCCTGAGGTGCATATATATACCTTTCTGTTAGTCGCAACCAACGGAAAGACCACATAGGCAGGGTGTCTCTTCTCTGCTGGCCCTGTGTCCTATGCCAGTCAAATGAGGCAGGTCCCCTTTTCTAGACACTTTGCAATTTTATTAGAAGTGTACTTTGTATAGGTTGGTGATTCCCAAAATGTGGCCCTTGGACATCAACTTCATCACCCCTTGAAAACTTTATGGAAAGGCATATTCTCAGGCCCACCTTAGAGTGCCTAAATCAGAACTTCTAGGATAGAGGTGTAGTATGTGGTTTGACAAGTCTGTGAGGCTAATGCTCACTATAAATGGGAGAACTACTGATGTAAATAATTTATGAATCAACATTTAAATGCACGATCAAGGGGACTCTCTCTGTGTCCTACCTTAAGTTTCTAAAACCAAAATTGACAGTGTGTATGTGTGTGCCCTTGTGAATGTTTGCATAGACATGCATACACTTGTGTGTGTGTGTGTGTGTGTGTATATATATATATGCAAGTGTGAGCATATGTGTGGATGTGTTTTTTTATATACACATGAGTTTTCAAGTATAAGTGCATCAGTGTGTGTGCATAGTTGTGTACTTGTTACATTACAACAGTGTTTGGTCACCTACTTAAGCTGAGAAAAGCTTTCATATTTGTTAGGCTTTTAATATTTTCAGTAAAATTAGACAATTTCTCCCCCACTTGTAGCTTTCTAGTTATGCAGAGAAGGGTGAGGGTAATCATTGAACACATGCCATTGCAATTTTTTCTTCTTCTTCCCCAGTCTGTTATGAATAGGCAATGTCTGTGGAAGGGCATCTCACACATAGCAACCACACAATCCACAAGGCACTGGCAAGTGTGGGCTGACTGAGAACTCTTAGCTACCTGCTCATCCAGGGCAGAAATCAGTCATGTCCCTGGCTCCAGGGTATTATTGTGGTGCCCTCACTGTTAGTAAGAGCTTAGCAAAGGTAAACATCTGGGCATTTATGGTCTCTGAGCCCTCTCTTAACCAAAAGTATGCAGAGTTGCAAGCTGATATGAGCAAAATGTCATTGCACTAGCTGCTACACTGCAAAATCATTTCTAAATCACTGAAGCTCTGATAGCGATAGTGCAAAGGTTTCTGAAATGACACTGATGTGTTGGTGCAAATATGACGTACAAAACTCTGAATTATCATACTGATACTCTCACTGCCCAAAGGAACATTAGGCCCTGTCAAGGGCGAATTACAGAGACTTTGGCAGATGCCTTGGTGCCCTGAGTAGATTTTCCATGGGTCTTCAACATTGCTGGTGCTAGTGTATCTCCCTGTAGAGGTCTGAAGAGCATGGGTGTTTGGGATGTACAGAGCAGGTGAAGAAGAAGGCAAACTTGTGAGGGTGGTAGCAAGTGGGGGCATTTGCCTGGAGCAAGGAGGCAATGAGAGCCATCCCGGGAGTGGCCTGCATGCTTCTACCTGAGGGAACAAAGGGTTTGGGCTGGCCCTGGTAAATCTTGGTGGCACTAAGGAGAAGGTTGTGTATCTCCCCTTATGTGGAGCTCACTTTCCAAGGGCAATGACAGGGAGGAAGGAGCCCCAGGAGTTTTCTGTGCTATAAAATTGGGGCCACTTCATGGCTACTACTGTTTCTCAGCAGTAGGTGCCCCAGGCTCTCTGCAGCCATGATCGCCTGTGACCTGACTGTGTAGTGTGACTTACAGTGGTCCAGCTGCAAGCTTGGTGGGTCTAGCAAGAACCTGGTGCCCTGCAGTCATTCCACTACTGTGGGGGCCACTGTAACTGTCTGCATACACTGAGCGTGACCAAGATAAAGATAAAGTGAAATGACTATGCAACATGTACACGAAGCAAATTTGGGTCCTTTTAATTACACCACAAGCTACACAATTAATAACATGAGCATGTGTCTCCTGGTGCAGCAGGGTGTGTAATGTTGAGTACCGCTTGGGCTGGTAGCATCTCCAAACTTTTAGAACCAGCTCGTAATGGCATCAGATATGCTGCTGTTGGGTTGATCATGTCAAATGTGAACCAAACCAACCTGGTGAGATATGTGGTTCGTTTTTTGTACTTTCTGTTGCATATTATCCAGGGATAGTTGTACAGGTAACATATTCAGTGTACTGAAAACGATATGAGGAAGGATCTGTTCTTCCCTTTGCTAAAGAGAATAGACCCACATTGCAAGAAAGTTGTGGAAGATCAATAAAGAAGGGACCTAGAGAGAAACCTTCCTATCTGGTGCCTCTTGTGGTTGTGACCTTGTGCTCAGCCCTCACTCCTCTCCTTCCCTGATGCTCACCATCCTGAGGATCAGCTCCCAAATCAAAGCAAGAATAAAGGTGGGGAAAAAACTGATACAAAAGCATATCGATCCATGATGCAAAAACACTGGATCATCCAGAAATGTATAGAGCAGAACAGAGTTATAAGAAACAGACCCAAATATGTTGGCATGTGGTAAAAGGGAGGTGTTACTTTGTTTTGTTTGATATAGGTGGTATTTAAATCCAGGAGAATAGACAGCCTACTGAATAAATCGTGTCAGATCAATTAGATGTCTATTTAAACAAAGAATCACTAAACTTTTATCTCATACCAAACACAATTACATCTAAGATGGAGTAGCGAACAAATAAAGAGGTCTGGTCACCTAATCTGTAGGGTGTTGCACCGCTAACCAAAAGGTTATTCTCTAGTGGTTCAAATCTACTAATTGCTTGATGGAGAAACAATGGGCTACAATTTACAGCCTCAGAAACCTTAAACTAAATAAAACATGAATACATCTGCACAACCAATGATACCATAACCAACTCTGAAGAGAAAGGACAGATGACAAAGAAATAGTAGCAACATATTAATAGGCTGATTAATATTAGCACCCTCATTGGAAGGTCCTGTGAATTACTGTAGAAACAGCAGCCAACAATCTCAACTTACAGTTATCCTCCATCTTCCTCCTGTGCAGCAGCTCATAGGTTTGAAGTGGACTATTGGGTTAGCAGTCCAGCATGTAATGCACTGTGCCACCAGGATTCCTTATGGAAACAACGGCTAGGTGGAAATACTACCAAGGACTGTAACATGCAATGTTTTAGAAACACAGATGTTGGAGACACTGACAAATTCAGAATAAAGGTCTTCGGTAAGCTGTGTTGAAGCAGCAGTGAGAGCGTGGTGACTGCAGAGCTGTTGTCCTCACCCGAGGGTAGAGGCAGGCCTTACACTGAGGCTTCCTTTGAAGGTCATGCTGTCCATGCCTCTGGTCCAGTTGCTTTTCCCAGAGAACCTTCTTACCAATGCAGTGTGCAAATAGTCGAATATGATCGATAGATAGATGATAGATGATAGATAGATAGATAGATAGATAGATAGATAGATAGATAGATAGATGATAGATAGATAGATAGATAGATAGATAGATAGACAGACAGATAGATATGCACCATCATGAGGCATAGTGCAGGTTTTTGAGCAATGAAAAAAGACAGGTAGTCTAAGGCACTGACATAGGAGCTTGTCCATGTATTTCAAACCGCTCTGGGTTTGTGTCTAAGACTGCAGTGAGGAGATGGATGCCATGGACTCTGAACTCCAGAACATACATTCATGTTTGTCTTTTTGCGGGGGTAGGGGGTGAGAAAAATATGTATTTAGAATTAGCCAGCTGGGCTCAGTTTAGATGATCCCAATTTTGTTGGCAACATCCAAAGCAGTATAGTCAGGAGCAAATCAAACATAGGCCTCCTCTCCATCAGGCCTAATTAGGGTGTCATAGAGCTTCTTTACAGCTTGTTTGATTTGGTGCTTATTGACCTTGACATCCACAATGAGCACAAGTGTGTTGTTATCTTCTGTCTTCTTCATGGCTAATTCAGTGTTCAGGGACAACTTGTTGATGGCATAGTGGTCAAGCTTGTTTCTTGCAGGGTACTCTTCTGGGGGTATTTGGCTTCCTTCAAAATCTGAGAGTCCTAGACCTCTGGAAGGTGGGTGATAATGTGGTTCTTTTTTGGGGTGTGTGTGCTGTGGATGCCTTCTTGGCTTTTAACGCCTTTGCTTTGGCTTCAGTTTTGGAAGGGCAGGGGTTTCCTTCACTTTTGATGACACCTTCATAGAAAGGCCATGTTCATATTTTTTACTGAATTAGAAAAATTCTCCTGCTACTACTATATAAAAACTTTTTTTAAAAAAGTGACTCCTCTGGGTGACCTAAAAATTTAGATCTTTGACTTTCTAAAGTTTAAATTGTCACTGAACTTGGAGGTGGTAAACTACAGTTTGTTTTAGCTGATTATCATTGATGGATTTGGAAGCTCTGCAGGACTGGGATGTGAGAGGCAGCAGGGAAGGGCAGAGCTGGGAGGCATTTCTGCTCCTGCTGTCCTTCCAAGGACGCTATAGCATCATCCCACCAACCCAAAGCATAGACAACTAAGCCACTGCCAGCCAGCAGTGCTAGTGGGCAGACTTTCTAAAGAAGAGACAACCACAGTTTCACCAGCACAGGCATAGAGTGCTAGTGGTCAGCCTTAGGAGGACCTGCCCATGAGTAAGGATCCAAGACACAGTCAGGAGAGGAAGCTGGCGTGGTGTCATTTCAGCCAGGAACTGTGCTGTGTATAATGACGCGTTTCACCCTGCCAGCCTGCTCTTGCTCAATTGAAAAGCCACAGTAGTTAAGTCAGCTCCAGCAGTTACGATTGAAATTCCATTAAATTTGAAACCTACTACAGTAAAATCTTTCTTTAGCTACATCAGAATCTCACTGCAAATCAAGTTGATTCTGATTCCAAACAGACTGATCCTTAAAGGTTCCAAGGCTATATATATTAATTTTTTTTTTTTGCCGGGGGTGGGGGAAGGTAGCAAATTGCTTCATCTTTCTCTGAGTGTGAACTACTGACTTTTCACTAACAGCCCAGTGTGGAGCACACCATGCTACTACAGCCTTCTTTTAACAAGATCAAATTGATAAAGTTCCTTTTTACTGAGTGTGTCATGTTGTGACTTACGAGTGAGTTTATACATCTACATGTGTTCACTGCAAGTACAAATGCCACGCTCACCTTCTCTCATGCATATGTAAACTCCAACACACACTTTCAATAAAACCAAGCCAAGCTCATTAAAAAGAAATTAAACAAAGCAGGCAGTAGAGAGGGGTTTTGGATTAAGGGACTGCCGGAGGATTGAGATCTGAAGCAGATCGTTTGAGTGCTCTTGTCCAAGGGATTAAATGTAATCCAGGAGCATCTGCCTGGGGAGCAGGAAACCCCAGATGGAGGCAGCATCACAATTTTCTTTTATAAGGGTCATCAGCTATGTCTAGCCTCCCCACATTCCATCAATGGCTAAGACTAGGGATCCATCAAGTGGATGCAACTTGACCCTTTCATGTGGCCCCTCCCAGAGAGGACTGCAGAGACATTTTCCATAGAGCTGCTGCATGAGTGAAACATAACTGCCGTGATGTCCTATTGCAATGCCCAGCATATGGAGAGCAACACATTTTGCAAGTCCTCCCCTTCCTCATATTGTCTTGGTCCTGAACTATCCCTGTTCATACTCTGCTAGCCACAAATCGGTGTGGGCTCATCAATATATGTTTGAGCTCTTAAGACAAGGCACTCTGACTGGGCTGATCTGGGCAGTGGGCAGCAAATCTGGGACTTGGGATGTGCCTTCATGGCCAGTCTGTGATTTGTACTGTGCTTGTGTGTCATCAGAGTCAGTGAATTCTCTCTATCTTATGCCCAGAGCAAGAGAAGACAGAAGGCCCGTACACACCCTCTGCTCCTTGTTCTATACTGCAGGCCCCCAAAGCTCAGACCAACCTTCAACTGAACCTCACTCTAATAAGCTTTTCTTTTTATCTAGTTTTTCTAAATTTTTTAATTGCACTTTAAACTTTAAATATTTTTGTCATATTTGTTCTTGATCTAAACGGTCTTGCTTTATTTACTCCTTTATTTAACATATTTATTTTTCAATCTTCTATGGCACTTTCTTTTCTAAATTGTCTTAATTTCTTTTTCTTGAATTGCTTTTCTCTTCTTCCTCTTTAAATTTTTGCTAATATTTATTGTCTTTATTTCTCCTCTCTCATGTTCTTATTTTTTTTTCCTCCTTATTAGGTTAATATTCCCAAGAGTTGTGATTTTTGTGCACATCATTATCATCTGTCAATCTTTTATCAAAATTGTCTTTTTAAACACTAAAAGATGACTCATAATAACTAATTTTAGCATACTTTCCTGCCATAGTTAAGTGTAATCTAGGATTTTGTCTTTGATGATGCAGAAACATCTGTATGTACTGACACTTACTGGCCCAGAATACTGACCTGCCCTAAAATGTCTCCCTACTATAGGGCCTCCAAGAGTCATGATCTCTCTCCCCCAGGAAATTTTACTATAGATTATTAGGTGTTAAGAGACTTTTTACAGGGTTCATACTATTTAGAACTTGAGAGCATCCAATAACTAATCTTCTTTCCTTCTACCAAAACTTAGAACCAATTAAGAGACAGGCCCAGGAGTAAGATAAATGGAGATTTAATTATATACTGATAATGTGTGTTCTTGGCCTTGCCAGACTCCAGCCCCACCTTCCAGCCCCAAGTCCACACTTAAGAAGAGCTTTCAGAGTCCCCAAAACACTGTGTTGCTCACACTGACTCATGTGGAAGGGTCTGAGGCCACGGGGGTAGAGGGAAATTACTTTTCAGGGAGCACAGAGAGATGAAGATGAATATGGAGGCAAAGTTCTCCTGTATCTCCTTTTACCCCTTAATCTGTCTCACGGGGCAAGAAGGCATGTACTAGGACCACTTTTCACTCCAGCACTCTGTCTTCTATGTCTACTACATCCTTCGTGTCCCCATTTCCACAGGTTACAGCACTGCAAAGGCTGTGCATTATTTCTATGTGTTTCCTTCTGCATTCCTGCTTTTATACCTTCCCAGTAGCTTGTAAGCATCAGGAGTACAAGAACTACACTGGATTTGGTGCCATCCCAGAAGCAGAATAGGACTTCACAGTACAGGGAAATGCATGCTACAGGCATTACCCATTGTGTTTACCCATACTGTCACTTCTCCATGGATGTCCTCCTATACAACTTCATACAGAATCCTTAGTAATGTTTACTGTCAGTTTTAATCATAGAATAATGTGTGATAAATATAGGTGTAAATTACTTAATTGTAATAATCCTCAGATGATAGTAGTTCTTTGGAGAAAAATGAGATTATCTACTTCTATAAAGATTTACAACCTTGGAAAATATACAGGGCAGTACTGTTCTGTCCAGCAGGGTCACTGTCAACTAGAATTGGCTCGATGGCAGGAGGTTTTGTTTCTGCTTTATGCAAAATAGTATATTATAAAATTTTTCTATGTTGAATTACAATATTAGTTACAGCATTACATATTAGTAACAGTGAAAGCTTTTTTAAAGTAATTTGTTCCTTTTTATTTACCTGCTACTTCATTGCAAAAGTTATCCTATATTCAGCTTTACAAATACTGCTTAAAACAATATTATAGCTTAACAAATAGAAAACTTGACAATATCAGCCACTACAAGAAAACCCCAATAACACATTAACAACAGTGAAATCAATAGCACTTTCTTATGTGCATACAGATTTGAAGCATCCCTATAATTAGATAAAAATTACATCCATAACCAAAGCACATTAGGTAGTTCAAAAGTAAATTAACACAGTTTTAGTCTTACAGGCATACTGATCCATGTAAGTTAGGTTTACAAAAGATAGTTTTGTTGTTGTAACTACCCACTCACCAAACCCAATCAATTCTAACTTGTGACAACCCCCATTGAGTTTCTGAGGCTATAAATCTTTACAGGAGCAAACTGCCTCATTTTCTTCCCTGTGAGGAAGGCACAGGATAGAACAGGAGTCAGATCTTTTGTTCATAAAGTCGCTATGGGTCATATTCGACACTACAGTACCTAACAACACCACCACCACCACCATTTCAGTTAGCAGCCCAACACAAAACCCTATATCACTGGAACTCTTTTAGCCAACTTCAGGGGTAATTTTCTTTTTAAAAAAAAACTTGGTTTCTCCCAAAACAATGCCAAGATTTTTTCCCCTATGAACAGTCATTTTAATCTTCCCTTCCCTGACAGTGTCACCAGTATGGTCAGCACTCAACTAATGACACCACCCATGAGCACACATTTCTGAATTGGTTTATTAATTGCCGTTAATAGGAAATGACAGTTTGACCAGATCAGAAGTGACCATCCTCCTCCCCAGTTCTTACTGATCACTGCAGTTTTCACAATTAGCAGTGATCCTAACAGGAAAGGTTTAGGTGGTAAACTTGTGAAATAAAACAGTAGCCATTGCTCTCCATGAGCTTAGACAGTCAGGATGGAGGGGTTGACCTCCTTTCAAAATGGTCTGTTACTCATTTGCAAACCTTTCAGGAAGTGGAATTTTCCAGGCCTGACTTCATCTTCTTATCCTCTGGATTTAGCAGAAGAAAAGATATTTCTTACTGAGTTTCTCTGGGGATGTTTTTCTTAAGCAACTCCTGGAATGACGTGACTGCACTTTCTGTCAAAGGAACTGTAGTTCTTTTTGAAAATGAAAGGAATCAGGTCAGTGTCTCAGAAATAATTCACTTACCACAGTCAAGTTCTGCAAACACCTGAGAAGAGGGTGCGTTAAGATTTATATTTTGGAGCACCTGCGTTATTAAGTAGAAGAATAAATGCCAAACAAAGAGTTATGAAGAACATTTGTTTCTGTCAGACCACAAGATGATGGTTCGGTTAATGTCTTCAGAAGTGTTCCAACAGGCAGCACTCTTTAGTCTTAAAATGAGCTCCCAGAAATAGACACGTCAGAAGGCCATACTTCAATATGAATCGCTTAGCTCTGTGCATTAGCAGGAGGGAAGTAGATTATTATGGGTTGAATTGGGTCTTCCCACCCTACCACACCCCAATATATGTATTTTAAACGCCGCCCCTTATGCTTCTGATATCAATCTCATTTGAGTCTGGATTCTTTTGTTATATTAATGAAGCAGGTTTAATGTAGAGTCTTAGGTTACATTAATCTCTTTTGAGAGAGAAAAAAAAGAGCAGATTAAGCAAGAATCAAGCAATCAAGGAGAGTTCTGGCGATCATCTTATGCAAAGTCACATGATTGCTAAGGAAGAGAAGCTGAGAAGAGAAAAGGACCATCACTGAGAGTTAATTGAGAGAGTACTCTCTCCTCAAGAGTCAGAGTCCTGGTAGCTTAGTCCATGGTGAATCGTGCTGCTGACTCACAGCCTGCATATCTCTGGCAGTCCCACTCTATAAGTGCCTCCTCTGGAGAAAGATGAGCAGTCTCCTCCAGTTGCAGGCACCACTTTGGAAACCTGATGGAGGCTCCCTTTGGGTCAGAACTGACTTGATGGCAGTGAGTGAATCTGTGAGAAAACAAATGTGTTTCTCAGAGCCACTCACTTGTAGTATTTCTCTTATAGCAGCACTACATAAGATGGGAGAAAGATGTGCAGTCTTCTCTCATGTGATTTCCAGCCTCTGAAAATCCACTGTCAGGTCAGCTATAAGTCAGCTCTGACTTAGTGGCTTATAACAATAAGTAACTAAGAGGGAGCTCTGATAATATAGTAGGTAGGGAGTTGTGCTGCTAACCCACAGCTACACCTGTCAGGTAGTTCAAATCCACCAATGGCCTGGAGAAATAGTGTTATTTACAGTCATGAAAATGAATGATAGAAAGAAGTACCAAAGATGTAGACTCTGTCTTCAAGCTCGTTGTCATAGCTTGACAAATTCACTGCCTCATTTACTTATTTAGCTCTGTTGTTATAAGCAGTGACTGACTTGTTAAGCTCTCTTTCCCCAATTGTTTGTTGTTTTTATGTTCTCTTGAGTGCTTTGCGACTCATGTTGTTCTTGTTGTTGTGTACCATAGAGTAGGAACTGACCCATAGCTGATCCTCTGGCAGGTTTTCAGAGGCAGTTAATCTCATAGGAGGGGATTGGCCATTCTTCTTCATGGACCAGCTAGTGGCCTCAAACCGCATGCCTTTGGAATTGCAGCACAGCTTCTTGCCACTAGGCTACCAGAGCTCCCTTGCGACTCCTAGCAAACCAATGTACAACAGCCCTGAACCCTGCTATATCTTGAGCCAAACTTACTGTCTCTGACATACCTACTACCTATTACACCAGTCACTGAGTCAATCCATTTCATCCAGGGTCTTCCTCTCTTGTGCTGTCCCTCCACGCTTCCAGCATAATGTCCCTCTCCAAGGACTAGTCCCTCCTTACAACACGCCCAAAGTATGTCAGATGGAGCTTCAAAATCCTTGCCTCTAAGGAGCAGCCTGGTTTCACCCTCTCTAGGACAACCCTGTTTGTTCTCCTAGCAGTCCATGGTATGTATTCCATAGTCTTCTCCAGCACCACAACTCAAAGGCATCAATTCTTTTTCTAGCATCCTTAGTCATTGTCCAGCTTTCTGATACAGAGCAAATAATTACAAAGACCATGGCCTTGATTTGGTGCACCATAGTCTTTATACTGACATCATTGCTCTTTTATACTCTGGAGAGGTCCCTGACTGCAGATGTTCCCAATACAATTCGCCTTTTGATTTCTTGGCTTCTAGTACCAAGAGCATTGTTTTTGGAGCCAAGCAAATTGAAGCTGTCAACAATCTCAATCTCTTTTTCATCTATCATGATGCTGCCAATTGGCCCAGAGGTGAGAATCTTTGTCTTCTTGATGTTGAGCTTCAATCTATATTGAAGCCTGTAGTCCTTGACCTTCTACAGCAAATGCCTCAGGTCCTTCTCAGTTTCGGCAAGCAAGGTTGTGTCCTCTGCACAACGCAGCTTGTTGATGAATCTTCCTCCAGTTCTGATGCCACATTCCTCCTCATAGAGCCCATATAGTTAGCACAGATGAAAACCTGTCTCATTATCCAAAATAGTTATACGTTTGCATCATATTTTTTCTCCAGGAGATAATGCTTCTAGCCATACACATGCTGCAAACATACTCAGATAAGAGGTTTATCTATTGCATCAGTGAAACTAAAGGGTAGAAAGAGTCTGAGTCTACATTAGTTGGAAACTGGTGAGATAAATAAATAATATGGAAAATAATACATTAAATAATTTGGGGAATAGCCAGGATGGAACAACTTACAATATAGAATTTTTTTGATGTATTGCCATTGTAAAGGAAAAAAAATCATCTTTGTATGCTATCGAATTCATTAATTTGATTATGTTTCTGCTTCTGTCCTTTTAAGAATTTTTTTTATACAGGCAATCATGCCATAAGTAAAAGGTGATCATTTTACATTGCTTTTCTTAATTTTTGTATCAATCACTTCATGTTCCAGTTTTATGATGTATACTTTAATCACTAATCCAGTTGGAACATGAATTACTGTTAGGTTATCTTTGAAATAATTTAATATTTTAATGGAAATAGTTTTAATATTATTTGAAATTACCCTTGTATTTGTTTGCTTGTTTGTTTTTGTAAGTGATCTTTACCTATTTAAAACATTTTCAATTTAAACTTACATGAACAAGCAGGGCAATAGTGAGTTATGGTCCCAGCTGCTCCATATATCCTTCCAAACTTCCTATTAGATAGATAGATAGATAGACGGATAGATAGGTATAGCTTGCTTATTTGCTTATTTGCTTTTTAACCATTCTGATGTGTATAGTACAACATTGTGATTTGTGACTTGAATTTGAGAAATGTATTCTTGATAGATGCTTTTGCTTCATGAAATCAGTTCCAAATACCTTCTCCCACTCTGTAGGCTCAGTTCACTTTCCTAATGATGTCTATTAAAATGAACGCCTGGTGGCACAGTAGTTTAAGTGTGGCTGCTAGCTGAAAGGTCAGTGCTTTGAACCTGCTAGAACTTTGATACCATCTCTTCCCTTTAAGATTTATAGCCATGAGTCACCTCGACAACACTTAATAACAACAATGTGAATCAGAATTGACGTCATGCTAGACTTATTTCTTGATGAATAAATCTTATTTTTAATGCAACTCATCATATCAGTCTTTTCCTTATCAATTAGAACTTTTTTATTCTTGTTGAAGAAATCTATCCATCTGCCCATTTTTATGAAGATCATATTCTATGCTGTCTTCCAGAAGCTGTGTTGTTTCTTGACTCAGTTAGTTCCACAGTCTAACTGCTACTTATTTAGGGCACAGAATTGGGAAGATAGGATTCAGGTTTAATTTCTCTGTCGCTGCCCACTTGACCTAGCAACACTGGGACTGTCTTCTGCTTTAAAATATTCCTATATGCATGTACTTGTTTTTTTGTGTTCTGTTGTACTTCATTCCTCTCTTTTGTGTGTATGTCAATATCACAAAGATTTAATTACTATAGGTGTACATTTCTAGAATGATAGTAAAACTAGTGTTCTTGTGTGTGTGTGTGTGTGTGTGTGTGTATGTGTGTGTTTTTCCTTCAGAAGTATTTTTATTTTTCTTAGTCTGATGCATTTTTGCATACATTTTAAATCAACTTGCCTATGAGGATTTAATTTCTAGATCAACTGTGGGAGAATTGGCATCTTAATTTATTTAGTGTTAGAGTTAATGAATATAAAATGTTTATTTCACTCTTAGTTGTTTCATTTTTCTCAATAAAGTGTTACTGTTTTCTACATTGAGGTTTTACATATATTTTGTTAGATTTTTCCTGGCTCATCTTTGTATTCTTTTAAACAGAATGTTTTTAATTTCATTTTTTAGCTGTTGCTAGCATAGATAGAATTCTTTTAGTCACTCTCACTTATGCTTTCTTATAATTTATTGGGTAATTATTTTGGAATTTGTGTACCTGATCGTGTCATTTGCAGTGGACATACAATTGCTCACACACACTGTCTTCTTACTGTATCACCAAGCCATACTGTTTGATGGAGCAGTTAGAAAGAAGCAATCCTGTGCACTCACCATAGCACGAGGGGTTATGGAGGGGCAGCAAGGAGACCCCATTACTTATGAAGCATGCATATTCTAAAACAAAAGTGACAGAGAGCCACCCTTTATGAGGACTTTGGCCTGCATTGGTCCTGAGATCCCAAAGAGCCATATCACAGAGCACGTTATTGATCTGAGCATTGTGCTAATTCCTGATTTCTTACTGTCTTTTCCCAGGGCCCTCTAGTCTTTCATTATTATTTTTTCTTTTATAATGGTTTACTTACAAAGTTCATAAAGTTGGTATACATTGTTTTTCACACCGGCTCTTTCCCCTTTCCTTTATCCAGTTCTCCCTCCACCCATCAAATTGTGTGAATCTATAATTAAGCCCTGCCCCCTCCCCTCCTTGGATCCTCATACTAGTTCTACCATTATGGTCTTATATAGTGTTTGTCTTTATGAGACTGATTTAATTCACTTAGCATAATACTCTCTAGTCCCTCCCATGTTAAGTAGTAATTTACAAAGTCATTGCTCCTGCATGCTGCATAGAATTCCATCAAGTGTGTGTACCATAATTATTCCATCCATTCCATTCTGATTGGATATTTGGCCTGTTTCCATGTTCTTGCAATGGTGAATAACACTGCTATGGACATTGGTGTACAAGTCTCTGTGCTTATCAAAACCTTTTCCCAACAGGGTGAAAAGAAAACCTACTGACTGGGAACAAACATTTGGCAATACCGTCTCAGACAAGGGTCTCATAACAAAAGTTTACGGTATCCTACAGGGCCTCCAGAAGAAAAAGGCTGATAATCCAATTACAAAATGGGAAAAGACTTGGAAAAACTTTTCACAGAGGAGGAGGATATTCCAGTGGTCCTCTAGTCTTTACATGCATTAATTTGAGGTGGTAAAGAAATTATCTTTTTCATTTAACTTTTACATTTTACCTTTACATCCCTGACCTGTCTAGAACATATAATGATCCAGTGTTGCTTTTTAATCACATAGATTGCTATCTCAGATTGCAGTCTGATTTTTCTGCCAAACTGTAAGCCTCTTTCTCCACCCTATATCCTGGTGTCCCGACTGCTAAAAACTGGGTAAATATATATTGTATAAAACCTGATTCATTTAAATGTTTGTTCATGTACAAATAGAAGGCCACTCACTGTGACAGAGGATCTCAGGAAGATGATCTGTCTGAAAATTATGAGAATCCACTATGTACTTGGTGTCAGGGGGAAGTAGACCCAGAAGACAGGGTTCTACTACCAGAGTCTTTAGAGAAGATCAAATGCTTTCAAAGTTACACTGGAGAGAAATTGGTCAGCACCAGGTCTCTGACTTCTTACCAGTCCCTGTGCAAAAAAATAATCTTCCTCTTAAAATACATATTTGAAACATTTTAGGTATTTAGAAGAAGATATGCATAGATTACAGTGTGCCTGTGCACTATCCTGAAGATAGGTCTGAGGAATATCAGCATTACAGACCTGGCCCATTGCTGGAAAGAGGATATTTCAACAGTCACCATCCCAGACACAGGCCACCATGCCGTGGCCTTGAGAGTAGGGAAGGAGAGCAGGATATG
This sequence comes from Elephantulus edwardii, assembly GCF_000299155.1. Taxonomy (NCBI): domain Eukaryota; kingdom Metazoa; phylum Chordata; class Mammalia; order Macroscelidea; family Macroscelididae; genus Elephantulus; species Elephantulus edwardii. The sequence continues at coordinate 1,664,051 of NW_006399978.1, read as the reverse complement.
TCTCTAGGCCATCGCTTTCTTGGTCTTGACACTTGAGTGACAAGGGGGCAGGCTGTTTAGAGTGTTCATGGGGTCCAGTGTTGTATAAGCCCTGAATGTTTCTCTAATGCTAACTCTGACTGGCAAGAGCATTAAATTACAGAACTCTGCTCTACCCTGCATGGCCTCAAGGACATAATATGCATTGTGAATTTCTCAACAAGAATAAAGCAGCTAATAAGCTCTGTCAGTTTCTGTTGTCCTGGCCCTTATGTGGCCTGATGTGGTCACTGAGCTGTTAAACACAATAAATCAAGTCGGTGCTCATCCGTCCCCATGGTTCCTTCATGGTCACGCGCCCCCAGACAGCTGAGGCCCTAGGTGCAGCCCTGAACAGAGCACAGCTAATGCAAGCACAGCCGAAGCTGTCAGCCCTAACCCAGCATGAGCACAGATGGTGATTTGCCAGCAGCACTTCTCCTATTCTTTTCCCCTATTTCATGAGAAATCAGGAGATGCATCTGCCTAGTATGCTTGTGTCTGTAAAAGAATTTCTCCTTTAATATTCAAACTTATTTAGAAAAAACTCCTACTCAAACTACTGCTATTGAGCTATTCTGAGTCAGACTGGAGTTTCCAAGGCTATAAATCTTTACGAAAGATGATTGCCACATATATCTTCCATAAAGTGTTTGATGAATTTGAACTGTCAACCTTTCATTAGCAAACAAAGATGCTTCCAAATCTATTTATCTATGACCCCTAAAATAACCTTCAAACTTGAGCATTATATGATACATTGGTAAGAAGCTGTGCTGCAACCCCGAAGGTACACAGTTATCCCACAACTGCTCCATAGGAGAAAGATGAGCAGTCTCCTCCCACGTGATTAACTGCCTCTGAAAATCCACTGGAGTTTCAGCTGTGGGTCAATTCCGATTTGACAGAACACAACAGTGGCAACAACTCCATCAAATATAAAACAGAAATCATTAATATTTTTTACTAGCATGAAAAGAAAGTTGATTTTTTGGTAGTTGAGGACATGTGCTTTAGAATCAGGTTGCCTTGGCTCACTTTCATATTGCCTCAGTTTTTTCATATGTAAAACAAAGATAGACTATATTAGGGTTAAAGTGATTTATATATGTAAAATCATGTGGAATGACCTAGCACTGTTTGTTGCTACTGTGCTGTTGTAGCTATATACCAGTTCTTAATACAGTTGTAGTCCCAAGAACATGAAGGAGTCCTTTCATTGCTTTTTATCTTTTTTCCCTCACCACTTGACCATGGAAGCAAATACAGTTGCAGGGATTCTGGTGCAGTGACAAACTAAAACTTTGAGTTTTTACTCAAAATACCTGGAATGGAAGCTGGGATCCAGAAAGTTTTAAGATTACAATGATGAAGGAGCTTGATAAAGTGATTACACAAAGTTGTTTAGAAACTCTTGAGTATGCCTTTGAACTCTGTGTGTATGGATCTGACCATAAACAACATACCAAAGGCTTTGACAAGAAAACTACAGGGGTGACAATTTCCCAAAGTTTCATTCTGATTTCTGGGTGACCCTATATGGTACAGAACTGCATATCAATGCAGGAGTTATCAAAATTGAGGTGACATTGGAACCACAGCCCATGGAGAGTGTGTTGGAACTTGCAAACTAGCTTAACTGGGAAATTGAAATGAATAGTATGTTAGAAAGTTTCAACAGGGAAATAGAAGATATGAAAAATAATCAAATAGAAATTTTAAAATTGAAAAGTATAATAACTGAAATTTTAAAACTCACCATATGAACTCTCAAAAACAATCAAGATGACAAGAGAAATCACTGGCAACTTTATTTCCGCTGCCCTCCACCCCGCCCCCGGATTATTTTTTTTTTTTTTTACAAGTTGTAAAGGATTTTGTTTTTCTAAACATTCAGGCATGATACATAATGAAGGCTGTAGTCTTTGGCTTTGTAAAGTGCTTCAAGCTGTCACTATTTTCAGCAAGCAAGTTGTGTAATCTGCGTATCACAGGGTGTTAATGGGCATTCCTTTTATTGTGATGCCACACTCTTTTTTCATAAAGTCCAGTTTCACAGATCATTTTCAGCACATAGACTTGAAACTGTGGTGAAACAGTGCAGCCCTTATGCATACCTTTCCTAATGTTTAAACCTGTGTTATATTTAAATGACTATCTCTTGGTTTATATTAAGGTTCCACATAAACATGATTAAATGTTCCAGAATTTTTGTTCTTCCAAGCATTATCCACTGTTTTTTTATTACTCCACAGTTAAATTCCTGTGCATAGTCAATAAAACACAAGTAAACATCTTTTTAGTATGTTCTACTTTCTTGTAAGATCCATCTGACATTAGCAGTGATATCTCTTATTCCATGTCCTCTTCAGAATCCACATTGAATTTCTGGCACTTGCCTGTTGATGCACTGCTGTAACTGCAGTTTTCATTATCTTCTACAATGTTTTACTTGCACATGATATTGTTTTATAATTTCCACATTGTGTTGAATCAACTTTCTTTGAAATGGCCATAAATATGGCTCTCTTTCCCCCAGTTGTACAAGTATCTGTCTTACAGATTTCTTAGTAATTTTCTAACACTGGTGTTAAGCTTCTGAGGATGACTTTTCTAATTATTGCCTTAACCATACACCCCCCAGGGGCATGGTCTCTATTACCTCAACTGCAGACTCATGATTTGCCATTAATCAGCATCTTCAACATCATCAGCAACTGTAAGGCCAACATAAGAGGGAGAACTAACCAGACTGTAAAGGCTTTGCAAGACATATCCTGACAGAGCCCTGGAGACAGAGCCAGAGTTAAAGATTTTGTTTGATGGATGATTGAAGAAAGAGCAGTCTTGTGACTGCTGTGAGACAAAGATTGCTGGGCAAAGATTCAGGAAGCCAGAGGCATCTTGCATTTGTGTAGTTGGACTGAACCTGGACTTTCACTTGTTGACTGAGAAGTTTTCTGAACTAATTAAAGAGTTGTATCTTGCTGTTAATCTGGCTGAGGACTGATGTTCACTAAATCTAAACTTTCACTGTGTGATATCTATTGCCTCCCCGCCCCAGTCTATTTTCTTAATAAACATCACAACTGAAAGTAGAAAAAGGTCATTTGCAATGAACATCAGACCCAGGATTAGTGGAAATAGGTGCAGCAGCAAGGGAGGGGTGCATATATGGCCCTGCAGATTTTAGTTTGGTATTGTGGATGTTGTTCATGGGAACAGTGCCCCTTTATGGAGTTGAGAGAGGTCAGACTCAGCTGTCCTCACTTTGTCTTTGCTCCTTTTACAGACAAATAAGCACTTTCCAGTGTTTTAACATCTTAGTTGATGTTCTGGTAGTAGTAGCAGAGCCTTAGTATTTACCCACCGTTGCTTTCTATGCAATTTGTAATTCTTCCTTAAAGATCTTTCTTTCCCCAAAATCTCTGTAGATGTTCATTGAAATGAAAAATAAACAACCTAAATTTAAAAAAAAAAATCTTTCTTTTTTTTTTTTTTGGTATCTTTGGTATTCTTTCACCAGCCCCCCCTTAGAATAATACATAGTTATAGTTTATGTTTCTGAATTTAGACTGACTCCTGGGTTTGTTTGTTTTTTTAAATACTGGTTTATTTACAAAGTTCATATACATTGCTTCTTGACCACATACAAAGAGATTGAATTTCAACCTGTTCTATTTGGAACAGTGACTGTTTATTTCTTCCATTTCTTTTTCTCCTTTAAATTATTTTTATTTTATATTTATTTGAATACAAAATTCATATACTTTTTAAAAGAAATTTATTGTGATTTTTATGAAAGTTTACAGAAAAGTTGGATTTTTTTTTCATTTATTCATTGCTGCACATGTTCTCCCCACCTTCCCAGTTTGCGTTTTCTGTTTGTTTTATTTTATTTTATTCTGGTTTGTTTACAGAGTTTGAATACATTGTTTTTCACACTGAATCTTTCCCATTTCCTTCACTCCCCCTCACCCGCCAAATTGTACAACCCTATGATTAACACCCCTCTCACCCCATCCTTACCCCTTTGCTTCCACCTCCCCCACCCCGTTGGAACCTCCTACTAGTTCTACAATAATAGTTTTATATAGTATTTGTCCTTATGAGACTGAATTAGTTTACTCAACATAATGCTCCTAGTCTCTCTCAAGTTAGGTAGGTAGTAATTTACAAAATCATTGCTCCTACGTGCTGCACAGTATTCAGTTGCGTGAATGGACCATTATTTCTCAATCCAGTTGATTGTGGTTGGAAACTTGGGCTGTTTGCATGTTCTGATAGTGAATAAACTAGAGTGTTTGGTATACAAGTCCCTGTTTGTGCCTAAGTTCTCATTTTCTTGGGGTACATTCCAATCAGTGAAATAACTGGGTCATATGGAAGTTCTGTGTTCAGCTTTCTGAGGAAATGCCAAACTGCCTTCCAGAGTGGTTGTACCATTTTGCAATCCCAGTAACAATGTATGAGAGTCCCTATTTTGCCACATCCTCTTGCTTTAATATTAATTTGCTCACAGAATTAATGTACATTGTGTTTCATACTATTTTTCATTCATATTGTGTTTATACAACCATTCCCATTTTATCTTTTATAAAATTCAATCCCAATTGGACCTGACCCATCATTACTCAATCTTTTCAGGTCCCCACTGGATCCTTCCCATTTCCTTTACCCCTTCCCTCCACCTACCAAACTGTGTAACCCTGTTGTTTCACCCCTACTCATTCTCACCCTTTTGCTCCCACCCTTTCCCCCGTGTATCCCCACACATGTTTTACTAATTATCCTTCTATTTTTTTTTTTACAATAATGGTCTTACGCACAGCATTTGTCCTTATTATACTGAGTTAGTTCATGCAGAATAAAGCTCTCCAATCTCTCCAAAGTTACATCATATTTTTTTAAATTGTTGCTTCTGAGTGTTGCATATTAGCTCATTGTGTGAATGTACCATAAATTCTCAATCCATTCAGTTGTAATTGAACATTTGGGATGTTTCCATGAACTTGTGATGGTGAATAATTCTGCTATGAACATTGGTGGACATATCTCTGTTATTGTCTCCATTCTAATTCCCTTGGGGTATATTCCTAGTAGTGGAATAGCTGGATCATACAGAGTTTCTATGTTTGGATCATACAGAGTTTTTATGTTCAACTCTTTGCAGAAATGCCAAACTGTCTTCCAGAGTGGCTGTACCATTTTACAATCCCACCAACAGTGTGTGAGAGTTCCTATCTCTCCACATCCTCTCCAACATTTATTGCTTGCTTCCCTGCTAAACTTTGCCACTGCTACTGGGGTAAGATGGTATTTCATTGCGGTTTTGATTTGCATCTCTCTTACTGCCAGTGATTTTGAGCATTTCTTCATGTGTCTGTTGGCCATCCAAATGTCTTCCTCTGTGAAAAGTCTTTCCATGTCTTTTGCCCATTTTGCAGTTGAATTATCAGTCTTTTTCTTCTGAAGGCTCAGAAGTATTCTGTAAACTTTTGCTATGAAACCTTTGTTTGACATGGTATTGCCAAATGCTTGTCCCCAGTTGGTAGGTTTTCCTTTCACCATGATGAGCACAGAGATGTAATCTTTAAAAGGTCCCATGGAAAGAGACTCTGAGTAAGCAAAGCACTTCTGAAAAATAAAAATTAAGCAGGAGGCATAGCACTTTCTGACCTCAAAGCTTACTGTACAGCAGTAGTAACCAAAACAGTATGGAACTGGCATAATGACAGGCACATAGACCAATGGAACAGAATTTAATTGAGAACCTAGAAATGGCCCCAGCTATCTATGGTCAACTGATATCTGACAAGGAAATAAACCTATCAAATTTAGGCATGACAACCTCTTCAACAAATGGTGCTGGCAACAGTGGACTACAGAAAGCAGAAAAAGGATCTTCATCTCACACCATACACAAAAATCACTCCAAGATGTGTCAGAAACCTGGAAGTAAAGCTCCAAACGATAAAGTTCTTAAGAGACAAAACAGAACAAAACTTAGAAGGCCTAGTCTGTTGTATAATGAGACTGCCAGATGGAGCCAGAAATGCACAATCTGAAGAGCATATACATTGGTTTTTATCTATTGCATTTCACACATTCTTCTATTCACTTTGTGTTTCATACAATCATTTCCATGCATTACACTGTTCAGTGTTTTGCCCATTGTTGTTGTTATGTGCCATTGAGTCACCATGACTCATAATGACCCTGTGCACAATAGCTCTGATCCCTGCTCTATCTATCCTGAGCCAACCTTGCTGTCTCTGACACTCCTACCCTCATTACCCCAGTTACTGTGTCAATCCATTTCATCCGGGGTCTTCCTATTCTGTGCTCTCTCTTCACCTTTCCAAGCATGATGTCCTTCTCCAATAACTGGTTCCTCCTGACAACATGCCCAAAATATATGAAACAGAGTTTCAAAATCCTTGCAACCAAGGAGCAGCTTGACTTCACCCTCTCCAGGATAGACCTGTTAGTTCTCATGGAAGTCCATGCTATCTATGTTCAGTACTGTTCTCCAGTACCACAACTCAAAGGCATAAAGTCTTCATTTGTCATCTTTGTCCAGCTCTCTGATGCATAACATGTAAATACAAAGACTATGGTCTGGATCAGGCACACCTTATTCTCTATACTTATTTCAGTGCTTTTTAGCAATCTGGAGAGGTCTCTGGTAGCAGATTTTCCTAACATGGTTTGTCTTTTGATTTCCTGACTGCTGGTGTCAAGGCTGTTGATTGTGGAACCAAGCAAGCTGAAATAGTTGACAATCTCTTCTCCATCTATCATGATACTGTCAGTTGGCCCAGTGGTGAGCATCTTTATACACACACACACACACACACACACACACACACACACACACACATATATATATAGTGCTTCAATCCATATTGAAGACTACAGTCCTTGAACCTCTGCAACAAATGCTTCAGGCTTTCCTCAGTTTTATCAAACAAGGTATGTCATCAGTATAATGCAGGTTGTGTTTTGCCTATTAAGTTCCTCAATATTGCAATAAAGCTTGGAGTTTTTATTTAGTTTTTACAGTTTGAGAAGTATCAAGCATATTTTTCTCTTCTTTTTCAGTTTTCTAAATCCACTTATTTGCACATGTTGTTGTTGTGTACCATCAAGTCAGAATAGACCCACAGCTGACCCTCCAGTGGATTTTCAAAAGCACTTAATGGCACAGGAGGAGATTGCTCATCCTTGTCCTGCTAGTGGATTCTGTGTGCCTTCAGGACTGCAGTACAGCTTCTTGCCACTAGGCCACCAGATTACATTATAATATTTTCTTTCGTCTTCTCAAGCCTGGCCTTTGGAATGTTTGGTTACTTTATATTCATTGAGAAATTTTAGAGTCACAGAGAGCTCTGGTAGCCTATTGGCAAAAAGCTGCACTGCAATACCAAAGGTGTATGGTTTGAATCCACCAGATGCTCTGCTGGAGGAGGAGCAATTTCCTTCTGTGCCAGTTGGATCTGATTTGATGGCACACAACAAGTTAAAAAAAAATTAGAGTCATTTCTGACATCTTTATTTTCTTAAGTAACATCTGACATCTTTCCTTTTGCTTTATTATCTATTATATCCTTTGTATCATTTCATAACTTTTCCTTAGCTGTTAGTGTTTACTGTATCACATCTATTCTTAAAATGGTCTTTAAATTTGAGTGAGATATATTTCCATTCATAGTTTGGATCTCATAAACTTTCCCAAATTTTCTTCAACTTCGTTATGAACTTGCATATGAAATATTGATGACGTTTTTCATACTGGGTCCTTGACCTTATTCTGACTGAACAAAAGTAGTAGCTTTCATCCCTGTGTATTCCACATGACAAGGTCCATGGTGTAGTTACCATTGTTGAAGAAAGTTATCTTCAATGAATAAGGCACTGATCTTGCATAATACTATCATGTGTTCTGCTGTATCATTTCTGTCACTAAATTCATGTCTTCCAACCAATTATTCTTTTTTCTAGTTTCATATTTCAATCTCCTACAGTTATCAACTCTAACATCCTACAGTTAACACTCTCGGCACCAGTAGCCAGGAAATTAAAAGACATATTGCCATGGGAAAGTCTGCTGTTAGGGACCTCTTCAAAATACTGAAGAGCAATGGTGTCTTTCTGGAGACTAAGGTGCATCTAATACAGGCCATGGTCTTTGCTATCACTTGTTATGCATCAGAGAGTTGGACAATGACTAAGAAGGATAGAAGGAGAATTGATGCCTTTGAGCTGTGGTGCTGGAGAAGCGTATTGATGGTACCATGCACTGCTAGGAATACAAACAGATTCATCCTGGAAAGGGTCAAACCCGGCGGCTCCTTGGAGGCAAAGATTCTGAGGCTCCATCTAACATACTTTGGACATGTTGTAAGGAGGGACCGGTCCTTGGAGAAGGGCATCATGCTTGGTAGGGTGGAGGGACAGCACAGGAGGGGAAGGCCCTCTATGAGGTGGATTGATTCAGTGACTGGGGTAATCAAGATGGGTGTATCGGAGATGGTGCAATTGACACAGGACAGAGCAGAGTTTAGGGCTGTTGTACATAGGGTCACTGTGAGTCACAAGCCACTTGACTGCACATAACAACAACAACAGTTATCAATGTCTTTTGAGTACATATTGCATCAAATTGTATCAGATTTCAGAAATTAGTAAAAATCTTCAATGGCTTCATCTTTGGCATTAGTCATTGATGGGTCATTAAAATTATTGCCATATTAACTGGTATTTCTCATAACCCTATTACCCTATCACTGACATCGTTGCAGGGAGTTCTGGTAGTGGCTCTGAAGTAGTTCATAGGGAGTTGTTTTGCTAAGCTAAAGGTAAAACCTTTTGGGCAGTTCAAATCAACCAGTGGCTCTTCAGGAAAAAGATGGACTGTATCCTCGCATGCATTATGCAGCCTCCAAAAAGTCATTGGAGTGTCAACTGTGAGTCACTTCTTACTCAACAGCATGGAGTTTGACATTGTTGTATTTCAGGATAGAACTTAAAATTATCTTTAAACTTTTTCAAGAGGTGAATGCAATGTCATTCCTCTTCCAATATGTCATTCCTGGCAAAGGAAATCATGATTGTTTGGACCAAATGCCAGCACTAGTACATTTTAGCTAACTAAAGTTTAACTTATTAATCTTTATATATTCCATTAGATTGTGATGACTTTCAGTCTTTCTAAATTTGTATGAGAAAATAGTTGTTGTACCATAGAGTCAGAACCAACCCATAGCTGACCCTCCAGCTGGTTTTTCAGAGGCAATTAGTCACACAGGAGATTGTCCAAATTTCTTCTGAGGAGCAGCTCGTGGCCTCAAACCATGTGCCTTCGAGTTTTCAGCACAGCTTCTTGACATTAGGCCACCAGAGGTGGCCCTGAGAAGATGGCACTAAATTTATTTATATGAGAAGGTAACTGAGAAATTATTAAAGGTGTGCATCAGGGTTGTAACATCTCTACCTATTCAGTCTGTATGCTGAACAAATAATTTGAGAAGCTGGACTCTAGGAAAAAAGAATGTGACATCAGGATCAGAGGACAACTCATCAATGGCCTGTGTTATGCAGATGACATAACCTTGCTTGCTGAAATGAGGATGATTTGAAGTGCTTGTTTCAAAGATCAATGAATACAACCTTCTATATGGATTACACCACAGCATCAAGAAAGCAAAAATCTCATAACTGGCCCAATAGACAAAATCAGATAGATGGACAGAAGATGGAAACTGTCAATTACTTCATTTTTTAACTTGGATTCACAGTCAGCACCCTTGGTACCAGCAGTCAGGAGATCTGAAGACATAGTGTTTTGGCAAGTCTGTCCTCCAGGGATCTCTCCAAAGTGCTGAGGAGCAGTGATGTCAGTTTGAAAACTAAGACGTGCCTGATTCAGGCCATGGTCTTAATCACATCCGATGCATGATGAGAATTGGACAATGAAGAAGGTTGACAGAAGAAAAAAGAATTTATACCTTTGAGCTGTGATGTTGGAGGAAAATACAGAATATCCCATGAACTGCAGAAAGAACAAACAGATATGTTTTGGAGAAGATGCAGCCGGAGTGCTACTTGGAGGCAAAGAGGATAAGGCTTCGTCTCAAATACTTTGGGCATGTTTCTAGAAAAGGAGGTTAATTCCTTGGAGGGAAGCATTGTATTTGGAAAACTGAAGGATCAGCAAAAGACAGGACTACCCTAAACCTGATTGATTTACACAGTAACTGCAGAGGTGGGATCAAGTATGTCAGAGATTGTGGAGATGGCACAAAATAGGACAGGGTTCAAATCATAGCTTCACTCAACTATATCTGACAACAACAACAACAACAACAATGGTCTACCAAACGAATAAAAAGTCTGTCTTAGAAGAAATGCAGCCAAGTTGCTTCTTTGAGGTAAAGACTTGAGAGTTTGTCTCACCTACTTTGGAATGCTGTCAGGAATGACTAGTCTCTGGAAAAGAGGGAAATTTCCATATCAAAAGAGAGAGGAAGACCCTCAGTGAGACAGTTTAACACAATGACTGTATCAGTAGACACAATAGAAGTGGTGCGGTTTAGATTTGTTTTACATAGTCATTATGAGTCAGAGTTGAAGCAACACCATCTAACAACAATGATATGACAAGTAACCAGTTTCTTTGTCCATTCAGTGGCTAAAGGACATCTATGTTGTTTGTACATTTTGCTGTTACAAATAAAACAGCAAAATCATTCCTGAAGGGCTTTTTAGTGAAAAATAAATATTTAATTTCTCTGGGATAAATCCCAAGGGTTTATTTGCTAAATTGTATGGTAGTCACATGTTTCATTTGTAAGAAACTATCAAACTCTTTCCCAGAGAGACCATCACATTTCACGTTCCCACTAGTAGTTGTGACTTGTTTTCTGCACATTGTGATAGCATTTAATAATGTCACTTTTTTTATTGTCATCATTTTTATGGATGTGTAGTAATATCTCATTAAGGTTTTACTTTGCATTCCCCTGATGACTAATGATGTTGAACCTCTTTTTTTTTGTTGAACCTCTTTTCATATGTTTATTTACCATCTGTATATCTTTTTTAAGTATTTTTTAAAATATTTTTCCTATTTTTTTAAATGGATTGCCTTTACTTTGTTTTAAACATCTGCTATATGTTCTAGAAGTTAGTCCACTGTCAGAAATAGGGTCTGAAAATGGTTTCTCCTTATCTGTAGTTTCTATTTTTTAACTCTCACCAATTTCTAATTTTGAATGTCTAAGAATTTTTCCCTTTTTGTTACAAGTTCAGTGTCAAACCTAAGACTCTACCTAGCCCTAGATTTCAGATTATTTATTTTCCTTATTTTTCTCTAAATATTTTATCGTACATTTTGCAGTTATATCTGTGATTCATTTTTATTTCACTTTTATATAAAATATGAAACTTAGGGCAAAACTTATTTTTAACTTAGGATGTCCAATTGCTTCAGCATCATTTGTTTAAAAAACTATCTTCTTCCTTTGACTTATTCTTGCACCTTTATAAAAAATCAGGTGGACATATTATGTAATATATTTCTGTATTCTTCTGTTCCATTGAGCTAAGGATTTCTCCTTCTGCTAAAACCACATAGATTTGATTACAGTAGTTACATTATAAGTTTTGACATTGGATAGATTAATTCTTTCAACTTTATTCTTTCCATTTCAAAATTGTTTTAGATGTTCCACTTCTTTTTCCTTTCCATCGATATTTTATAATGATCATGTCTATATCTTCAACAATCTTGATAGGAATCTTTTAGAAAATATAGTAAACTAGCTTATAAATTCGAGCAGAATTGACATAATTACTATTTTTAGTCTTCCAGTCTAAAAGATAATTTAGGCTCCTCTATGTTGTGTAATGTTTTCTAAACCTGGAGGACAATATACTAAGTGAAATATCTCAATCACAAAGGGACAAAATACTATATAACACCACTGCTGGATGTGAGGGAGTTGGAGAAAGGATGGGAAAAGAGTGGACAGATAATGAATACTGCACTAAATCACATGAGAGGAGGAACTGTCCAAAAGGAATATATGATTAGGCATTATCTATATGATCACCATCTGGAACATGGGGTGCCTTGCGAAGAGGTCTGGGGTAGTGGAGAGAGGAGGGGAGAAGAAATGTGCAACAATGGAAAAAAGTGAAAATAAAACACTTTTGGTGTTTAAAAAAAAAAAGATTATATTCCTCTACATTGATCTGGAGCTTTTGTTTTTTCTTACAGTGCTTTGTAGTTTCCAGAACCCAAATTCTGTACATGTTTTGTACTTAAGTTTACACATAAGTATTTCATGCTATTTCAAAATATGAGCAATTTTTTACATGCCATTATAACCTATGTACCTGTTAGGGACCTCTCCAAAGTAATGAAGAGCAATGGTGTCTCTCTGGAGACTAATGTGCGTCTGATACAGGCCATGGTCTTCGCAATCACTTGTAAGGCATCAGAGAGTTGGACAATGACCAAGGAGGACAGAATGCCTTTGAGCTGTGGTGCTGGAGAAGAGTATTGAGAGTGCTAGGAAAACAAACAGATTCATCCTGGAAAGGGTTAAACCAGGTGGCTCTTTGGAGGCAAGGATTCTGAGGCTCCTTCTAACATACTTTGGACATGGTGTAGGAAGAGACCGGTCCTTGGAGAAGGACATCATGCTGGAGAGGGTGGAGGGACAGCGCAGGAGGGGACGGCCCTCTATGAGGTGGATTGATTCAGTGACTGGGGTCATGGGGATGGGAGTGTCAGAGACAGTGCGATTGGCACATGACAGAGCAGAGTTTAGGGCTGTTGTGCATAGGGTCGCTATGAGTCGCAAGCGACTCAATGGCACATAACAAAAACAACAACCTTTAACTTCCTTTTTGTTGCTGACTAGAACTTAACAGATATATCTTGGAGAAGGTAGAGCCAGTGTGCTCCCTAGAGGCTAAGATGATAAAGATTTGTCCCACATACTTTGGGCATGTTGCTAGGAAAGGCTATTCCTTAGAGAGGGACATCATACTTGAGAATATATTCAATTTTTTAAATATATCAGAATAAAATTATCAAAAAACAAACAAAAAGTCAATTGTAAAAGATATGGAAATAATAGGCATAGAACAATAGTCATTAATTATATAAAACTTAATGTGTATAAAAATTGTATAAAACACACAGTACATGTATAGAAAACAATGTATATGAATGATTATATGTAAACCAATAAAAAAAATGTAAAAAGTACTTCTGGTTTTTCCTGATTCATTTTCCTTGAATAAGTGCTGATTTTTTCCCCCCTGTTCTTTTCTGAGTGCCTTAAAATAATCATACAGTATTTTTATTTAATTTGTTTATACAAAAGGCTGCAAAGATTGATTTTCAAATAATGAACCAACCTTGGATCATTAGAAGAATAGTCTCTTAACTGTAGTATGTATACAAATAATACATGAGGTTATTCTTGTTTTCGTAGGGATTTTTGCCAATTATCTATACCTCTACAAGGTGTTTTTATAAAGGCACTATGCTAATTTTTTAAAAAATACTTTACGGGGGATAGAGAACTCTGCTGCTAAAAAGACATAGTTCATTATTTGAGTAAAAATAACAATAATTAATTCTATATATTGCTGAATTCTATTTGCTAATGATTTTTAAAGTTGTGAGGGGTTTTTTTTGGTCTGTATTTTTAGGGCAGTTTTCTTCTTTTGGGTGGTCTTTGTCTATATTGTTTAATGTTAAGATAACAATGTTGTTGTTGTTGTTATTGTTGTAGTTATGTGCCGTCGAGTCGTTTGCGACTCATAGCGACCCTATGTACAACAGCCCTAAACCGTGCTCTATCCTGTGCCAATCACATTGCCTCTGACACACCCATCCCGATTACCCCAGTCACTGAATCAATCCACCTCATAGAGGGTCTTCCCCTCCTGTGTCGCTGTCCCTCCTCCCTCCCACGCATGATGTCCTCTCCAAAGACCTGTCTCTCCTTACAACATGTCCAAAGTATGTCAGACGAAACCCCAGAATCCTTGCTTCCAAGGAGCAACCTGGTTTAACCCTCTCTAGGATGAGTCTGTTTGTTTTCTTGGCAGTCCATGGTACATTCAATACTCTTCTCCAGCACCACAGCTCAAAGGCGGCAATTCTCCTTGTATCCTCCCTAGTCATTGTCCAATTCTCTGATGCATAAGAAGTGATTACAAAAACCATGGCCTGTATCAGGCAATAGCTTCAAATAATGAACTAGTAAGTCCATCCTTTACTTTCTGAAAGAAATGATATATAATTGTATGAATTTATTCAACAGTGGTAGAATTCTCCAGTGAAACTGTCTCAACCTAGAAATTTCTTTTTAGGACACTTTAAAATTGTGCATTAAATCTCTTTAATGATTATATGCCACCACAAATGAATGGATTGAGAAGTTGTGGTACATTCACACAAAGGACTGCACAACTTGCAGGAGCAATGATTTTGTAAATTATTACCTAACTTGGGAGGGACTGGAGAGAGGAAAGAAGGAAGGGAGGGAGGGAGGGAGGGAGAGAGGGAGGAAGGAAGGAGAGAAAAAGGGGGGAGAAGGAGGGAGGGGGTAG
>NW_006399978.1:1626244-1649231 GCF_000299155.1 Elephantulus edwardii | reverse complement strand
AAGGAAGGAAGGAAGGAAGGAAGGAAGGAAGGAAGGAAGGAAGGAAGGATGGATTGATTGTATGCCAAACCAAATACAAAACGTCTACCCTCTGGTCAATTCTCACTTGTTCTAAATCTTTAAGGGAGGCTCCCTCATCTTTCTCTCTCAGAGTGGCTGGTGAAGTTGAATTGCTAACTCTTCACTTAGCAGTCCAACACATAATAAATTATGCCAATAAATCATATAGGCAACTTGTGTTAGTTTGCCTTTTTAAAAACTAAAACCAAACCGAACCCATTGTTGAAAAATCTGTTTCAATTCATAATGATCCTCTGGGATTTCTGAGGGTATAAGTCTTTGATTTTAATTGATTTCAATTGCTTTGTCTCTCCTGTGCAGTGGCCAGTGAATTTAAATCACTGACCTTTTAATTAGCAGTCCAACATGTAGCAAATTGCACCACAGATTTATCTGTATTCTCATATTTTTTCATGATTCCTTTGTTATCTGCCACAACTTCAGGGAGATCTGTTGTTTCACTCATTTTTTATTTTTTTATTATTTTATTTATTTTGTGATTTTAGTGACATTTTGCAGAGATTGGTTTTCATTCATTCACTGAAGCATGTTTTCCTCTCTACCCCTCCCTCAAATCACTTTGTAATACTTGTCCTGCTCCAGATTATTAATTGTCATACATATAATTCCTAATCATCAATCCTTTCAGATCATCCTTCCCTTCCAATCAGATGCAGTAATCATTACCTAGCCATTCTTTTCCTGCTTCTCCTCACCCCCACCATGTCCATCCTATTTTTATAGCAATGATTTTATGTAGTATTTGTTATTTTGTGATAGATATTTCGCTCAGCATTATAGCTTCCAGACTTATCCATGTTGTGTAGTGTTTGATGATCTCACTCTTTTTCAGTGCTAAGTAATATTAAATTATGTGACCATAGCATAGTTTTCTATTCATTGATTTGTTGATGATCAGTTGGACTGCTTCCGTCTTTTTGCTTTTATGAATAATGCATACATCTGTTTGTTTCACAGCTCTGATTTCTTTGGAGTATATTTCCAGGAGTGGGATTTGTGTCTTCTCTCATTTTTACTTGGTTAGTCTTGAAGCTCCATTTCACATATTTTGGGCATGTGGCCAGGAGAGACTGTTTCTTGGAGAAGGACATCATTCTTGGAAAGGGGAGGGATGGTGCAGGAGAGGAAGACCTGGGATAAGTTGGATTGATACAGTAACTGAGGCAATGAGAGTTGGTGTGTCAGAATTAGTGATACTGTCTGAGAACAGGGTTTAGAGCTGCTGTACATAGGATCACTATGGGTTGCAGGCAACTCATCGGGACATAATAACAACAGTAAAGTCTTTCTAGAATTTTTGTTAACTTTATTATTATTTACAAAGAGCCAACTCTTCGTTTCATTGATTTATTCTTTATTTTCCTACTTTCAATTTAATTCCTTTTTCTTTATTGTTTTCCACCTCTATTTGCTTGAATTTACTTTGTTGTTCTTTTTCTATAAGTAGAAATTATTTATTGAAATTTTCATGTATGCATTTACTCATCACTACATTAGTGATGTACTTTCAAGACTTAATCTTTGTCTTTAGTTTTTAAAAGTTTGACTATAATGTGTGTTGGTGTGACTTTCTTTGCATGTATCCTGTTTGAGTTTAGTTCATCTTCTTGATTATATGAATTTACTTCTCTTGCCAAATTTGGGAAGGTTTCAGCCACTTTTTTATTTAATACTTTTCCAAGCTCATTATCTTTGTCTTCTTTTTTTCTAGGAATTTCAGTACTTGAATGTTCTAATTTTGCTCATTAACCAATGTTTCCTTTGTTGTTGTTGTATCATAGAGTTGGAACCAACCCATAGCTGATCCTCTGGTGAGTTTTCAGAGGTAGTTAATTAATTGCATGGGAGGAGATTTCCCATCCTTCTCCTACAGAGTGGCTGGTAACCTCGAACCATGTGCCTTCTGGATTGCAGTGCAGCTTATCCAGATAATTCTCTGTTATTCCTAATAGGTCATTTTTATCATTCTATCTTCCAGCTCATTGATTCTTTTCTCTACTTCCTCCATTCTGTCTTTAAGCTTGTCCATTAAATTTTATTTCTTTTTAAGTTACTGTTTTCAGTTCTAAAGTTTCCATGTACTTGTTTATATCTTCTGGGGTTTTTTGGTGAGAATGTTTATTTGCTGAAACTTTCTACTTTTTCCTTTGTTCCAGAAGTATTCATAATTTGTCTTTGGAGTATTTCTAGAGTAGCTCTTTTAATTATAGTCTTTGTCAGATAATTTCACTATCTCTATTACTTTTCTGCTGACATGGAGTGATTTTCTTCTTTCATTCAGTTTGCTATATTTTTGAGTTTTAATATCATGGTAATTTTCTACTGAAATGTGGGTGTTTTGTGTCTTATGTTATAAAATTCTAGATCTTATTTAATCCTTTTGCCTTCACTGGCAGAGGAGAGAGTTAGTCAATACCTTGTATCTGCCAGGTAGACCAGAAGTCTAGGTTCTCTCCTCAGACTCTGTTGATACCCAGGCTTCTGATTACTTTTGGCCAGTAAATAACCCCCTGACCAGGGATCAAAGGTTGATTAGGAGTAGGGTAGGAGAAGGAGAGGTAGGAAAAGGGATGTGTAATGATAAGAGGCATTGGCCATTACATGCATCAAAAGAATAAGGAACTCATTACCACCTGGTAGGAACAAGAGTCCCAGGTTTGTTGGATTTTGGGTTTGTTTTTTTTTTCACCCAGTTTTATCTGTTACCACTAATCACATGTGATGGGGTTCTTCACCTGTGATAAGTGGTATTTCCATTGCAGCCTGGCAGAGGTGGAAAGCTAAGTTCTCTGTTTTGCCCTTCCCTTCCTGCATGAAGTATGAGAGTTTGTTTTCATGATGTTTGACTAGAATAGAGTAGCTATTGTGTAAAAGTTTTCTGTTTTGTTAAAATGCCCCCATCTTCGTCCTATAGTTAGGGAAAACAGTCTTTCATTGGGGGGTTTTGTGTCTGTGTCCATTGGCATTTCTGGGTTATTGGCATCTCCAGTGCCAAAACTCAGATATATGAGGCAGAAAAGAAACTTCCAAGAAACTCACAGCTATGTAATGCCTCAGGCCTTCTGGCCCCTAGCCAGTCTACTTTCTCCTCTGCACCTATCAGTCTTTTTTGTTTGTTTTTTATGTAATATACAGGGCTTTATCAGAAGAAACAAGGAAAAGTGTGTGTACTTCATCTTTACAGGAGCAAGTCTTGCTACTCATTTTTTCCTGAACTGACCAAAAAATAATTTATTTAACACAAAGTAGTAAAAATAACTAAATACAATATAGTTTAAAAATTAAATTTTATATATGTATAGTTGGATTAATAGTGGTAAGTATGGTATGGTATCCAATGTGAAACATCAATGAGAAACCATACAAGTGATGATGCTCCTTTGAATTCACATTTCACTGAGCATCTAAAACCACCAATCTTTTAGTCCTTTCCTTGTACATTATTCTATATCCACATTCTCAGCATCTCTTTGGATCCCTAGATTTTTATTTTCTGTGTGATATTCTCCAAATGTATATCTGTAGATGTATCATTGGCTGCTGTTTTGGGTGTTGCACGTCCTACTGAGTGTCTGTTGTTAGTCCCTACTAGGTAAGATTCCACCATCCACCTGTATTCATAAAAGCAGTTAGCTAATTGCCACTGCTCTTTTTTTTTTTTTTTTTAAAGCATGGCACTTAAAATCATACATGCTGGAGCTGACTACCTAAGTTCTTAGCCCAGTTCTACCACCAATTAACTATGTATTTTCAGAAAGCACTACAGCCTTTTATAGTTTCAGTATTTCCATCTGTACAATGTGCATGATATTTGTAACCACACTACCCAGAGTTGAAGGGAGATGGATGAAGAGACAGGAGCCACCAAGATGCAGCCTATCCAGAGAAATGTTTCCTGGGCTGGTGGACACTTTGCTTTGATGTGAGGACAGGTGTTGAGGATATCATTCTATTCTTCTATATCATACTGGTATTGTTTCAAGTGGATATTCATATAATAGCATCATCTCTAATAAGCGACCTTTTTTAAAAAAAAAAACAAACCAAAAAACATTATACTGGTTTATTTACAAAGCCAGAATACATTGTTTTACACACCAGATCTTTCTCATTTCCTTCACACACACACACACACACACACACACACCTCTGCCATCAAATTGTGTGACCTATGATTAACCTGCCCATTCTCACCCCTCTGCTTCCACCTCACCCCTTGGATCCTTATATTCATTCTACAGTAATGGTATTATACAGTATTTGTTCTTATGGGAATGAGTTAGTTCACTCAGCATAGTGCTCTCCAGTCCCTCGGAAATTAGGTAGTAATTTACAAAGTCTTTGCTGCTGTGTGATGTGTAGTATCCCGTTGTGAGAATGTACCATAATTTCTCAACCCATTTGACTGTGACTGGACATCTGGGCTGTTTACCTGTTCTTTCAATAGTGAATAATGCTGCTGTGAACATTGGTGCACAAGTAAATCTCTGGCTGTGCCTCAGTTCTCCTTTCTTTGGCACATATTCCAAGTAGTGGAATAGCTGGTGTCATGTGGAATTTCTATGTTCAACTTCTTGAAGAAGCATCAAACTGTCTTCCAGAGTGGTTGTACCATTTTACAATCCCACTAACAATGTATGAGAGTTCCTATCTCGCCCCATCCTCTCCAACATTTATTATTTGCTGTCCTGTTAAACTTTGCCACTGCTACTGGAGTGAGAGGGTATCTCATTGTGGTTTTGATTTGCATCTCTCTTATTGCCAGTGATTTGGAGTATTTCTTAATGTGAAAATTCTTTCCATGTCTTTGGCCAATTTTGTAATTGGGTTATCAGTCTTTCTTGTGGAGGCACAAGAGTGTTCTGTAAACTTTTGTTATGAGAGTCTTGTCTGAGATGGTATTACTAAATGTTTGTTCCCAGTCAGTAGGTTTTTTGGGTTTTTTTCACCCTGTTGGAAAATGTTTTGATGTGCACCAGGATTTAATCTTTAGAAGGTCTCCTCATAAATATTATCCTCTTCACATGCATTTCTGGCTGTATTTGGCAGTGTTTTTATGAAATTATTGATTTTTACTAGTTGAATGTCTGGCTTAAATGCTCTTGGCATCAGCAGTCAGAATATCAAAAGATAATTGCATTGAGGAAGGTTGCTGTCAGAGACTTCTCCAAAGTACCAAAGAGCAAAGATTTCAGTCTGGAGACAAGGTGAGCCTGAGTGCCTGATCCAGGCCATAATCTTCGCTATTATTTGCTGTGCATCTGAGAACTGGACAATAACTAAGGATGACAGAGGAAGAATTGATGCCTTTGAATTGTGGTGCTGGAGGAGAGTGTTAAACATACCTATGAACTGCTAGGAGAACAAACAGGTCTGTCCTGGAGAAGGTGAAACAAGGCTGCTTCCTGGAGGCAAAGATTTTGAAGCTCCATCTGACATAGTTTGGGCATGTTGCAAGGAAGGACCAGTCCTTGGAGAGGGATACCATGCTGAGAAGAGTGGAAGGATAGTGCAAGAGAGGAAGACCTAGGATGAGATGCATTGACTCAGTGACTAGAGAAATTGGATTAGGTCAATCAGAGGTGATGAGATTGGCTCAAGATAGGACAGGTTTCAGAGCTAGTGTACGTAGGGTCGCTGTCAGTCACAGGCGTCTCGGTTACACATAGCAACAACAACACACCTAAATACTGAGGTTGTGCCTCTGTAGACACCCTTTAGTGATCCCTAATGTAATGGGGGTTTCATGATACTCTCATTCATTTTGAGTGTTACTGTTATTAATAAATACCAAGTAATGACCAAAGTTTAGAGAAATTACACAGTTTCTGTCATGAATGGTGTGACACCTGTCATAGCATTGGATCCATAAAAGACCCCCCAAACCCAGCAGCTTTTAGTGGTCTCTTCAGAGAAATTGAGGGCATGAAGAAGGCCATTGAGGTACAGTCTGTCTAGTTGCTTTTCCACTGCGAAGTGATGACTTAAATGAAGCCTATGTGCCTTATATTAGGCATTAAATGTAGATCTAGGAATGGGCTCAATACCCTGCCACCAAAGGCCAAAAAAAAAAACAAACCAAAACTCACAAAACACCTACCTCAGCCTTCCCCGGTATTATCTCTCACTCCTCATTCCTGTTTAGAAAAGACCTTATGCTTACTTCCTTTACTTCCTCACCCATTCACTACCTACCTCTCATAATCTGGCCTACCCCTTCCCCCAGAGTTACCATAGCCACCCATTTACATAGAGTCCAACATTAGCTAGTTTGAGCCTGGAGACTCTGCCATTATTTGACAATGTTGATCCCTCACACCCTTAGGGCTTCTATGAGGCTGCTATTTAAAGTCCTTTCTTCCTGTTTTCCTCATGGCCCTGGTGGCCCTGGTGGTTTTGATAACCTGCTGTCTGTCTCCTCATGCCCATTTTAAATGTCTTTAACTCCATTCACTTGTGTCTAGCCTTCATCTCCCACCAGGCACAGATTTATATCCATCTTCTCTGGGAGAAGTACAAAATTGCTGGATAGATGGATGAATGAATGAATGCTGCCCCTCAAAGTGAAAATAGTGCCTCTCCTCTCTCCTTCTCCCACGCCCTTGTCTTTCAAGCCTGAGCTTCCTTCCCATGTTGCTGGGATTATGTTGTTGCTGTTATGTGCCATTAAGTTGACTATGATTCACAGTGACCCTATGAATAATAGATCTGAACCCTGCCCTATCCTGTGCTACCCTCACCATTTCTGATATACTTGAGCCAATTGTTACAGGCTCTGTCAACCCACCTTGTTAAGAGTCCTCCTCTTTTATTCTGACTTTCCTTTCACCTTTCCAAACATGTCTTTTTTCCAAGGACTGACCCCTGCTAAGAGCATGCCCAAAGTATGTGAGATGAATCCTCACCCTGGCATTATTGTTGTTGCTGTTATGTATCGTTGAGCTGGAACCGACTCATAGTTTACCCCTCCAGTGATTTTTCAGAGGCAGTAAAATGCAGGGAAGGAGATTGCCCATCTTTCTTCTGCAGAGTAGCTGGTAGATTCAAACGTCCTACTTTTGTTCTGGCGGTACGAATCTTTACCACTAAGCTTCCAGAGCTTCCTTCACTCTTGTTTTAATTGAGGACAAAGTCTGCACAGCCTTATGTGACAATCTAGGATGAAACCTCTCCTTACCCTGCACCTCCTACAGTCAGGAGGAATCTGGAAAAGGTTCCTTTTGAACACACTTTCTCCTATCTGTCTGCTGAGGAGACGGAGGAGAAAATGAGCAAGCAACTCTCTGGGGATAACAGGAGAGCAAAGGCAGGGCAGGGAAGCTCTGGCCAGCTCACAAGCCTCCTCCAGATACTTCACGTACAGCTATTTAATTCATCAGCTGGGTTCCTAGTAGCCACTGGGATTCTTAATGGAGCTAAGAGCTAAAGTTTGAGATGAACTTAGCGTTAGAGGTTCCCTAATGTGGCCTTAACTTAAAGTAAATTTGGAGAACTTTATAGGGGCCACCAGCTCTGCTGACTCATGCTGATAGTGGGTACTGAACATCTTGACGTGACCCTGGCATCATATCTGCTTTGTTAGAGCAGGATGGCTGTGAGGCAGGGCTTCCTCAGGGACACAGACTCAGCTACACCTGCAGTCTGCCATCCAGGGACAGCCCTGCATCACTGCTGTCCTGTGAGCAGATCCAGGCCATAGTCTAGCAGTCCTTAGGGAAACTCAGGACCTCCTGGTCCCCAGGTTGTATTCCTGAGAGATATATCCTGTTACTGCAAACCCCATGGGTTAAAGGGTCTCTTCATTTGAACCCTGCCCTGCAGCATGGCTGCCACTCATTAGAGGGCTCATCTATTCCTCCGGTCCCCATACCTGGTGTCTTACACATTACACATTAATCGTTGCCACAATTGTTTACAGTCTGTCCCTGGAGAAGCTCTGCTTTATCTATTCTAGTGCTGTGCTTGGATAATTGTCAAGGAAATGTTTGTTTAATTAACAAATTATTAATTACAAATAATCTGTATGGTGAATTGAAATCTGCTTCTTGTATTAATGGTTCCTGAATCAAGGGCTGAGGTTAGACATCCCTGACCCTGGATTCTGGCCAGGTCTCTAATATTCTGGATTTTCCCTTCTCCCATCTCTGTGTAGAATCAGGAGAGGGCTGTGTAATCCCACTGAGTTCGTGTCTCCCAGTGAGGTCATCAGTTCTCAGAGCACAGCTTCCTGGCAGCTGCAAAGTGCCTGCTTTCACTCGGTAAAACTCTCCCCTGCAGTGAATGGCACTTGGCAGCAAATGTGATTGCCTCTTGTGTTGGCACCTGGCCGTGTTAGCTGAGCTTCATAAACCCTTCACTGTGGGTTTCAGGGGAAGTCTGAACTAAGTAAAGTTTGTACTTATGGATCATATCTACACTTGTGATGACTATAAAGGCCATGCATTGCATGGCCCTTACATGTTTACTTCCTGAATGCATACCTTTGTGGGCTTATGTAGTCCCACCATTAAAAAGAAGACAAACCTTTCTTTCCAACTTTTCCTCCAATGTGATTTGACTGTGTCCAGATATGTTTCAGCTTTGGGGATAAAGAGCTAGGAACCAGAAATACTCAGGGAGGACATTAATAACCAAAAATAAGTTCATAATGGGGCTGCCGGATTACAGTTCCATAGAAAGAGGGCTCTTTCTTATCAGACATGAACCCCACATAAGAGCTGCCAGCGATAGCAGCATAAATCCTTTGACATTCTCTTCTCAACTTTTGTCCTAATGTCTTGGTTGCCACAGTGTGAGCCAGATATGAGTGTGGCTATCCAGTGTCTGTACTTCCCTGAAGATGCATCCCAGCCCCCTAGAGGGCCTTATCTCAGGCACTAAGTGTTCTGTGACAGATAGGAGATCTGGTCAACAGGGCCAGACTGTTTCCTCTCCACTTATTTTCTTGATGATCCAGAGCCATCTTTTCTCTCCTACCAAATTCTACTCTTAGAGAGGAACTTAAGTGGTATTTCAGCTCTGAGAGAGTTTGGTCCTAGTCTTGTCCCTTATTAGCTTTGCAGGTTTGGACAATCCATACCTCAATCTCCCTATCAGGTACATGTGACAATACTTTGAAAAGCTGAAAAGTACCAGTACCACACAATTTTTATAACTGCTGCTTTAGTTAGAGTAAGATAGTGGGGTATAGGCATAATGACAGGCAAATAGAAATAGATCCAAATTGTTATTGTTATGTGCCTGTGATGCATAGCGATCCTATGTACAGCAGCTCTGAACCCTGCCCTGTCCTGTCCTGAGCCAGACTTACTAATTCTGACACACCAACCCCCATCACCCCAGTTACGTTGTCAGTCCATTACACCTGGGGTCTTCTTCTCCTGTGCTGTCCCTCCACCTTTCCGAGCATGATGTCCTTCATATATATGGTCAGTTGATTGTCATCACAAGTGCAAAGAAAATTCAGTGGAGGAAAGGTAATATTTTTCTTTTATTGAGATTTTAGTGAAAGTTCATAGAGAACTTGGGTTTTCATTCACTCATTGTTGCATATTTTCCTCCCTGCCCCCCCAGTTCACTTTTCTCTTTGAAAAAGAAAAAAAAAATCTCATTGTTGTACAATTTCCCACCTCAGTCCACTTTACTATGCAGCTCTTATCCTAGACTGTTATAATACAAATAATACCTAATCACATATTCAGGAAGGTAATCTTTTCAACAAATGATGTTGGAAAAATTGGTATATGTGGGGGGAAACGTTGATAAATATCTCATACTATACGGAAAAATTAACTAAAATTATCTCATTGATATAAATGATCAAGGCTATAAAACTTCTGGAAGAAAGCATAATGAAATATGTCTGCCTTGAATCAGTGATTTCTTAGGTATTGTACCAAAAGTACAATAAAAGAAAATGTTGATAAATCAGATTTTTTTTCAACACTACAAATAACCTGTTCTTTAAAAGATAATTGTTAAGAGTATGGGAAGTCATAAACTGGGGGGGGGGGAATTTATAAATAACAAGTTGAATTCAGAATATTTAGAAAACTCTTAAATTCAGTTATAAAACAGTATTTTTAATGGACAAATTTTTTTATGAATATTTTACCAAAGAACGTATATGATGAACATTTAAAAAGTTTTCCACAGAGGGGTCTTGACTATACTCTGAGACAGGTGCTGGCCACCAGAGAAGGGATGATTTTGTTGTTGTTGTTGTTATTGTTAGGTGCTGTTGAGTTGAGTGTGACTCATCACAACCCTATGAACAACAGGTCTGAACCTTGTCCTATCTTGTTCCATCTTCGCCATCTCTGACACACTTAAGCCCACTGCTGTGGTCACTGTGTTAGTCCACCTGGTTGAAGGTCTTTCTCTCCTTCACTTTTCTCCCCTCTACTTTTCCAAGTACGATATCCTTCTCCAAAGAAGTACCTCTCCTAGCAACATGCCCAAAGTATGTAAGACTAAGCTTTATCACCTTTGCCTCTAAGGAGCACTCTGGCTGCACCTCCAAGAGAAATGTATTTGTTATTTTGGCAATGCATGGGATATTCAGTATTCTTCTCCAACACCAGAGTTTAAAGGCATCAGTTCTTCTTTTTATTTTCCAACTCTCAGCATCTAAAAGAAGGAACTTGATTAGATATTTATAATACAGATTGAGCAGAAGAGATTTGCTGCTGAGTGAGATGAGATGAGAAGAAAAGAAACTTCCTGTAGCCTTAGTATCTAGGCCTGAGTGCTCTGGTCAACACAGGGACAGAGGTGACTATACATGTATTTGTTAAAGTCCAAATGCACCTGTCCTGAGCATCAAGAGATCGGGATTCTGCAGCCTTCTTCATAGCTTCTGCACACTTCAGGGTGGTGTCAGTGAAGCTAGCATTTAAACCAAAACTGGCTAGCTCAGCATTGTGAGTGCAGATAGGCAGGAAAGGTGAGGTGAGGACAGGCATGTTGGAACTCCTTGCTGGGCAGACCCCCACTGATGTCTGCTCCAGTTCCCTCAGTCTTCAGGGCTGGTGACCACCATGTTTCTTCTCTCCACTCGAGGGACCTTTCAGAATTAGAATAATTGAATTAACAACTAAATTAAATCTCTGAACAAAAGAGAAGAAGGTATTTCCCAACAAGAGAAGCATTCCCGTCAGCTTAGGTAGGGATGGGGCTGCCAAGAGACCTACCCCGGGAGTAGCTTGTGCCACTTAACTACCAACAACAGGAGGGTTTCCGTTTTGAACACAAATCATTAGTTAACAGCTCGCTGGGACTGTTCCTTATCCTCATAAATGCAAAGAAGGTGACATTAAGAGACTCCTTCACTGTATGACAAGGAGACAGCAGCAGTGACCCATGGCTGATTCGATGGCTGCTGACAGCCTCAGGCACCCAGAACACTGACCAGCACTGACCCATTTCCTTCTCAATCCCAAGGACATTACATAACAGACAGCTGCAGGGCCCTGCTGCTCATGACCTGAAGGGAGTATTTGTAATTAAAAAGAAGACATGAAGCCCCAAGTGGCCACTGTGAATCCCAACTCATGTAAAAAGGGTTTTTAAAAAGAGATTGATGGAGGTCACTGATTGATAAATATTTGGGGATTTACTTGATAACACATTAAGCATTTAAGCTAGATAATTTCCTCTTCTTTCAACAGCTTTACTTCAGGAGTCCCTATTTGTTATCCAATTTGTAAAAGTGATTTTGTGAGTGTGCTGTCCAACGGAGCCTTCTGCATGGTAGGCATTGCCTTTACCTGTGCCAGCTACATGGCACCCATTAGTGCACAAGAGCACTCTTAGATTGAGGTTACTGTATTGGGCAGTGAAGCTATTAAAACATTAATATTGTAATTGGCATTTCCTCAAAAAGTTGAACATAGAAACTCCACATGACTCAGCTGTTCCATGATTAGGAATATACCCCAAGAAAATTAGAACCGAGACACAGACAGAGGTTCGCACACCAGTGTTCATAGCAGCATTATTCACCATCACAAGAAAGTGGAAACAGCTCAAATGTCCAACTGCAAGTTAATGGGTTGAGAAATTTTGATACATTCACACAATGGATTACTGTGCAGCCCTCAGGAGCAACAATGTTGAAAAATACTATGTAATTTGGGAGAGACTGGAGAGGATTATGCTGAGTGAACTAACACAGTCTCATCAGGACAAATACTGCATAAGACCATTATTGTAAAAATAGGATAACTATTAAAACATATATGGGAACTCAAGGAAGGTGGAGGAGTGAAGATAGGTAGGGACGAAACTACAGGGTTGCACAGTTTGGTGGGCACAGGGAAGGGGTCAAGGAAAGTACAACAACCTGATTGAAAAGACAGGATAATGATGGGCAAGGTCCAATGGTGATTGATTTTATGAAACATGATGCATGGGAATGATTGTATGAAACACAGGGTGAATGAAGAGTAGTGTAAAATGCAATGTAAATGAAATAAAAATAAGCTATTTATAATTTCTAATTAGTAATTTCTGAAAATATACAATGACTTATGACTAATTTCTGAAAATTGTTATGTACTATTTTCTCATGAAAATATGAATAATAAATGCAGCTAATCATTTGAAAACACCGTTTTGTTTTGTTTAGTTTTTTTAAACACCAGGTGTAATAAGATCTTACGAATCCTTGTCAAGTCTTTGTTAACAAAGAAGCTTATCAGTCGCTGTTACTATTTTACTCACCTGTCCATCCCAGTGGATGGTCTCTGTACATTACAGTTGTACTCATAATTAGTTTGCTTCTATACTTTGTTTGTGTGTTTTAGCAATTTTCTTGGCAAAATATTTTGATGAGGGAAAACAATCATTTGCCTCAGCTTTTAAACAACACCCTTTCTATGTGTGCCGCTGGGCTCTGTCTTTCTTTACAGTTAGATCAAAGACAACCAGTAGGGTGGCACATTTCAGGGATGGCCACACAGCTGCCCTAGCCCACAACTCCACAACTCATTTTTACTCTTCTCCTTTCCCTCAAGCTGTCCTTCCTGCTTCCAACAGTGGGTGGAGCTAATTGTCCCCTTCCCTCTCTGGCTTGATCCTGAGCCACCAAAGCAAGCTGTAGGTACCACAAATTTCCTTGAGAGTAGTGAAAACTATGTATAATTTTTTTCCCTTGGCAACTACTTCTTCTTCATGCCATTCCTACATCAAATGCATAAGCTGTTTCACCTATATTAAGATCTTCCTTCAGTCCAGCATGGAATCTGGAAAGAGAGGGGATCTGGTCACTTTCTAGATGACATCATTCAGAGTTGGATTTTCTTTCAAGTGAAGAGGAAACTATGAAAGATCTGATCTGAATATTGAACAGCACTGAATTTTTACAGATGTCACCCTGGCCCACTCATGGTGTAAAGTCAGAGCAGGCCAGACTGGCCACAGTGAAACCAGAGGGGAGCTGCTGCTAAGGACAGGACAGGCTGTGAGACAGAGATGGGAACGGGACACACCTCTTAGTACTTTGATGGGTTATGGGAAAAGAAAGGAGGTCCAGAATAGCCTCCAGATTCTGTCTGAGACTGAGTGAGTTCACGTAGCATAATGCTCTTCAGTCCCTCTCATATTAGGTAGTAATTTACAAAATCATTGTTCGTACATGCTACATAGAATTGGGGGTGAGGGGTGAGGCTTATTTATAAGGTCACACAATTTGATAGGTGGAGGGAGGGATAGGTAAATGAAAGAGGAAAGATCTGGTGTGAAAAACAATGTATACAAACTTTATGAACTTTGTATGTAAACCAGTATAAAATAATAAAAAATTATAAATTAAAAAAATCAAATTCTGTTTGAGTGGCTCATTGGCCTCTTCCTGAGATGGGAGTGGTAGAATAAGAGACATCAAGTTGGGCAATTTGGGCAAGCTGAGTGACTGTGCCCACAGTTGCTGGAAGTAACCTGGCTGGATCTTCCTGCCAGCACTTCTGTGACACCTCCAAGGCCTTAGCTTTGAGACAGCATACAGCATGACAGGGCCATCCTGGGCCTTTCCAGGAGCCTTACCATTGTTCTTAACAGACATGCTTTCTTCCCCAGGTGACACTGTCTGGGCACCATCTGTCCTTCCTCACAGCTTCCTTGGTGTATTAAGCCAGCACCCGCAGCTGCACTTTGGGAGAAGGATGGAGTCCAAAGTCTCAGAAGGTGGCCTGAATGTGACACTGACAATCCGCCTGCTGATGCATGGAAAGGTATGGGTGAAGGGGGCATTTCATGGAGACATTGTGAGGGCGGAGGGACAGCTGACCACCTGCACTTTGGTTTTCATAATTGAAAAATAAATGAATGACCAACCTTAGTCTTGCAGAATGTTTACAGCACAACCCAAATAATATCTCCCTTGAACACTTAAGGCACAGGGGTCTCCCATCACCACCCTACTCTTTCATAGTTGGGGCATAGCACTGGTGGACTCCTACCAACTGGTCCTCAGCTTCACTCTGCTTGCCCAGCTCCCTCGGAATATACCCTTGTGACGAGATGCAGTGCTGAGTCCTTTTGTTATCAACATCTAGTCTTCTTCAGTCTGGAATAATTTCTTTCCTCTTCCTCTGATTTCTACTTCTGAAAATGACCACCCATTATTCATAAATGTGATGATTTCTCTTAGAACTTAGATTGTCCCTGGGTTGGCCGGTGGCAACCTCTTCACCCTGGCTTTGTGTTCCCATCTTCTCTCAGCACCTCCTCACTCTCTGGCTTAAAGCACTGACCAGACTTGTGTTGGCTGTCCCCTGCCCTACTCGTGGACTCAGCCATCTCTCCACGGAGCCCTGGTTCCTTGTGGTAGATGGGAGTATTTCAGGAGTCAGGAGCCAGATGTTAAGAGGGGGTTGTCACTGTGGGACATCATGGCTCCTAGACAAACTAGAGAACAAGTATGTGGACTTGCATGCTCGTGGATGGGTGTGTGCTTATAAACATTAATAGAATGCTTATTTCCATATCCCTTTCTATTGAAACACATTTCTTTATCCCACTACTCCCACTGTCCCAGGGCTCCCTGAGTTTCCTCTGTTGTATGTGTGCAGTGAGAAGCCAGCCCCTGTTCGAGGTCTCACAGGGAGTTGCAGGCTTGACGCTCTATTGTCAGCATTGCTGGCTCATCCCAATATTCAAGCCTAGGACAGATTGCACTTCAAACAAAATTGCACTTCAAACAAGCTGGATCTGTGATCTAGGGACAAGGACTAGCCTTAGTCTTCTTCCAGTTGTAACAGTTGGTTGACATTGTAGGAGCTGGAATACACACCATACGAGCTTTCTGAATGGTAAAGTAAATGTGTCCTATTATAGCAACAGCAGCAGCAACAAAATCTTGCTGGCTACCCAGCACCTGGCGTTGGCTGGTCTGAGTGATAAATGAGCAGCCTCTTGACTGTAAAGCACCAGCTTTCCTTGTATCCACAGCCTCACCAGGGAAGTTCCATGCCAAGAAATGCATTGTACTGAGGAATCATTCAGACTTGAACAATGTTATTTTCAGAGCTGAAGGGCCAGAACTAGTCCTACCTGACATGAGAGACAGAGGGTTCCCTATAGGCAGCAACAAGGGCTAGCCTCCAGAGGGAAATTGTCAGTGCTGGACTTTAGGGCTGGATCTCACCTGGAAGCTTTTATGTTAGTGTTCTGGCTTTAAAAAGGAAATCGGACTGTGAAAACAGTACTGTTTGCTTTTTTTAAAATCACAAAATTGTGGATTTTATTTTTCATCATTTCCTGCATATTCTATATGCACCCAAAGTCTCAAGGGTCTATTTGAGACTTTGGGTGCATATATAATATGTCCTTTGGATTGTTTACTAGGAAAATTGAAAGCCTTCTTTCCTCTTAGGTTTAAAGAGGCAGTGCCATCCTGGATCCAGACAAAATGGGTGCAAAGGCAGCCTCCACAGATGGTCTAGAGCCTCCATGGATAGTTCAGGGCCTTCATAAATGGCTCAGGAACATAATATTCCATGGGAAAGATATTCCTCCCACATTTCCTTCTAGGCAGATGCTGAATCTCCCATTCCTAACTCTTAGATCCTGAAAGGAAGAGGGTTTTCATAGACTCTGTCTCAAACTGTGCTATCCTTCTACTCTGTGACATCATTCTGTTTTTTTCCTACAGGAAGTTGGAAGCATCATTGGGAAGGTAATTATCAGATGAACTACATACTGTTTGAGGTACTTTGTAAGGTGAAGTGTGAAAGCAGTGTCAGCAAAATGCTCTTGTGCTGTGCCTGGTGACCTTCAGTGGGTGGGTGGCAAGGTTTGCTGTAGGTAAGGTGCCTTATTGAGGGGGCTCTGGTGGTCTAGTGGTAAGAAACGGCACTGTAGTCCCAAAGACACATGGCTTGAATCCACCAGCTGCTCTGCAGTAGAAAGATGAACAATCTCTTGTGTGATTAACTGCTTCTGAAAACCCACTGGAGGGTCAGCTATGGGTCGCTTCTGACTTGACTCTGCACAACAATAGCAACAACAAGGTCCTTGTTAAGTGCTGAGTATTTCCAATGGGTTCATTCCTTCTTACCCCTGTAAGGCAACCCTTTCTCACCGTCAAACTCAATACCCTTGAAACTGCCCCCAGAGGATAGTCTGCTTATGAAAGGCTAGGGTCCTCCAGCCCCACCCATGTGCCATAACCGGGATCAGTTCTTTTCCTGGGTGTCTCACACTGCTTTGGAGAAGGAGGCCATGGGCCACACCATTGCTGGTCCTCTTACCACACATTTGCAGCACGGGACATCATCTATGTGCAAGGCCTACATTTGTTAGAGTGCACACACTACCGCTGGCCCCACACATGGGACTTTACTGTACACACTCCTCTCCTAGCCCTGTGCTCTTTATTTTCCAGTGTACACACACTACTGTCTGCCCTGTACACTGCACTTTCCGGTCTCTTGACAGCAATGCTAGTTGTTTGCCTGGACTATCCAGTGTGCAGACACAGCCCATGCGTAGTCCCGTACATGACACTGAGTGGTGGTGGCTCAGCATGGCTGCCACTCGACATCATCTCAGTATGAATCCTGTCCTGTTCTGCTGCTGTGTGCATCAACTTCTAGTACCTAAGTTTCCTTTCTATTACTATATTGCAAAGTAATGTTACTGTTGTTACTGTGTGCCATCAAGTCAGAACTGACTCATAGCTGACCCTCCAGCAGGTTTTCAGTGGATGAAAAATCACCTGGGAGTACATTGCCCATCTTTCTCCCATGGAGCAGCTGGTAGCTTTGAACCACATGCCTTTGAGTTGGCAGTACAACTTTTTTACCACTAAACCAGTCCAGATTGGTGGTGGTGGTATATATAGTCAAGTACAACTTGTAGAGGTTGAGGATAAGGCTAAATTAATGATAGCATAAGCCACACTTGCAGACAGCACCTAGTAGAGTGGGTTTGGGAAGATGTTTGCCACTTGTTGTGTTAGTCTTCAGTGGGGCTATAGGCTCTCTGGGATGGTGTGAGTAGGAGCACAGCAGGCAAAGAGCATGGCACCATGCAGCTATGGCCCCCTGTGTGCTGTCAGGTGGGAGCTGATGAGACCATTTCCCTGTGTTTGATGTGTATTTCAGAAAGGAGAGACTGTGAAGAAGATGCGTGAAGAGGTAAATGTGCCTTCCATCAGTGCAGACCTGTCCGAAGCCCCACCCCAAGGGATGGGAGGGAAGGCATGAAGGAGGATCAGTTAGGCCTCAGTTAGGGTTGAAGTGTGGAGCAGAGTGTGCCCCCTCCTTTGCAGTCCTCACTGCACATGGCCTGAAGCGCAGAAACCTCGGTAATGCTGAGTTCCTTCGCTAATTAAAATGTCACTATAAAGGAGCTTCCTGACAAGGTTTTTGCTACTGTGCTGGGTTTGCCAGTCAGGTGACTATTGAATTTGTTTGCTCCAATTGTGGGAAACTAGCCAGAAGGCAGATAATGTGTATATTTCTGCATGTGTGATTTGGGTCATGGGGATTTGCCGGCTCCCCTCTAGAGCGGTGCAAGAATCAACATCTCAGAGGGAAACTGTCCAGAGAGAATTGTGACCATCACAGGCCCAACAGATGCCATCTTCAAGGCCTTCGCCATGATCGCTTACAAGTTTGAGGAGGTAAGAAACCCTGTCATAAAGATAGATGTAGAATCACCCCCTGAAAAGATGGGTTTGGACCCAACCCCTCTCCTAATACCTGGACAATAGGATGTGAGTACAGATATATCCCAGACTTCCCCAGAAGTCCCCCCAAGGTCATTATAAGTCAGACTCATCTGGACAGCACTAGCTTTGGTTTTGGTTTATATATTTGTGTATATTCTCTACACATGCATCAAAGTAACCCCCATGCAAGTTGTTTGTGTTCTCTATTAGTACCCAGAGCCTCAGAGTTTGTGAACTTGCACTTAAAATTGGCTATCTCTGAGTGTGCAGTGCTCTCCAGGCAGCTAAGAGGAGTTTGATCAGAATCAGAAGCCCCAAGGCTTAGAGTGGGTGGCTGTAGGGCAGCATCTCTCTGCAGGGACCAACCTGCACGACTGAAGGGCTTTATCTGAGCTATGGCATCTGCAGCGGTAGGAGCAAGACTGTAACTGCTACAGTGTGACAAATTCCAGTCCTTCTTCTTGATGTTCTTCCAAGCAAGCTCCTTTCTCCATACGTGAACTACAGACATATAAGTGGTGGGATGTTGCTGAATGGATATTATATAGTGCAAACCTATCACATAGAGGTTCAAGGCTACCTACTGACTTGGTTACATACTTGGATCTCTTAGTCTTTTATAAATAGAAAGTATTTGTTCATAACCTTATGAAGGTTGTTGAGTTTAAATTTAGAATTGCCTAGGGTGTGATCAATAGATTACAATAATTGGGTTGGTTTGTTTTGGTTTTTTTCCGTGGGAGAAAAGGACACTGTCAAAGTCACTGGTTGATTTGTTGAAGGTCAGTTGTCTGTGTAGGTGCAAATGGAAATGCCATTGACAGAAATTCCCTATGGTCTCAAAGATGAGATGAAATAGCCCAGAGATTTTATTCCTGGAGTCTTGTCAAGGGCAACATATCTGGCCATTGGTAACACTGAGCTAAAGAAGTGAAAAATTGGAAAAAAAAACCACAATAACAACACTGTTATGGGTGGACAGCATTCAGGATTCTAAAGCACATGGACAAAGCACGATGTATGTGAATAATTATATGCAAACCAATTTGAACATGCCATGGACTGCCAAGAAAACAAATAGGTCTGTCTTGGAGAGGGTGAAACCAAGTTTCTCTTGGAGGCTAGGATTTTGAAGCTCAGTCTTACATACTGTGGGCATGTGGCCAGGAGTGGAAACGGACATCATGCTTGGAGGGTCAGTGCAGGAGAGGAAGACCCTAGATGAGATGGACTGATACAATAACTGGGGCAATGAGGGTAGATATGTCAGAATCAGGAAGATTGGCTGAGGACAGTACAGGGCTCCAGAGCTGCTGTTCAGAACGCTGTAGATCACAGGCGACTCAACTGCACATAACAAGAGCAATTTTTAAAAATGTGCTTTACCATAAAGTGATTTGCAAAATTTGTAATAAACAGTCATGTAATTGCTTTAATTATGTAGTCATGTTAATTGCTTTAGTATTTTTTAAAAAATATTACTTTAATAAAGCAAATACTTTTATAATTAAAAAATAAAGACAATGGGAAGAAGAATTTTTATAAACAAGCAGATGAAAAGCAAAATATGAATGAGGAGACTGGTATACCATCTTTTGGAAGCAGGAGTGGCATCCACTTCCTAAATAACATGCTTCTGGAAAACCTGTGAACTTTGATAAGGGTTGATAGTTGTAGAGGGGCTTCAAGCCTTTTGTTCATAGCATCGCTGAGTCATGCTCAACTCAAAGGCAATCAACAACAGCACACCATCTTAGGTGGAAGCTGCCTGTCATCCAACATCATCAGTTTGTTATGAAGATCTTGGGTCAGGTGTCTACTTCTGAAGATTGACTTCTTTTGAAGAATCTCTGATAGTCCTCAATCTGAAGTACCCCACTGACATGGACTTCCACTTGTGTAAGATTCTTACTCTCCTTTAGTTGTAAAGTATAAACCCGAACAATGACTCCCTAGAGTTTCACTGCTGTTTTCTTACTGAGAAAGTCCCTTCCATGAGGTTCAAGAGCACTTTTTTTTGTTGAAGATAATGAAGAAGCTGTTGAGGAAGATGTGTGGGAAGGTGGTCTGAAACTGCTGATGACAGGACAGAGTGTAGTACATGATCTTGTAATATTTTACTATTTCTGCATGCTGCAGGGAAGAATCTAGTACCAGAGGTAAAAATTCCTAAATCCTTGCTCATTTTCATTCCTGATTTATAGAAGGATAACTGATAGGCTTCTGGGGAGTGGACCATAAGACCATAGAACAAGTGGAAGCATCTTTGACCAAAAGAGTTAAAAGGCTGATGGTTTTCTAATTTTTATTTGAGAATGTCATTCATCCGTTACACCGTTCCAGAAGACTGTGGATGGTAAGGACTGTGTAATTTCTGAATAAGGAGTGATATGTCCTATATTGCATGCACCTCCATCAGTTGATATAAAAGTTGCTACATTTCAGGTTGGAAATTCAAAGACAAGTAACTTTTTAGAAACTATAAAGGCTTTAGCTTTTTAGCAAGGAAGTGCTCGACTCCATTCTGGAATAGATACACAATGCTTAAAACATATTTAAATTCCATGGAGAATGCCCAAAGGTCCTCAAAATTTTGTGTCCTGACTTTGTCACGCCTTTACAGTCTTTTCAGCTTCTTGAAAGATGTCATATGACACTAAAACATCAGCTAGCTGTCTTTTTTAAAACTTTATCCACCATCATTGATTTAAGATGTTGTTTTTGTTGTTGTGATGTGCTGTAGAGTTAACTCTGACTCACAATGACCCTATGCATTATAGCTCTGAACCCTGCTCTATTCTGAACCAATCTCACTGTCTCTGATACACCTACCCTCATTACCCCAGTTACTCAGTCAATCCATCTCATTGAGGTCTTCTTCTCCTGTGTTGTCTCTCCACCATTCCAAGAATAAAGTCCTTCTCCAAGGACTGGTCCCTTCTAGCAACATGCCCAAAATATGTGAGGGAGAACCTGAAAATCCTTGTCTCCAAGGAGCAAGCTGGTTTCACTCTCTTCAAGACAGATTGTTCTCTTGACAATCCATGGTATGTTCAATACTTTTCTCCAGTACCGTAACTCAAAGGCATCAATTCTTATTCTGTCATCTTTGGTCATTGTCCAGTGCTCTGATGTCTAGCAAGTAATTGCAAAGACAATTGGCTCACCAATTTGTACCAAAAGTAGCTTCATGGAGAAATATGGCTAATATTTACATGAAATTAATTGGTGCCATCAAGCAGTCATCCTGAGAGTGCCAGAAATTATCTCTGTGGAGGATACAACCAGATTTTCTCCATCCTTATTTATCAAAATGAAGGGCTACACGTTGATATTTTGCAATGAATCCCTGCAGAGATTTATCCTTAGATAATTTAGATGTAATCATGACCTTGTTAGAATAGATTTTCTTTCCCAGAAATCTCCCATAGTTTCATCTCTTCTTTGTTTCTGTTACTGGATTATAACTCAGTGAATTTTTATTAGATATGTATTGGATGTGGCTTTTATGAGTTTTACTTGGGGCACCTTTTTTATCCTTCATGTTTATTGCTAAGGTCTTTTCTGGATCAGTACAGTTTGTCATCCAGAATTTGCAGTTGATTCACAGGTTTATTTAGATCAGGTCACCTTGAGTGATACACAACCAAAATAATTCTAAATTCTATGAATAGTTGCTTGTCTTGTATGGAGAAATCCTTAATTATAGCACTTAATTAATCTCAGATCCAAGGTATAAATTCCACATTTGCCTGTTTATCTGGCTTAAAAGAGGGATATGTCTTTGCAGGTAGATAGCATTTAGGGGCCTCTAAAGAATTGTTAAGAAACGGTAAGGGGGGCATGTCTTGGCAAAGGGGAAAAGGAGATTAGGTAAGAAGAGTTGAGGAAGGTGAGAGAAAGGGAAAAGAGGGAAATGGTAAGAAGGAAAACTGGATATAGGGAAGCAATTGGAGGACCCAACTTTCTACTGGATGAAAGAGTCCAGCTTGTTGTTGCTTAAATTGTCAAATTGTTCCTTGTCTTTCATCAAAGTATCTTATTAGCAAAGAAGTTGAGAGAAACCCCTTCTACCAATCAAAAAATACTTTCCACTGAATCTCAGAAATCTTATTCTTTATTTCTAGGGAGCTCTGGTGGCTAAGAAATTGTATTGCCAGCACAATGTTATATGATTTGAACCCACCAGCTGCTCTAAGGGAGAAAGATAGGAAATATCCTTCCATGTGATTTAATGCATCTAAAAACTCACTAGAAGATCAGGTGTGGGTTGATCCCAACTCAGTGGTACACCACAGCAACAAATAGTTTTGTTCAAGTAAAATATTCCCCAAAGTGGCCGTTGAAGGCCTAAATCATGTTTGATGGAGTCATGCCACTCGCAATAATTAGAACAAGCATTGGGATAGTAATGAGAGAATGTATAAATCATGTGTAAGTTTTACCAGGAGGAATAGAGGGTTCAAACTTAAAATACCCCATGAGTGCTAACAATAGTCCATATGAATGCAATGCATTTATGGAACTCAGAGTTCAGCTCTCTTGTTTTCATTGTTGCATAAACCCCTGAGTCAATTTCAATTTCTAGTGACCCTGTGGACAACACAACAAATGTTGCCCCGTCTCGTACCATCCTTACAGTCATTGCTACTGAGCCCATGGTTGTGGCAACTGTGCTGTTCCTCTTGTTGAAGTTCTCTCTCTCCTCTCTCTCTCTCTCTCTCTCTCTCT
>NW_006399978.1:1551218-1625138 GCF_000299155.1 Elephantulus edwardii | reverse complement strand
GCAACCAAACCTAAAAAAAACCCAAACAAAAAATAAGGCGTGGGTGTTTTCTCTTTCTTTGTAAACAGGCATCTGGTTATTGATTAATAAATTAATGGATAAGCATAAAAAAAATATACTTGCCTCCAAGGAGCAACCTGGTTTCACCCTGTCTAGGACAAACATGTTTGTTCTTCTTGCAGTCCATGGTATATTCAGTGCTCTTCTCCAGCACCACAACTAAAAGGCATCAATAACATTTGGTTTTAATCAGTAAGTGAATCATGTCTTCTCTTTGAGCAAGTGAGTATTGTCACCTACATTACAAGCTGTCAATGAATCTTCCTCCAATCATGATGCCTTATTCTTCTTACGATAGTCCAATTTCTGGGGTTATTTGCTCAGAATACAGTTTGTATAAGTAAAATGAAAAGATATAACCCTAATTTTTTTCTACAGTATTTTTGAGTTTTCTTTATCAGAATTTTCCTCGTATTGTTTGGTAATTTCTGTATTCCTTCACATTTCTTTTCTGGGAATAGGCACAAATGTGGATCCTTTAGTTGTCAGATAACTGTCTGTCTTCCAGATTCCTTGGTGTAAGAGTGTAGAAAGTAGAGTGTTTATTGAAGCATCTCAGTTGATAGTCTGTCAGTTCTTAGAGCCTTCTTTTTTCACTGCCTTCAGTGCATCTTGGACACTTTCAGTATTATTAGGCCTTAATCATATGTTCCCTCCTGAAATTTAACAACAAATCCTTTTTGGTACAGTGACTTTGTGTACATATGCCTGCATTAGTTATTTTTAGTTTTATTCAAATTTATTTATCAACTACTAGTGCCAAATATTAATAAATTGAAATTTTTGCCCTTCTGCAGTTTGAAATTGATCAAACATGTAACTAAGATGCATTGAGAACTACTATATTGGTCATTAGAAAGTGAAAAATAAAGAAACATCAGCAGTTCTAAAATAACTACTTTGATGATAGAAACGATGCTAGAGAGTCCATGAAAGAGTTCTATGAAACTAGTTATATGAAATAACGTAAAATGCCAACTATATCCATGGACCATGTCAGATATAACACACAGGAATCAAATCGACTACATCTGTGGAAAGAGATGAGGAAGAAGTTCAGTATTATCTCTCAGGACATGATCAGGTACCTGCTGAGGAACAGACCAA
The DNA here is from genome assembly GCF_000299155.1 of Elephantulus edwardii. Classification (NCBI taxonomy): domain Eukaryota; kingdom Metazoa; phylum Chordata; class Mammalia; order Macroscelidea; family Macroscelididae; genus Elephantulus; species Elephantulus edwardii. The sequence goes on along the minus strand of NW_006399978.1, from coordinate 1,623,971 downwards.
CCATAGCTCATAAGCAAGGTCAGATAGAAGAAGAATATTGAAAGCCTTCCCCATCACTGAGCTGTGTGTCGGGAACCCGGCGCAACTGACAGCTGGGACTGTGCCACCCGTGTTTCTGAGAGCTGTCAACGCACGGCTGGCACGTGTCCGACAGGCAGCGGTTCTGCAGGAGGCTCAGGGGGCCGGTGGGCGTGGCGATGCATGATCTCAAGTTTTCAATCTGAGACCTAAAGCAAAAAAAAAAAAAAAGAATATTAAAAGCATGTACATGAGAGCCAAATAGTCCATCTTGCATATATCCAAACTGAATTTAGAGACCACATCAAGAATAGATTTGATGTATTGAACTCTACAGACCAGAAGAGCTCTGGGATGATATCAAGGACATCATAATTGAAGGAAGTAAAAGGTTATAAAAAATTGTTGTTGTTGTTGTTGTTATGTGCTTTCAAGTCACCTGCGACTCATAGTGACCTTATGTACAACAGCCCTAAACTCTGCCCTATCCTGTGCCAATCTCACTATCTCTGACACCCCCACCCTGATTACCCCAGTCATTGAATCAATCCATCTCATCAAAGGTCTTCCTCTCCGGCACCGTGCCTCCACCCTCCTAAGCATGACCTTCCTTTCCAAGGACTAGTTCCACCTTACAACATGTCCAAAGTATGTCAGACAGAGCTTCAGAATCCTTGCCTCCAAGGAGCAGCCGGCTTCACCCTCTCCAGGACAAACCTGTTCGTTTCCTAGCAGTTCATGGTATATTCAAAACTCTTCTCCAGCACCACAGCTCAAAGGCATCTGTTCTCCTTCTGTCATCCCTAGTCATTGTCCAGCTCTCTGATGCATAGCAAGTGATTGCAAAGACCATGGCACCTTAGTCTCCATACTGACATCTTTGCACTTCAGCACTTTAGAGAGATCTCTAAACGCAGACTTTCCAATCGCAATACATCTTTTAATTTCCTGGCTGCTGGTGCCAAGAGTGTTCACTGTGTATCCAAGCAAACCAAAACTGTGAACAATCTCAATCTCAATCTCTTCACTGTCTATCATGATGCTGCCAATCGGCCCAGTGGTGAGAATCATCCATACTGAAGACTGCAGTCCCTGACCTTCCACAGCAAGTGCTTCAGGTCCTCCTCAGTTTCAGCAAGCAGGGTTGTGTCATCTGCATAATGCAGATTGTTGATGATTCTTCCTCCTTTCCTGATGCCACATTTCCCCTTATAGAGCCAGCCTCCTGGATAATCTATTCTGCATAAAGATTGAAAAGGTATGGAGACAGAACACATCCCTTGTGTACACCCTTCCCAATTTTGAACCATGCAGTGTCTCCCTGCTGTGTTCTGACGATTGCCTCTTGGTCCAAGTATAGGTTTCTCATTAGCACAATTAAGTGTTCTGGGATTCCCATTCTTCTCAGAGTCAGCAGATCCATCTAGCATCAGCTACAATATCCCTAGTTCCACGGCCCTGTCTAAACCCAGCCTGCACTTCTGGTAGTTCTCTGTTGGTGTGCTATTACAGAAAAATTTAAAGGAATACTTCATCAGTGTTATCCAGCTTGACTTTGTTTTCTGGCTTTCTAACCATGCCTCATAATGAGTTCCATGTACCAATGCATCATTAATTTTTAAAGAAAATTATAAAGGGAAAAAATACAGGAAAGAAAAAAAAGATAAGCATTAATGTCAGAAGATAATTTGACACTTTCTCTTGAATGTACAGTTTCTAAAGCCAGTAAAGAAATTATGAAGTAAAAGAGGTGAGCAATGTATATAAATTTTATATATAAAGCAGTATAAAATAAAATTTTTTAAGGAAAGAAAGCTATTGCCTACAAAAAAATAATGTGGACAGCATTTAGAAAAAAAAAACAAGAAGTGGACAGAAGATTTCAAAGGGCATCTCAAGAAGACAGAGTAAAGTGTTATAGCAAAATGTCAAAGGCCTGGAGTCAGAAAAGTCAAATGGAAAGAACATGCTTGCATTTTTCAAGCTGGAAGAACTTAAGAGAAAAAAAATTAAACCTCAAATTTCAATTTATAAGTGACCATTAGCAAACTTTTTCTCATACTTTTTTCTCATAGACATTGATCTCTGGGGACCACAACTCATCATTATGTGAGGCTAGCTCTGGCAACAGATTTAGAGGGTCTTTGCCTCTGGTTCTTTTTATGACCACAAGGTTGAAAACACAAAAGGGAACAAAAAGGGACATACAAGAGTAGCCTGATTCCACCAAGACTGCCAGCCAAATGAGAACAAATTCTAAAACCAATGCACAAAATTGAGACCATTCAGCCAAAAACTTAGAGTGTGGAGTTCAGATCCAGTGCTTACTTACCATGTAGTTGTAGTTGAAGTATGAGCAGCAGGCACGGTGGTCTCTGTAGAACGCTTCTGGGTGAAGGCTAAGGTCCATGGTGATGAACAATAAACTGCCTTCGAAATCTCCAGGAAAATGATTGGAATTAATACCGACAGCACAGTGAAAATAAGGGTGCTATTTATCCAGATTTATTAAAAATTCCTCTGTTGTTCCTAGGGTTTTTCAAAGGTCTGTTGTTTCAGAAGTGGACGGTTAATCCTGCTTCTTAGTTTGTCTTAATCTGGAAGCTCTGCTTCAGCATGTCCACATGGGTAATCCTGTTGGCATTTGAAATACCTGTGACACAACTTTCAGCTTCATGGCAATTTGTAAGTCACTCCAGTACAGAAAACTGAGCGACGAGTGCTATATACTTATTGGATCAGACATTAAACAAGCACATGTATACATACCTACACTGGAAAATAAGCAGCAACATGCAAATGGCTCCTCCAGTACAACAAACTGACAAACGTTGTAGCCCTCAGAGCAAACCACAAAAACAAGTAAGCATAAAGATACCATTTCACTGGCAGCGTCTATATCTGTCTCCTCCATCACGACTTAGGCCCCGGAATGGTGGACTGTTTCCTCCCTTGTGACATTGGTGAGCACCCAGGCCAGTAGGCTGTGTCTTTTCTTCATACCTCTTCACAGCTGAGCAAATCATTCAAAAAGCTGGACTTTATGGAGAAGAATTGGCACCATTGTAACTGGAAGACTCACCAACAACTTGCTTTATGCAGATGACACAATCTGACTTCCTGAAAGTGAAGAACACTTGAAATACTTCCTGTAGAAAATAAAAGATTACAGCCTTCAATATGGATTACATCTCAACATCAAGAAAACAAAAATTCTCATCGGAGCAACAGAAAACATCATGATAGATGGCAGATTCTCACCACTGGGACAATTGGCAGCATCATGATAGATGGTGAAGAGATTGAGATTGTTGACAGATTCAGTGTGCTTGGCTCTAAAATCAACACTCTTTGGACCAGCAGCCAGGAAATAAAAGATTAATTGCTTTGGGAAACTATGCTGTCAGAGACGTCTCCATATGACTGAAGAGCAGCGATGTAAGTCTGCAGACTAAGGTGTGCCTGATACAGGCTATGGTCTTTACAATTACTTGCTATGCATCAGAGAGCTGGACAATGGCTAGGGATAATAAGAGAGTTGATGCTTTTGAACTGTGTTGCTGGAGAAGAGTATTGAATATACCATGGACTGCTAGGAGAACAAATTTGTCCTGGAGAGGGTGAGGCCAAGCTACTCCTTGGAGGCAAGGATTCTGAAGCTTCGTCTGACATACTTTGGACATGTTGCAAGGAGGGATTGGATCAGTCCATAGAGAGATATGTTATGTTTGGGAGGGTGAGGGACAGTGTTGGCGAGGAAGACCCTCAATGAGATGAATGGATTCAGGCACTAGGGTAATGGGGATAGATGTGTCGGAAACAATAAGATTGGCAAGAGATAGAGCAGGGTTTAGGGCTGTTGTACATAGGATTGCTAAAAGTCGCAGGCAACTCAATGGCACATAATAACAACAACAAGAACAACAGATGGATAAAAGATTGAAATTGTTAATAATAAACATGTTTGATACCAGCAGTCAAAAAATCAAAAGACATGTTACATTGGAAAAATCTGCTGTCTGAAACTCTCCAAAATGCTAAAGAATATTGATGTCAAATTCAGGACTAAGGTGCACCTAATTCAAGTCATGATCTTTGCAGTTATATGCTATATAGCTGAAAGTTGGACAATGACTAAGGATGACAGAAGAATTGGTACTTTTGAAGTTGGTGCTGGAGAAGAGTGCTAAATATCCTGTGGATTGTTAAAAACAAAATAAAACAAACAAACAAAAAAACCAACCAAATATGTCTTGAAGAAAGTGAAACCAAAAAGCTCGTTGGAGACAAGAATGGTGAAGCTTCTCAAATACTGTGAACATCTTGTTAAAAGGGACCAGTCCTTGGAATAGGACATCATACTTGGAAAGGCGGAAGGTCAATGTAAGAGGAAAGACTAAAAAAGATGGATTGTCACAGTGATTTTAACAGTGAACTCTAGTCAGAGTTCAGAGTTAGTGAAGACAGCACAGTGCAAAGCTATTTTTAATAGGTTCACTATGAGACACAGTCACCTGGATGGGACATAACAACATTGAACGGGGGTTAGCCCACCACTGTTTGTCTTTGAATCAAGGATGATAGAACTGAACAGATGGGAGTGTTGGTGTGAGGACTCTGGAAGCAGATAACTAGAAGCAAGCAGGCATCCTGTGATTGAATGAGGAGCATATTTGGCTTTGCTGGTTGGTCCTGAGTTGGGAGTAAGAGCGTAGGTAAACATTAGGACCAAGCCCTGGCCACGTGGGACTGGTTAACTGCAGAAGTTGTGGTTGGCTTCTTGCAAGTCACTTCAAAGATCATGGACTAGCATCCTCTCATTTAATGAGACCAGTCACATGCATTTGTATTCTTACCCTTTCCTCTTCTCTGAAGGCTCCGAGGAGCATTCTGTTGGTGTACAATGAGTATGGGGTATGCGTAATGTGGACATCTGTTGTCATTCCGGGGCTACTTTCTTGTAGTGAATGTCTCCTAGTCCTGTAAGTAACTAAGCCCACCCTAGAGTCTTCACCAGGGTCTCCTATACCAGTTCCCTTGTCTGTTCCCCCATTCACAGAGCCTATCTATGAGGCTCTTTCCTCACACTGGAAACAGTGAATTAGATGCTGCTCTGAACAAATGCTCTAGGAGTGTGTTTCCATCTCTCACACGTGGTACATAGAGAGCCTTTGCTGAACAGACTGTGCACTGTGAGTATGACAATGCCCTGAACATGGCTTTCTGATGTCTCAGTGACACCAAACCCTGCATTCTACTAAGCCTCAGAGCCATGAGCGCAGATTATCTACCCAAAAACTGTTGTGTCCCAGCCTGCTGCTTGTCTCTCCCCACCCCTAACCACTTTTCTGGGTCAGTCACATATCCTAGAATTACTTTCTAATTTATACTCTCAACAACCTGGAGATTTCTACATGTCTCCTTGCTTTAATCCCATATCACTACTTCAGCTGGGCCCTATATACCGCCCTATACTTGGGGAGTGGTCTCCTCTTTCCTCAAATCACCTTTCATATTCAAATGTATTAAACTCTGCTATAGACCTTTCCAGGGGCTCACCAGGTCATAAGGTGTGTCTGACCCCAAGACTATTTGAGTTTCACTTCAGACCCACCGATCCACTCTGATCTGAGTGTCAGCAAGCCTTCCCATCCATGTCCATCTTGTCCAGACAGCCAGCATCTTCTTGTCCCTGTGAACACAGGGCTTCCTGCACCCTTCTCTCTACATTCTGCCCACCACAAGGTGGTACCTCTGTCCTGGAATGCGAGTGAGCTTGCACCATGGTCACGGACTGTGAGTATCTTAAAGGCAGGACTCTGTGCACGGTGCTGCTTAGACTTGGGGAGGCACTGCAGGCACCGCAGTGCCATGAATGCGTGGCTTCAGGGAGGTACTGCAGCACAGGGACGAAAGAGGAGAGAATGTGTTCTAATGGACTCACGTTTATACTTGCTGTTTGCATGAGACGTGATATGCCAATCTGTTCATGTGTCTGGCTCTTCCCCAGGACATCATCAACTCCATGAGCAATAGCCCTGCCACCAGCAAACCCCCAGTGACACTGAGGCTGGTGGTCCCTGCCAGCCAGTGTGGCTCACTCATCGGCAAAGGTGGTTCCAAGATCAAGGAAATCAGGGAGGTAAGGCACATTGTCATGGCATCAGGGCGGGGGCTGCCCCTGGGTGGCACAGTGGCCCCCATCAGAGCTTGTTTCACACCATCCCCATGCATCAAGTGCCCGAGGCCTGCTGCTGCTACAAAGAGCTTACAGTGTGGGGCCAGTTCATACACAGAGGTCTAAATATGGGGAAACCTGCATAGTTCATAGACCCAGATGCTGGCAGCAGGCAGTGATGGGAGAATTTTGTAGCCAGAATCCTGGTGATTCCACTGGAATAGGGTGAGCACAGGGGCAAGGCCTCACAGGAAGGTAGAGGGCTGCATTGTGACAAAAGATCGATTGAGTGACTCACATGGCATGCACCGCACTGCCCTGAGGCTTTCCTCTCTGGCTAGCAGATCTCATTTTTGGGTGATACTCAACTGCTGTCCAGGTCCTAGCCAGATGGAGCTGAAGAAAGGGTATGTTTTATAGCCACACATGATCTTGTCACAAGAAAAGTCTTAGTCATTCCTTTTCCCAGAAGGAGAGCAGCTGTTCTAATCAGAATTACTCTGAAAAGGCAGTTTAGCATTTTATGTCAGAAAGGAGAAGAGCGTGTAGTCGAGAAAAGGGCTTAAGTTACCCTACAGAGTGAGAATGTAAGGTGCCCACAGTCTTTAAAGCACACCATGTCAGGAAGCACCCCTGCTTGGATACTCTTTCTGTCTGTCTGTCATCTGTCTCTCTTCCTCTGTCTCCCCCTCCATGCCTGTTTTATTTTTTCCAGTCCACAGGTGCTCAGGTGCAGGTGGCAGGGGACATGCTTCCCAACTCCACCGAGCGGGCAGTGACCATCTCGGGCACACCCGACGCCATCATTCAGTGCGTCAAGCAGATCTGCGTGGTGATGCTGGAGGTACACTGTTGCTGTGGGTCATGGCCGGCTCAGGGTGGCCTCTCATATCCTTGGCAGAGGCCTATCAGGACCTGGGATCTCCTGATTTAGCCTAGCAGTGACTGGCTAAGTTCTGGGCTTCCAGTGCACCACCGTGGGATAGTTCTGGGTATGAGCACTGCCCTTGTCCAGTATGCGCATCACCTGTGAGCCAGCTGAGGGGATGCAGGAAGTAGAAAAGCCTTCCCTTCACTCTTGAAACTAGATGGAAAGCTATTTTCCTTCCTTGAGTGATTTCAGCAAGAGAGGACTGGTTTCAGCATGGGGTAAAGCTGTAGGGGAGGCAGTCCTGTGGGGGTCAGGAAGACTCCCCTGCCTTCCTCTCGCAAGGAACTGACTGCAAAGGAGGAGGGGAGCAGAATGAAGAAAAACAGGTGAAATGCCCAAATTATAAAAAAAAGAAATCAATGAGTAATAAGAGGATTGAAACAAAGAAGGAGTTAAAGAAGGTACAGCTTTTCTTGAAGTGCTATGGGGAAACTGAAATTTAAATTTTGCACATACTCAAAACAAAGTAAAAGTGTGAGACTTTATATGGAGTCTCTAGTCTTTCCAAAAGTTGAAACTGAACAGTCTTGCCCAAACTAAAGCTTGACTGGCCCAGGTTCCCACACCCCCTTCTGTGCTGCTTTGGAAACACAGGATTTCTTCAAATGTGGTTTCTTCCTGGCATCCAGGTTTTTCAGGACAATGGGCTGGTGCTTCTTTTGCTTCATGGGTGCTCTCAGGTATGACTCCCTCCCAGCTTTGGCTGCAGGTTACTCATCCTGGTGCTGGAAGTCTAGCCCCAGACACTGCCTGCAGTCCAGCTGCCTGAAACACTCATTGCAGGAGGGTCATCTTACCTGCTATGCAAAGATAATTGCCTCTTCTCAGCAACTCCACAAAAGCTAGAGCTTCATCAAGCAGATCTGGGGATACTTAGTTTGGTACCAAAGCTTAATGTTTAATGTTAAAAAAGACTTGGGTTTTTTTTTCCCATGAAATATATAAAAAATAGTTTTCAAATATTCTTGTGTGAAATGTTACTTAAAACTGGCTGTGAGTACAATTGTCAGTGACTCAAAAATGCAGTGGCCCAACTGAGTCACACAGAAGCAAACATGACCCTCCACAGAGGTGGGAGGCTGTGCCCTTATCCCAGTTACAAGTCATGGTTGGAATTGCTATGTTGAAGTGGGTGTCCCACAAGCAGTTTGGCCTACCGAACAGGGCAGGTGCTTATGCTCAGAACAATCCTACTGTGCTGCATGAACCCAGATGCTTCCATTTAGTCCAACGCGAGGGATTCATATCAGGGGTAGGACTAGGGCCTTCTTCTTGCCAATGTGTGAAGTTCTCAGAGGCTGGAGAAGGTCATTGTCTTACAATGGAAGAGCCCCACCTAGAAGCAATAGGCCTATTTTAAATAGAGAGTAATGAAACTCTCTCTAAAATAGAAAAGAAACTAAACAAGAAATGTTTTCAAGCCCTGTTTGATCAAAGAGGAGGTCTTGGTCTGGGGGTGGGGGTGTAATTCAGTACCCTTGAAATTATGAAAGGGCTGCTCCTCGCTTACCAGAGTAGGTCCTGTGGTAGGGATTTTGGGAGATTTTTACTTCTTTCACCAAAACCCCTTAGTATTTAGTTGATGAAACCATAGTGTATCCCTGTTGATACACAAACTTTTTTTTAAGATGTTTGATCATAATAACAGTCAGTAATGCTTCTGAGTCGAGTCGCAGGCGACTCGACGGCACATAACAACAACAAAACAACAATGCTTCTGTTGGAGCCAGACTTCACTGTAGATGCCAGCCTGGGTCAGCTCATGGCATCCTCCCAACAGCTCTTTCCTCACGTAACAGCAAGGTCATCCCACATGACAAAGCTTATCAGATGTGCCCAAGGTCACATAGCATGTCAAAGGTCATCCAGTCTGCCCAAGGTCACCTGTCATACCCACGGTTGACGACTGTGTCCTGGGTGGTGGGCACATACAGAACTCCAACAGAGACAGACTTCTTGAAGCCGGTGTACCCTGTCTCTGCCACACTGCCTGTCAGAGTGCCATCATGGTGCCACCCAGCTCAAGGCTCTCCAAACTGTTCTTCTAGAACTGAGCCGATGGTTTCTTCACATGCAGTGGATCAACTACATGGAGTGGAATTAGCTGGGACAATTGGGGCCTTTATTGTTGACCCAGGAAAAAGACTGCACCTGTCAGTTTGTTCTGACTGTGGTACTTTGATGTTTCTGTGGTGATGGAAGCCATCCAGACTAAGAAAAAAGACCTGATGTATTTCTGAAAATGAACCATGAAAAGCGGGTGCATCACAATAGAGCATTGATGGATACAGTGCTGGAAGGTGAGAGGCGCAGGTGGGAAGGTCCTCACGAACCCAGCGATCCCTACTGTGGACTCAGCACAGGTTCCAGCAGCCTTGAAGGTGATGCAGGGCTGCGCACATTTCATTCTATTGTGCACGGGATCTCGTGAGTCATAGCCAACTTGACAGCAGCTAACAAGGAGAAAGAAACATGTGTTGAATTACCAGAGCCTATTCAGGAATTTTAGTATTTAGAGTATTACTCACCATAAAATAAGAATTCTATACTTTTGGGTGCAGATTAATTAAGCCTCATTGTAGCTATAGAAGATTTAATTTGGAGTCTAGAAGTGATTAAAAGTTGACTCCTTTTGCTACATCATGAAATTCAGTGTTGCTCATTTTCTTTGGTTAGTGTCTGCCGGACCATTTCTCAGGCGCTGCCAGTCCCTTTTGGGCATTGGCATCAAGTTCATGGTGGATTGTACATAAGAGACTCAAAAAGAGGGTTTTTCTGGCCCCGTGTACCTGTAGTGGCGAACAAGGACCACAGTACCACGTCTGAGTAGACACTGGTGCTTCTGGACAGATTCCAATCAGAAGGAAGGCAGCCTCCCCCAGTGAGGAGCAGTGCTGGCAAGGAAGCTGTTGCCATCCTCACCTTCATGGGAGGTAGCACATGGGGATGCTCTGCAGGTCTGAGGCCTCACAGGCCCACACGGATGTTGGGCAGGTGATCACAAGGGCAGGAAGTCAGGTGTAGAAGGGCCTGACCCTCAGGACCATCCTAAACAGGACTGTGTCCTTCCTGGAGCACACCCACCCACCTCCATCTGTGCCTTCACCAGCACCGTCATGGCACAGGAGGCCTTCTCAGGGTCTAAGGCTGCAGGGGCAGCTGGGTGGGAGGGAGATCCAGGCACAGCTTGGGTGGGCGTGGGAAGGGGCCTCCCCACTGTGCTGCCAAGTGACTCTAATGCTCTCTCTTCCTCTCCTGTCCCTTCTCCTAGTCCCCACCGAAAGGTGCCACCATCCCCTACCGCCCAAAGCCCGCCTCCACCCCTGTCATTTTTGCAGGTGGTCAGGTAAGAGCCGACCCGCTCGCGGCCTCCACGGCCAACCTCAGCCTTTTACTGCAGCACCAGCCGCTGCCCGTTAGTGCACTCAGGTTTTCTTGCCTTCGCACGTGCATGCCTCGTAAGGTTGGGGCACAGAGCTCTTCATGGTGGGGTGGGAACACTTGTCGAGGAGCCACAGAGAAGCTTCTATCTGTGGTCAGGGACTAGAAGGCCTATGGAAGAAGCCAGCAGAGGGGGCTGGTTCCTCTCTTATCCCAGTGCTAAGTTTCTGCTTTGGTCATTTTTAACCTGGAGGCTCCCGCCCACGGAGCTGCAGCCAGCCCCAGGTAACACTGGCTGTGAGGTTTTTCCCACAGGTCCTAGACACAAGTAGAGGTATTTGAAAACTTCTGAGCATATAGTTGACCTCGAAGAGCTCTGAGTCCACCTTAGAGACTGTGTCTTTATTCAAGGGAGAGTTAGGACAAAGATGTCTCCAAGAGTGATCCAGGGAAGGGGGACGAACGGGGTGTAGTTTTACCACTCAAAAGGAAAGAAACAAAATTCTCTCCATTATTTCCTCTAATATATAAAGGAATATTATCAGATGCTTTCTATTATTTATACATTAAATTAAAGGGAGGAAGCCTATAATTATCAACTGCATTTGCCATATGTGGAATGAGAGGCACAGATTCCACTCTTGAGCATGTTCAGGAAAGTCTTTCTCTGAGCCCATCCGCTGCCTCCCCTGTTACATGGGCGTTCTCTCGGGCATAGCCAGTGTGCTGTGAGTCCTTCTTAACTTGGGTCCTCACTCATACTGTGCTGCTTACTGTAAAGAGCCTTCACAGACTGCAGTGCCCTCCCATCACTCTCACAGTGACCATTTAACAGAGGAGGAGTGCAGCCCATTGAGTGGGAAGCCGCCCAGCCTTCCAGTTACACAGGATTTACAGGCCACTCCTCTTGTTCCTCAGCCAACCAACCTCCAGGGCACAGGACATAGCCCTGGCATAGACAGAGCAATCTCTGTTCTCTCCCTCTCTCTGAATCTTCCCCACCCCCTTGGTTTTCTACTTGTGTGGATTCAACTTGACATCTAGGCAGATCCATTACAATATCACATGGTAAAAACAGGGATTTTGTTAAAAGAGAAGGTACAATTATACAGACAAAGTGCAGGCAACCTGTGAAGCTTCATGTACAAGAACATCACTCAGCTGGCTCTGCCAGTCCTAGCTTCCTTCCATCACATATGAAACAAGAGCAGTGGTACGGATTTACACAAGTAAAGGGGTCTGAAATCACTGACAGACAGCCAAAGACCATCGTAACAGGGCTCTTATTGCCCAAGATTATGCCTCAAGTGTCAGACATCTTAAAACTATCTCATAGGGTCCAATATGTATACGGAGGTATTCATGCAGGGGTGAGCACAAAGTCACATGGGAGCACCTCTACATGGCAAGATTTGAGAAGTTGATAAAGTGTGAACAGGACCTCACAAAGAGAGGCTTCCTGAGACTTCTAGGGTACTGGCCCAGTGCAGGACTAGGGACAAGAGCTGGAGAAGGAACCTTGGTGGCATAGTGGTAGCATGTTGGGCTGCTAACTGAAAGGTTATTGGTTCAAACCCCCAGCCACTTCATGAGAGAATGATGGCTAGTCTCCTGTAATAAGCCTAGAAAACCTGATGGAGACTTGCTATAAATCAGACTCAACTGTAGTGAGTAGGGCTGAAAATAGCATGAGAACTGCTGGATTCATGCCTGCGTTTTGCATATTAGAGAACTAGACTTTAGACTTGTACTTGATGGCTATTTGTGGTGTCACTTTTCCTGACAGAAAGTGCAACATGGGATGGGTCTCCACAAGGCCATGAGCCTAGGATGGAGTACACCAGAAATTTTTCTGGGCAGGGCATAAACACACAAGATGAGCCCCATAGGAGCAAGTTGGGACAAGCCATGTCTGGCTGTGAGAGATGAGGATGAGTCCACCGCTGGCCGCATGATATGGCGCCTTGGAGCCAGTCTCGTAATGTAACCGCATAAATCTTGAGTGCAGGGTGCCAAAGATGCTGTTTCCAGTGACCACTGGAAAGAGGACAGGCAGTAAGGCCCCATTCCTAGCTAATAGGCCATCTTACAGCATCTGGTAAGATTCTTTTACTCCATACAGTTGGGAGGGCCCCTCTGCAGGACTGAATGTCCCTCATGGTTGGGTTGCTGGTCTCTTTATTGGCTACGTGGCTGATTGGCCTTTACCCTCAGGAAAAGTCTGGTGTGTTAAAATTCTGGAGTCTGTCAGGATCTTGGAGAACTACCCTTTTGTTTGAGAAAAGACATTTTCTCCACAGGAGGTGGCAGGGGCCCATGTGAGGACTGCACATGGGGGAGCACCACCCCGCATCCCCTTCTGGGCCCCATCCCCAGCCAACCAGGCAGTATCTCAGTGTTTCTTTGGAGGACTGTGATAAATGCCCCAAGATTCTGGCAGTGTATCTTTGGTCTGTACTCTCCCTTCACTCTGTGGTTGTTTGGGGGTTTTGTTTTTGTTACTTCTCAGTCACCTGATCTGATAACCTGGGGTGTGTCCACGGTAGAGCCCAGCTGGATGGCGCCTCTATAAGTCACATGAGTCTTCAGAGCAGATTGGGTGAGAGGAGCCTGCAGGGCTGGCCTGTTGAGGAAACCAGGACTTGAGAGCCCCTGTGTGTGTGAGTGCAAGTGTGCAGATCGATAGCATCTCAGCAATGACTGGGGACCAAAGACAGGCTGGTCTGTGATTACTTTGGACCCTTTTTTACTTTGTGACGTTTACTAGTTATTTTTGGTTACTTCCTAAAGGCTTATTATCTTACTTTTTTTTTTTCCAGCAAGCATTTCTTAGAAGTATTTACATTGATGCTTGGTTACATTTTTAGAGTTAGTAATTAGAAAGCCTATTACTGGAGGGTCAAATGAATTTTTATTAAATGCTTTTTCTTTTAAGAAAAATGAGACAAGTGAGAATTAGACACATTTGAGCTCAATTATATCCCTCCCGCCCAGATGACTCGTCCAGCCTTGATTTCCTGCTGTGCCAAAAAGTGGGCCCTGACCCCTCTGGGCTTACCTGTCTGATAGAGACTGCAGTTTGCTGAGTCTTGACTCATAGAACACAGCCTTCACCCCCTGTCCCTGCCAAGTCCCAAGCCCTCCCATGCGAGGAGTGTCTGCCGTCTGTCCTCTGGTTTGGGGATGTGGACAGAGATGCATCAGAAAAGAAAGCTTCCACCTGGCAGTCCTGTGTGCCGAGGGATTGTCACGGGGCACCGTCAGACATAACTCTGTCCCACTAAGTGAGCTAACAGTGTCTCTCTTTTCCAGGCCTACACCATCCAGGGACAGTACGCCATCCCACACCCAGATGTGAGTGTCCCCTTCGCCTTTCTCACACCTTTTTTCTTGTTTTCATTTAACCCTGCATGCTGCTGTTAGTGACTACCAATATTAATATTACACAATAATATTAATAAATTCCTAAATGTTCCTGACTTGTGTCATATCCACATACCTCAAATAACCTGTTAACCTGTTAGCACTAACTGTACTCACGGTGAGGACTTGGCCTGATGTAAATTCTCTCAGTTGTTCGCTGCAGTCCAGGTTTCCTGCACGTACCTAGTGCTCACACTCAGACAGTGGCCTCACACTTCCTGCACCCCACCCACCTGGCTGCTCACGATAGGCACGAAGGAGATGGCCTGAATCACTTTCCTTGGTGGTCCAGCCTCTTGTGATGCTTTAGGCAGACCCAGTGAGTGAGGTGTCTGTTGTCAAACAAGACCCCTCAAGTGTGTTGGGAAGGGAATTTGAACTCTGTTGTTGCCAAGCCTTCTCCATTCTCAAAGCCCATGCTGGTGTGGAGAGCCAGCTGTTGGAGGTCCACAAAAAGGGCCTTTTCTTTCATACCAGTGGCAGTGAAAACTGCAGAGTCCCAAGGTCCATGCATTGCTGCCAAAGAGCAGCTCAGGCCAGGTTGTCTTGTGTGGATAAGAATGTCTCCTGATTAAATAACAGTCAGAATTTAGTGTTAGTACTGAAGAGTAAGATGTCCTAAAATAAACTGGAGAGAGAGAAGTCACAGGGCACATCTATCCCTACCCAGCAGGGACAGAGACATACACCTTGGTGCAGTGCACCCCAGGATCAAGGGTGAAGTTTGGGACCAAGGGGAAGCTCAGGGTCAAGGGAGCAAACAAGGGAAAAAAAGACATCCCAGGATTATCCCTGTCCCAGACCAAGATCATGGAGGCAGCCCAGAGTCAATAAGCAGTTCTGGGAACAAGGGTAGCGCATGGAGTACTAATCCTTGAGGCTAAGGGAAAATAGCAACCAATGAGCAAAGGGCTTTCCTTGAGAGAATATTAAATATACTGGTTAATAGAGTCTGTATACTTGGTGCCGGAAGTAAGGAAGGGAGAGAAAGAGAAAAACCAAAACCAGGCAGGCGAAAAGAAAAGAGGAGACTGTTCCTTCTGCCAAAGGAAGGGGAAGCAAAGGTGAGAATCTGCTTCTGTGCAGCTATTAGTAGAGACAGCAACCCAAAATTGCTTTTTAAAATCCTTTTACTACACTAAGACTTTTACATATTTACCGAGCTTAGGTCTGTCTTGGTGAGGATAAAACCAAATCTCTTCTTGGAGGCTAGGATTTTGAAGCTCTTCCTCATATACTTCGGGCACGTGCCCAGGAGGGACCAATCCTTGGAGAAGGACATCATGCTTGGAAGAGTGGAGGGACAGCGAAGGAGAGGGAGACCCCAGTTAAGACAGATTGATATAGTGACGGGGGAATAGGGGTTGGTGTGTTGGAGTCAGTGAGACTGGCTCAGGATACAGCAGGATTCAGAGCTGCTGTACCTAGGGTCGCTGTGGGTCACAGGTGACTCGATGGCACTTACCTAAAACAATGTATAGGTCCTTACAGGTGTCCAGGGCTGGACAAACAGACACTGATCTGATTAAGAAATGAGGGTGGCCCAGGAGATGCAGAACTTAAGGAGTTGCACTGCTAACTTTAGGCCAAAACCTCTTTGGTGTTTTGAATCCAGCAGTGGCTTCATGAGAGAAAGATGAGCAGTCTCCTCTCATGCAGTTTACAGATTCAGAAACCCAATAGAGGCTCAGCTATACTAGCCAGCAGTGAGTTTCATTAAACATTAAACAAAATTTGAAATATGAATTTAGTATGCCTGAAGTAATAGGAAATAAGTACTGATGGTTTCCCCTTTGTAAAAAAGCTGTCACAAACAACACATATGCAAATCAATACATTGTGAAGCTTTGATGGGTTTGAATTCCCTTCTTCATTCCCTGAGCCATCCTTAAATCTCTGGCTAACGTTACTGTGCTTCAGTCTTGGCTAATGCCTGCCATTCTCTAACTCGAAGTATCTCCTCCTGTTGGCCCTCAGTATAGAGAGCCTTGCAGACCCCACTTGAGAGCTGAGGACATAGACTGCCTCACACTTATCATCTTTCTCTTGAGAAAAATCCATCATTAGGGCTTTAATTGGTTCAAGTTCATGGTTAATGAAGCTAAGAGGGCTCTCAGTTGTCCACATTGAGGAGACTAGTTGAGGTCTGGTTCTGTCCATGGCTCACTGCTACCCTGCTCACCCAAGCCCACAGGCTCCCTCCCCACTTTCCTTTTCTTCACTCTTCCTTGGCCCTACAGCCTACCTCTATTTCCCTGACTCCTCAGGTTATGTGCTTTCCCTGCTTTGGTTACGTGTGGAAATCTTGCTCTGTTACTAACACTCTCCTTTCACTTTGTTATTTGGAGAGGTTGGTAATGGTGAGTGTGTGAGCCCACTCATGTCTAGAATTTCCATTGAAAATAATAGTTGTCGAAATTTATCAGGACTCTTGTAGCAGCATGAGGGGAACAGGCTCTATATAACTCACAGGGAACATTCTGAAAACCTTCTAACTCCAGATAAGTGATGTAGCTGTACTGGTACCTTTTTTCTCATTGTCCCACTTGATAGTCCAGCTGTAATGGATGATTTGAAGCGTGATATTAACACCTGGAAGGAAGGAGCAGCCGATCCCAAATGCAGAAATGCCTGATCAGAGTATATTAGCACATTGCTTGTATGTGTGTACATGCATATATATGAATGTGTGACCAGGTGCATATTAGAGCGTGTGTGTGTGTGTGTGTGTGTGTGTGTGTGTGTGTGTGTGAAAGAGAGAACAAGATTATTGTGCATGTGTAGGTTTGATGACTGAATAATGAATAGTCCACATGAAAGCCAAAATGGGTTAAGAGAACAACATAGTCTTCAGTCAATGTTTGATGTGGATTTTTTGAATGGGAGATCTTAGACATTAAAAATCACATGAATGTGTCCAAAGGTAGATTTGAAGGTCTGATTATTTGGATTTTTAAAACTGTAGAGATCAAAAGAAATGCAGCGGACTGGGACTTCTAATGTAGGAAATTTTACCTGGTTGGATTAAATGATATTTCCCTTTGCCACAGAGACAAGGATTCTAAGATCATATGCAAAGACCTGCTATGACCATCTGATCAATGAATGCTCTACAGTTTCTATTTCAGAGCACCTAGAATTCGTATTTATGCCTCAAGACATGAGCGTTTGAGCTAATAAAAAATGTTTCTTGTCTGAAATTTCTAAAGGGTGTCTGTATAAGTGTATCTGTGCATTTAAGTAAGAGAGAAAGGGAGATTCTGATTGAGATATTTTAATTGGTTTGTTGATTGATTTTTTAAGTCTTTTGGTATTTCCCATTATGTCTTATATAGATGATAGATGTTTGTTTCAAATTCAGTCTACAGTTACCCTTTATATTGTTGCCACATTGTCTATAGTAAAGATTTTAAAGAGCTGACTCTTAATTATGCATCAAATCTTTTTCTATGCATGGAATTTTGTTTTCTCTATCAATATCATGTGATTGGGTGAGTAGCTGTCATTGAAGAAACAGTGCAAACTTGCATGATGCTTTCTCTTTGCAGGCATACAAAATTGAAGGCTTGGATAATCATATAATTACTGTTCCATTTCTAATGAAAAATGATTGCTTAGTAACACATTATGATGCCTGAGAAGACAATTTCCACCCAAGTTTAGTATTTAATAAGATTTATAAAAGTCTCAGTTTGAAACACAAATATAATAATTATGGAAAATATTAGTTAATATGAAGGTTGTTGTACACTTGGGTACAAAGCCTAAATAGCTCAACTGAAATGACTGGCATGTGAGCACTCTCCTAAAAATAACAGCTTCATCTTTTACCAGGCTATATGGCATATAAATCAAACACATGTACTGTAAGAAAATGTGTCCTCTAGATCTAAATATTTCTTTATTAAGAAGTAAAGTAAAACATGTTTTCTTCCTATGCTCTCTAATTTGCTCTTATTTAACAGTTATCAATTACCCTCCTACATTTGCAAGTTTTCTCCAGATTCTCAGCACACACATTGTTTCACCAAACATCTGTAAAAGTTTATGTTGCTTCTTATACTCGGGCCTTCTGAAGAAGGCTTTGCTGGGTACTTTGGTTACTAAAATGACATTTCTGGGGCCACCAGTTGGTCACAAGCCTGACCAGGAGTGACTTCAGTTAGTCTCCACTCTGACTCAGTATTAGAAGTGGCTCAGCTTTAGCCTTAGAAGTGATCTGTATGTCCATAGCACATTCTGCCAGATGCTGGGTTTAGCGAAGCTTCAGAGTAGAGGAGAATTAGCACAGAACATGCTGGAAACATGAACAGGCTTGAGAAGTTTGTAAAACCTAGATAGACATGTCACAGGGCTGCTTGGCCTCTTACCTAGCGGTTCAGTTACTGTGACTGATGGGTGCACATATTCTATGAAAGAATTATGTCCTGAAAGAAAGTGATGAGCTTCAAAAGTATTCTTATGTGTGAATCTTTATTTCTAGGCTTCAGCATTTCCAATTCACTTTAACACTCCATCATTTCAAAAGGATGCTGAAAGCTCTGGTGGCTTAGTGGTAAGGACTTACACTGCCAACACAAAGGAACATGGTTTGAATCAACCAGTTGTTCCACAAGAGAAGTTGTTCCACAATCTCTTCGCATTTGATTAACTGCCTCTGAAAACCTGCTGGAGGGTCACCTATGGATTGGTTCCAACTTGATGGCACACAACAACAACAAAAATAAGAAATTTTAAAAAACAAAGAACTTGTCATCTTTGCTACCTTTTTTGAACCCTACATTGACCCTTAGCAGATAACAGAGTCATCTTTCCCATTTGACTAGGATAGAATGAGAGCCTTAATCTGTCAAGTCAGTGAGTGTCAGTACTAACACTGTCATTCATATCATTGCATTGCAACAGAGAACGTTAATAATGATGAGAGACTTTATACTAAGATGGTCTCTATGGAATAAACAGTGAAAAACTGTAGACCCTTTGTTTCCCATAATAAGTCAGAGATAAGATAGTTATTGACTGATCCACCAATGTCTTGTTTGCTCATTAAAGTCTGAGAAGTGCCAAAAGGATTAAATGATGAGAAAGAACATATATGCAGTTGAAACCTAAGGAGATGATAATAGAATGAGGAGAAGGAACCTTCTAAGAAGTATTACTAAGACTTTTTTATAGTTAACAAAAGACCGGTGCTCACATTCAGGAATTCCAACAAACATCAAGCAGAATATATTAAGAGAAATTGATATTAGACTCATTCGAGAAAAACTGCATAACACCCATGACAGAAAAACCCCCAAACAAAATAAACTATAAAGAGTAAGAATATTGCAAAGTAGAAACTGTTAAAAAAAAACCAAAGCAGTCCACTTAACAGAAATAGTGGGAGCCACAAAGGTACAATGTGTCATAAAATAAATGCTAACTTAAAATTCTATCTCAAGATATTATCTCAAGAACCTAAGAATAAATATTTTCAGACAATCTGTAGCCAACATGTTCATAGTAAAGAAGCTTCTTCAAGATACCTTTCAGAAAGAAAGGAAATGATCTCGGAAAGAAAAGTCTGGAAATGAAGTTTTAGTAAGTAAGTAAAGAAAATGTCAAACATTTGGGTAAATGAAAGCAAGCTTTAGCTGTAAAATTGATATAAATTCTAATTTGTAAGACTAATATAATGGCACTAAATGGACAAAAATAGCATACCTGTGATTGAAAGATGATTGAGGAAAGTAAAACATTCTACAGAACAATATATTTTTCAAGAAGAGTTAAAGATATGTATTTTCATTTTTTACTGGTTCGCACATAAAATTCATATACATTGTGTTTCACACTTTCCTTCATTGACATTGTGTTTTATACAATCATTCACATTGTGTTTTATAAAATTAATCATCATTGAACTATGCCCACCATTATCTCATCTTTTCAGTCCTCACCACATCTTTCTCATTTTCTTTACCCCTACACTTTTTTCTTTAAATTGACATTCTTTCTCTTTAGCATGGGAGGTTGGCAGCAAGTTTGCTTTATGTAATAAGTCCTTTGAGTTCTTTTTTTAAAAAAATTTATTCATTATTGCACATTTCCTAGCCTTCCCTTCCTCTCTCCTAGTACCCCTCAATGCTCCCCTTGTTCCAGACTGTTCTCATACATTTAATGTAAAATCATATATTCCTTTCAAACAGTTCTTCCTCTCATCTGTTCCAATGCAGTGTTCATTATCTATCCAACCTTTCCTCATTCCTTCTCCAACCATCCCCCCTCATCTGTCCTATTTTAGAACAGTGTGCTATACAGTATTTATCCTTTTGTGACTGAGATATTTCACATAGCATAATGGCTTCAAGGCTTCCTCATGTTGTGTAACATTTTATTATTTCATTGTTTTTCACTGCTGCATAATATTCCATTGTACGAATGTACCATAGTTTTTCTGTGTATTCATTTATTGATGGGAACTTGGGTTGCTTCCATCTTTTTGCTATTGTGAGTCATGCAGCAAGAAACATGGATGTACATATATCTGTTTGAGTTGTACCTCTGGTTTCTTTAGGGTATATTCCTAGCAGTGAATTTGCTGGGTCAAATGGTAATTCTATTTACAACCTTTTGAGGAAGCACCACGACTGCCTTCCATAGTGGTTGTAACAATTTCTACTCCCAGCAGCAGTGAATAAGAGTTCCAGTCTCTCCGCAACCTGACTACTATTTGCTGTTTACTGCCAGGTTGAACTTTGCTATTGTTGCTGGGGTAAGATGGTATTTCATAGTTTTTTTTATTTGCATCTTTCTAATAGCTAGGGATTTTGAACACTTTTTCTTGTCTGTTTACCATCTCAATGTCTGTGCCCATTTTACAATTGTATTGTTTAAAGTTTACAAATCATGCTGCATTTTTGTTCAGTCAGGCTCTGAAATATTCTATAAATTTTAGATCTAAGTCTCTTACCTTATATGTCATTGCTAAATATTTTTTTCCTATTCTGTGGGTTTCCTTCTTACCCTGTTGGAGAACTTCTTTTGATGTGCATAGGGATCTGATTCTTAGAAGGTCCCATTCATCTGTTTTGTTCTCTCCTGGTTGTAGATTTTTCATTATGCTTGGATGACTATTCATGCTGTTAATTAGGCCGAGAGTTCTTCCTAGATTTTCTCTGATGAATTTTATAATCTTTAGTTTTATTTTTAGGTCTCAGATGCACCTTGAATTGGTTTTTGTATAAGGTGTGATGTGTGGGTCTTGCTTGAAGTAAAGATATTTAATTTAGGTTTTAAGTATATGTATTAAAATTTCAGGTTGTCAACTAACAGGCGTCAAGTAAATAGCCTCCATAAAATTTCAGAGGGGAAAAGGAGTGAAGGAAAATCATCCTCAATCAAAAAGAAGAAAATGCAAAGGAAAACCTAGAAAAGAAATTTCACTTTAAAAATATAAAAAAAAATAAGATAGAAATGAATGAATAGTGGATAGGTGGTTGTGGTCACAGAGATCATGAATAATGCAAATGTTCAATGCACTCTGATGCTAACCAGAAAGTTGAAGTTTCAAGTCCACCCCAAAAACACCTGAGGAGAAACACCTGATGACCTATTTTAAAGAAACAAAACAAACAAACAAAAAAGCCACAGCCTTTGAAAACCTTGTGAAATAAGCTTCTACTCTGGCACAAATGAGATCACCATGAATTGGAATTGACTCTCTAAAAATTGGCAACTGTTAATTGTGATAAGCATGAAACCTTCCAGTTAGAAACTATTTCTGGTTAGTCAAGCAGTCCAACAGAAAATTCTCAGGAATGCATTTTTGTCGAAGAATGTTAAGAACACTTAACATAGGACAATTTTAAGACTATAAAAAGGCGTGCTACAACTATACTAACAGAATGAAAATGGGCGTAGCTCTATTAATACTGTTGTTAATGGTGTTAATTAGTTGCTGTCAAGTCTACTACAAATCATAACAACACTATGCACAACACATATCACTGCCTGTTTCTTTACCAAACTCCTAGTCTTCAGAATGTTTGAGTCTAGTGTTACCATCACCATGTCCATCAATCTTATACAGGATTGCTCTCACTTTTATTGATCCTCTCTTTACCAAGTATGATATCCTCTTCTAGTGGTCTTGGTGAAACACCCAAAGTAAGCATGTTGAGGTTTCACAATCTTTTCTTCTAAGGAATATTCTAATTTTTAAAAAAATTATTGTGATTAGCTGTTGTGACTGGTATTGTTTTTCTTGCTCCAGTTCTGTATTCTCTTTGTCACTTGTAGAAAAATCCAATGAATTTTTCTTTGTTGATCTTGTATCCTGCCACTTTGCCGAATGGTTGACTATGTCCAATAGTTTTCTTGCAGTCTTTAGGATTTTCTAAGTATACTATCATAAACATTTTGTTTTATAACATTAAGTGCAACTGATTAATATAATTCATTATAATGTCTAATTTAAGCCTTAATGTGCATTGCCTTTTTCTTCACCCCGCCCCTTCCCTTCTCATTCCTGTTAACCCTCCAAAATAGATTCTATCTGTGTGTAAACGTTTCTGTAACTTTTTATATTAGTGGTCTTATACCATTATTTCCCTTTTGTGGCTAATGTCACTTCTTACAACACTGATTTGTTTGTTGTTCTAGTAGTCGGCTCTGTGGATATTCAATGATTTGTCATTTATCATGATGCTCTTTACTTGTACAGTTGAGGATTTTTGTTTTCTTTATGTTCAAATGTAATACATCCTGAAGGTATAATCTTTGGCCTTCATTAGTATGTGCATCTGCATATGTTTATTTTTCCCCTCTAGTTCTGATCCCATATTCTTCTTCACATAATCTATTTTCTCAGATTATTTGCTCAACTTCCAGATTGAATAAGTAATCAGAAAAGATATAGCCCTGCTATATTTTTCCCAATTTTAAACTACTCAATATCTTCCTTTTCTGTTTGAAAACCTTATGAAAGCTATGTTAAAATTATTTGAGTCTTTGAAGTGAAAATGGTATTAAGCTGTAACATATTAATAAAAAAGTTACATTCACTAGATGTTGTTGTTGTTGTTGTTGTTGTTGTTATGTGCCGATGAGTCTCTTGCGACTCATAGCGACCCTATGTACAACAGCCCTAAACTCTGCTCTGTCCTGTGCCAATCGCACTGTCTCTGATACACCCATCCTGATTACCCCAGTCACTGAATCAATCCACTTCATAGAGGGCCTTCCCCTCCTGTGCTGTCCCTCCACCTTCCCAAGCATAATGTCCCTCTCCAAGGACTGGTCCCTCTTACAACATGTCCAAAGTATGTTAAACGGAGCCTCAGAATCCTTGCCTCCAAGGAGCCACCTGGTTTAACCCTTTCCAGGATGAATCTGTTTGTTTTCCTAACAGTCCATTGTACCCTCAATACTCTTCTCCAGCACCACAGCTCAAACGCATCAATTCTCCTTCTATCCTCCCTTGTCATTGTCCAACTCTCTGTTGCAAAACAAGTGATTGTAAAGACCATGGCCTGTATCAGATGCATCTTAGTCTCCAGAGAGACACCATTGCTCTTCAGAACTTTGGAAAGGTCCCTAACAGGAGACTTTCCCATTGCAATACAATTCAAAATTTGTATTCATTTAGAACACAGAGTTAAAATATGTAAAATGTACTTGCCTATAAAGATAATTTGACAGAACTCTTATTAGGAACAATCTCTTTCAAGTATATATAAGGCAACTCTGATGGCATGTGATAGGAGTCACACTGTAACTCAAAGACTGCATGTCTCCTTTGGTTTAAATCCACAGATGATTCTGCCCTGAGAAAGATGAGCAGCCTCCTTTGGTTGTGACTTACAGCCTCCTGATGAAGGATCTCTATGAGTCAGAACCAACTCGATGCCTGTGAGGTTTTTTAGTTGAAGTAGACAAGTATAAAAAAATATTAACAGAATAATCAGTACAGCTGATATAATTGTTGTGTCTAGAAGTCTATACCTGCACAGCCATAGAAATCATGGAAACATTTATAGACTTGATGAGATACTAGGTCAAAAACAAGTCTTGGCATCTTTCAAAAATTGAAATAATACACTCATACTATTTTAACACAAAGTAATTAAGTTGAAATCAATAGTAAAAAGTTATTTTTAAAAATCTCTTTATTGAAAGTTAGTAACAAAGACAGAAATTAATGGAGAGGCCTACCATGCATGTTGTTGTTGTCGTTGTTGTTGTTAGGTGTTGTTGAGTCAAGTACAACTCATACCTACTCTATGAACAACAGCTCTGAACCCTGCCCTATCCTGTGCCATCCTCAGAATCTCTGACACTCAATCCCATTGCTGTAGTTACTGTGTCAATCTACATGACTGAAGGTCTTCCTCTCTTTCGCTATCCCTTTACCTTCTTAAGCATGATGTCCCTCTTCAATGAATAGCCTCTCCTAGGACTATGCCTGATGTATGAAATGTTAAATATCTTGAACATGTCAGTTCTTTCCAAATTGATGTATAGATTCCTATAAAAATGTCGATGATATTTTGAGTAACCTGCTGTTTCTAGATTTTATGGAAAGGGCCTTGGCAGGGGACAAGAATCACCAAATATATGATAGGAGTATCTGTTCTACTGTAAGGTAAAAATAATTCAGATAATGTGGCTTGGACCAGACAGTCTAGGATCAAACGTAGGTGTGTAAGGAAATCTAATATATGTTAGAACTCTCACTGCAAATCAAAGCAAAAAATGGATGAAGCATGAGTACTCTCAGGACAATGGATCATCCACATAGGGGAATGATTTTTGATACAACAACAACTCATTTTTCTGTGTGTCAAGGAGATCAACACATATCCAATGAACGTATGCATGTTCTCAAAGCAGGGAATGATTGTGTAAACAAAACATAAAAAGCACACACCATAAAAGAAAATATTGATGACTCTGACTACATTAAAGTTTAAAAACATCTGTTTATCTAAAGACACCATAAGGAGAAGTTAAACTGCAAATTAAAACCTAAGATCTTTTCAGCATATATAATGGCTAACCAATATACAATTAGTGTCTGAAATCTCAAAGACATTCCTGTAAAACAACAAAAAGAGACTCAAAAGAAAAATGGTCCAAAAATTAAGACATTACGTAGAAGAGGAATTTGAATGAAGATGAAAATATCAAAAGTTATCCTTTTTCTTTACCTGAGTCATAGAAGCTTATGTGTATTTATTTTTTGTGAAAATTCACTGAGGAATTTATTAATATGTATAATTTTATTTGCTTGCATTTCAAGTTTTTTATCTATTTACCTATTGAAAGATATCTTGCTTGCTTCCAATTGTTGTCAATTATGAGTTATTAATAAAGATACTATAAATATTTGCATAGATTTCTATGTGGACATGCTTTCATATAATTATTGCAGTCACTGTGTCAATTTATCCCATTGAGAGTCTTAACTTTTTTTCTTGAAGAATTGACCCTTCCCAAAAATATGCCCAGAATATGTAAGAGGAAATTTCACCATCTTTGCCTCTGCACTTCTTCCATGGCAAATTTATTTGTTCTTCAACAGCCTATGGTATGTTCACTACTCTTCACCCATATTACAATACAAAGACATTGATTAATCTTTGGTCTTCTGATTCATTGTGCAACTTTCACAAACATAGGAAGCAACTGAATGACTCACATCAGGAACATCTTAGTCTATAAACAGACATCCTTGCTCTTCAGTACTTTAAAGAGGACCTTGACTCTTAGGTTGCTTTGCCCAGTGCAACATGATTTTTTATTTCTGGACTACTGTTACCATGGCTATTGATTGTGGATCCAAGCAAATAAAATAATTGATAACTTCAATCTTTTCTCCATCTACCATGATGTTGCCTATTTGTCTAGTTGTGAGGATTTTTGTATTCTTGATGTTGAAGTGTTATCCAAAGCCTGTAGTCTTTTTTCTTCTTCAAGACATCTACAGTTTCTCCAAACAATGTTGTGTCATCTCCCTAATGCAAGTTGTTCAGTCCTGATGTCAAAGTCCAGCTTCTCAAACTATTTTCTCAGCATGCATATTAAATAAGTGTGGTAAAAGGACATGACTTAAACACAAACTTTTCCTGGTTTTTAACCTTGCAGTGTTCCCTTGTTCTATTCAAAGGACTGTTCCTTAGTCCTGTGTAAGTTTCTTATGAGCACAATTAAGAGTTCTAGAATTATCATTCTTCTCAATATTATCCATAACTTATTTTGATAAACATAGATACTTTTGCATAGTCAATAAGACACTAACATCTTTTTATTATTCTGTACTTCCAGTTAAGAGCCATCTGACATCAGCAATGATATCCCTTGTTCTATAACTTCTTCTGAATTTGACTTGAACTTTTGGCAGTTTTCTGATGCATTTTTTAAAAATAATCTTCAGCAAGATATAGTAATAGATAATATTGACCATTTTCCATGTGCTTATTTGCCATTTGTATATCTCCTTTTGTGAAGTTGTGTATCAATCCTTTGCCTATTTTGAATTGAGTAGTGCGTTTTCTTACTGGTAAGTTTTAAGAGATCTTTGTTTATTTTAGATGTAAACGATTTATCAAATGTGTTTTTAAAATATTATCTCCCAGTCTGCAACTTGTCTTTTCATTCATATTACAGTATGTTTTTCATAAAGTTTTAATTTCAATGAAGACTAATATAACATCTTTTTTTCTTTTATGGATTATGCTTTTGGTATTATATCCAAAAAGTTATCACCAAACCGATAATCATAGTCATATAAAAACAACACATAGCAACTACAAACTTAGATTTTTCTCCTGTGTTGTCTTCCAGAAGTTATATAATTTTGCTTTTATCATCAAATCTGTGATCCAGTTTTAATTATTTTTTAACATATGGTTGTCCATTTGTTCTAGCATCATTTGTTGAAAAGACTATCATTTCTCCATTGTATTATTTTTGCATTTTTATCAAAGAGTAGGTGAGTATATCAGTGTGGGTATAGTTCTGGTCTCTCTGTTCAGTGCCACTAATCTATTTGTTCTTTTACTGATACCTCCATTGTCCTAACACTCTATACTAGTCTTGAAGTTGGATAGTCTCAGTTCTGACTTTGTTCTTCAGTGTTGTTGAAGACCCTCAACATGATGGATTGACAAAGTGACTGTAGCCATGAACTTGAACAGGGCTGAGATCATGATGATGATACAGGCTAGGGCAAGATTTATTCTGCTGTCCACAGGGTTATAGTTGAATCAATAGCACTTAACAAATGCTACTGACTGTTCTAAGTATCTGCCTTGCCAGATAGACTTTACAGTCAGTTTATTGATATCCACAAAATAATTTACTGAGATTTTTATTAGGATTGCTCTGAGTTTATAAAGTTACAAGGAATTAATATCTCAATAATATTGAATCCTCTTGTTCCTGACCATGGAATATTTCTACATTTATTTAGAGTTTCTTTTCTTTTTTTCTTAAACCTGTTTTTTTAATTGTGATTTTATCGGAAATTTACAGAAAAGGTGGATTTTCATTCATTCATTCATTGTTGCACATGTTCCTCCCTCCCCCCAGTTTACTTTTTTTTCTTTTTTAACATTTATTCCTTGTTGAATAATTTTCTCCCTCCTTTTTACTTCCCCCTCCCCCAGGCCACTTTACAATGCACCTCTTATTTTGGACTGTTTTTTCATTAGTTTTATACTTTTCCTCATATAGATTATGCACATATTTTTACATTTATACCTAAGTATTTCATGCAGAGGACAACTAATATAAATGCAGTTTTATTTTAAGTTCCAATTGTTCATTACTGGTATATAGAAAACAATTGTATATTGACCTTGTATTATGCAACCTTTTCATAATGACTTATTCTAGGACTTTTTTCCTATTTGTTCTTTGGGATTTGCTACTTAAATAATCATAGAGAAAAGATGGTTTTATTTCTTCTCAATCTGTATATATTTTATTTCCTTTTCTTATCCAATTAGATTATTAGGACTGTCAATATGATGCAAAATAAATGCTTAGAAGAAAAAGAATCTAGCTTCTTACTATTAACTATAATGATAAAAGGTTTTTGTTAGAAATCTTTTGTCAAATTGAGGAACTTTACTCTTAGTTTGCTGGGAATTTTTCTGCACTTATTAATATGATCAAATGATATTTCTTCTTTAGGTGGTTGTTGTTGTTATGTTCTGTCGAGTCACCTGCAACTCATAGTGACCCTCTGTACAACAGCCCTAAACCCTGCTCTATCCTGTGCCAATTTTATTGTCTCTGACACACCTACTGCTATTACCCTAGTCACTGAATCAATCCTTCTCATCAAGGGTCTTCCTCTCTTGCGCTGTCCCTCCAGTCTCCCAAGCATAATGACCCTTTCCAAAGACTGATCCCTCCTTGCAATATGTCCTAAGTAGGTCAGATGAAGCTTCAGAATCCTTGCCTCCAAGGAGCCTGGTCTCACCCTGATGATGAACCTGTTTGTTCTCCTAGCAGTCTATGGAATATTCAGTACTCTTCTCCAGCACCATAGCTCAAAGGCATCGACTCTCCTATCATTCCCTAGTCATTGTCTAGATTTCTGATGCATAGCAAGTAATTGGAAAGACCATGGCCTGTATCAGGCACACCTTAGTCACGAGACTGACATCATTGCTCTTCAGTAATTTGGAGAGGTCTCTGACAGCAGACTTTCCCAATGCAATTTGTTTTCTAAATACCTAGCTGCTGGTACCAAGAGTGTTGACTTTGAGGCCAAGCAAACTAAAGCTGTTAACAATCTCAATCTCTTCACTATCTGTCATAATGCTGCCAATCAGCCCAGTGGTGAGAATCTTTGTCTTCTTGATGTTGATCTTCAATCCATATTGAAGGCTACAGTTTTTGACCTTCTGTAGCAAGCCTTTCAGGTCCTCCTCAGTTCCAGAAAGCAGGGTCATGTCATCTGTATGATATAGGCTGTTGATAAATCTTCCTCTAATTCTGATGCCACATTCCTCCTCTTAGAGCTCAGCTTCCCGGATAATCTGTTCTGTATATAGATTCAAAAGGTAGGGAGATAGGACACATCCCTGGAATACACTCTTCCTGATTTTGAACCGTGCAGTGTTTCCTTGCTCTGTTTTGATGCCTTCCTCCTGGTCCAAGTGTAGGTTTCACATAAGCACAATCAAGTGTTCTGGGATTCCCATTCTTCTCAGCCACAGTTTGTTGTGATCCACAGTCAAATGTCTTTGCATAGTCAATGAAACACAGATAGACATTCCTCTAGTCCTCCCTGCTTTCAGCCAACATACATCTAAGATTAGCTATTCTGTCCCTAGTAACATGGCCTCTTCTAAACCTAGCTTGCACTTCTGGCAGTTCTCTATTGATGTATTGTTCCAGTGATTTTTGGATAATTTTCAGCAGAATCTTCCTTGTATGTGATATTAATAATATTGTTGATAATTTCTGCACTCGGGCCACCTTTCTTTGGAATGGGAACAAAACCAATCAGTTGGCCAGATGGTTGTCCTCCAGATTTCTTGGCACAACTTGATGAACACATCCAGGGCAGCGTCTGTTTGTTGAAATATGTCAATTGGTATGCTGTCAATTCCTGGGGTCTTGGTTTTTGCCAATTCTTTCAGAGAAATTTGAACTTCTTCCTTCATCAACACAGGCTCTTGCTCATACGTTGTTTCATTAAATTCTTCTATGTCTCAATTCCTTTTGATAAAATGACTTCATAATACTCTTCCCATCTTCTCTTAATGCTTCCTGGATCATTTAATATTCTGTCCAAAGCATCCATAAGTATTGCAACTCAAAGCTTGAATTTGTTCTTCAGTTCCTTTAGTTTAAGAAATGCCAAGCAAGTTTGGATCCTTTGATTTTCTAACTCCAGATCTTTGCACATTTCGTTACGTTACTTGGTCTTCCCATGCTGCCCTTTGAAATCTTCTGTGCAGCTCCTTAATTTTTTTTATTCTTATTTTGGCTCCTTGGCACTCTAGCACAATATTCAGAGTCTTTTCTGACATCCATCTTGGTAACTTCTTCCTCTTCTGTCTTTGTAATGATCTTATGCATTCTTCCTGGATTATATTCTTGATATCTTCTCATACCTTATCTGGTCTTCACTCATTAGTGTTCAAGGCCTCAAACCTGTTCCTGAGATTGTTTTGAAATTCAGGTGGGATAGACTTAAGGTCAAATTTTGGTTCCCATGGACTTGATTTAATTTTCTTAGCTTCAGCTTAAATTTGCATATGAGTAGTTGGTGTTCTCTTCCACAATCAGCACCTGGCCTAGTTTTCACAGCTGATATTGAGCTCCTCCAGTGATTCTTTCCACAGATGTAATCAATCTGATTCCTATGAATACCATCAGGTGCAATCCATGTACAGTCTGCATTTATGTTTCTTATGAAACATATTTGCAGTGAATAGATCATTGATTATACAAAATTCTATCATTCTATCTCCAGCCTCAATTCTGTTACCAAGTCCATGTTGTCCAACCACTGATCCTTCTTCTCTGTTCTTAACTTTTGTGTTCTAGTTACCTGTTATTATTATTATTAATGCATCTTGATTGCATGTTCGATCGATTTCTGACTGCAAAAGTTGGTAAAGTCTTCCATTTCCTCCTCTTTGGCTCTGGTTGTTGGTGCACATATTTGAATGATAATGGGTATTCACTGGACTTCCTTGTATATATATGGATATTATCCTGCCACAACATTGTATTTCAAGATGGATCTAGAAATTACTTTTTTTAACTATGAAGGCAACCTCATTTTTTCTCACCTTTCATCTCCAGCATAATAGATCACCTAATCACCTGATGTGATTAATTAATTAATCAATTTTAAAATATTGAACTATCCTTGAATACCTGAAATAAGTTTCACTTAGTTGTGGTCGATAATTGTTTAATGCACTGTTACACTCAATTCCTATTTTATTTAAAACTTTTCATCATGAGAGATATTGGTCCATAATTTTTCTTTCTTGCCATACCTTTGTTTTGATATTAGCATAATAGTGACCTCACTGAATTAGTTAGGAAGTGTTTCTTCTGCTCCATGTTATGGAACAGACTGTAGAAAGTACTGATTTCTTTTTCCCCTCAGATATTTGTCAAATCTCACCTGTAAAACCATCTAAGCTTGGTGTTCAGTGTTTTAGAACACAAATAGTAATTTTTTTTAATTTCATAGATCTAAACCAAAACTGTTGTTGCTGTTAGGTGGCCATTGAGTTGAGTACAACCCATAACGATCCTATGAGCAACTGATCTGTACTTTATCCTATCCTGTGCCATTCTCACACTTCCTGACACATGAGAGCCTGTTGCAGCAGTCACCATGTCAATCCTTCTGGTTAAGGGTCTTCTTTTTCTTCACCAACCCTCCACCTTTGAGTACATCGTGTCCCTCTCCAAGGAATAGCCTCTCCTAGCAACATAATCCAAAGTATGTGAGATAAAGCCTCATCATCCTTTCCTCCAAAGAGCACTCTGTCTGGCTGCTCTTCCTCCAACACATATTTGTTTGTTCTTTTGGCAGTCTATTTACTATTCAGCACTCTTCAGCACCACAGCTCAAAGACATCAGTTCTTCTGTCATCCTTATTCATTGTCCAGCACTCAAATGAATAGCAAGTGATCTGAAAAATTATGGCCTCAATCAGATCTTAACCCTCAAACTGACATCATTACTCCTCAATAATTTGGAGAGGTCCCTAACTGCAGACTTTCCTAGTGCATTATGTTTCCTGATTTCCTGAATACTGGTACCAAAGTGTTAATTTTTTATCCAAATAAGATGAAGTTGTTAACAGTTTTAATCTGTTCTCAATCTATAATGATGCCTATCGATCCAGTGGTAAGAATCTTTGTTTTCTTGACATTGAGAGTCAATTCATATTGAAAGCTTATTTTTCTTTTTATCTTTTGCAACAAGTGTTTCAAGTCCTCATCACTTTCAGCAAGCAATGTTGTGTCATCTGCATAACGGAGGTTATTGATGTGTCTTCCTCTGATCCTGATGCCACATTCCTCTTCATAGAGTCCAGCTTCTCTAATAATTTGCTTAAAACACAGTTTAAATAGGTATGGAAAAATAATAAAACCCCGATGCATTCCCTTCTTAATTTTAAACCATATAATGTTCCCCCAGGGTGCTCTTGTGGCCAAGTGATAAGAAGTTGAGCTGCAATCCTGAAGGGATGTGGTTCAAGGCCAGGTGCTCCATAGGAGAAGGATGGGCAATATCCTCCCATGTGATAATTGCCTCAGAACAGCCACCAAAGGGTCAGCTATGGGTCCATTCCAACTCTGTGATGCACAACAACAACAGTGTTCCCTTGCTCTGTTCACAGTTTCACATGAGCAAAATTAAGTGCTCTGAGATTTCCATTCTTCTCAATGTTAACCATATGACCCACACAGTTAAATGCCTTTGCATAGTCAATAAAGCATAAATATACATACTTCTGATATTCTTTACTTTCAGCTAGGATCCATTTGACAGCAGCTGTGATTTCCCAAGTGCCATGGCCTCTTCTGAATACAACCTGAACCTCTGGTTCTATGTACTGTTCTAGCCATTTTCAGCATTATTTTGTTTGCATGTGATATTAGTGATATTGTTGATAGTTTCTGCACTCTGTTGAATCACCTTTCTTGGGATTGGGAACAAATATGGACCTCCTCCAATCCATTGGCCAGACAGCTGTCCTCCAAATTTCTTAGCATTGATTGCTGAGTGCATCCAGAGCTGCATCTGTTAATTGAAACAAGTCAATTGGTATAACATCAATTCCTGAGGCCTATTTTTTTTCCCAATGCCTTCAATGCAGCTTCCACTTCCTCCTTCATTACCATTGGCTCCTGCTTATAATGGTACTTCCTGAAATTTTTTGGTGTTAATCAGTTCTTCTTTGACACAGTGATTCTGTGTATTCCTTCCATCCTTTTTTTTTAATGCTTTTTGAGTCCTTTAATATATTTCCCATAGCATCTTTCAGTATTGTGACTCTAGGCTTAAATTTGTTTTTCAGTTCTTTCAACTTGAGAAATGCAAAGCAGTTTCTTCCCTTTTTATTCTCTAATTCCAGCTCTCTGTACATTTCATTATAATACTTTGCTTTTTCTTCTTGAACTCCCTTTGAAATGTTCTGTTCAGCTCTATTCTGTTACCCATGGTGGATAGGTTTTAGTAGAGCTGCCAGATGAAATTGATTTTGACTCATGGCAACCCTACATTAGATTTCCAAAGCTGTAAATATTTTTTTCTAAGTTTTCCCCTCTTAAGAGGTATGTTTAATTACATTTTTTTATATCCAGTCAGGTATCTCTAGGGACTCCCTTTCTATTCGAATAGGCACCGTCTCTTGAATTTAAATCAGCTAAATGCAATATGAAATCTCAACAATACCCATTAAGTCTCAAAGCCAGTGGTGGTGCTTAAGCACTTATTAAAATCTTATTAGTTCCTGGAATCCTACCTGTTTCTGAGAGAACTGACTGGGTCAAAACAATGTCAAAATCTGTTTTCTCTTTTTGTCACCAGCCCTACCACTCTTATTGCAGACATCTAAAAAATAATTAGGGGTCATCTCAGTGGCTAAAATCCATGGAGAACAGAATGAAATCACTGTTGAGGCAGAAATAATAAGCTCTGATATATCCAGAGGAAACAATTTTGATAGCATTAGTATGTCGATGTTGGACCCTTTAGTCATCAAAAATCTGTGAGTCTCTTTGGGAGGAGACTGCTTATCCTTTCTTCCATGGAGAGGCTGGTAGAGTCAAGTTGCCAACCTTTCACTTAACAGCCTAACCTGTTAAACATTGTACTACCAGGGATTCTTTTAATAGATACAGACCTGTTGTTATTATTATTATTATTATTATTATTATTATTACCTATTTCTCTGTGTTATGCACTTTGGTAGATTATGTCTTTAAAATGCTTGGTCCATTTCATTTAAGTTACCAAATATTTAAGAGAGTTCTTCATCATATTTTCTTTATTGTCCTTGTATTTTCTATGTGGTTAGTTAAAGATGTTGTTGTTATGTGCCGTTGAGTCTCCTGCAACTCACAGCAACCCTATGTACAACAGCCCTAAACCATGCTATGTTCCTTGCCAATCTTATTGTCTCTGACACACCTATCCCCATTAACCCAGTGACAGAATCAATCCATCTCATCAAGAGTCTTCCTCTCTTGCGCTGTCCCTCCACCCTCCCAAGCATGGCATCTCTCTCCAAGGATTCATCCTGACTTGCAACATGTCCAAAGTATGTCAGATGGAACTTCAGAATCCTTGCCTCCAAGGAGCAGCCTGGCTTCACCCTCTCTAGGACAAACTTGTTTGTTCTCCTAGGAGTCCATGGTATATTCAGTACTCTTCTTCATCACCAAAGCTCAAAGGCATCAACTCTCCTTCTATAATCCCTAGTCAGTGTTCAAATCTGTGAGGCATAACAAGTAATTGCAAAGACCATGGCCTGTATCAGACACATCTTAGTCTCCAGACTGACATAATTGCTCCTCTTATATTCTTTTCTTCTTTATGGTTTGGGTGAAATTTTACAGAACAAATTTGTTTTCCGTTAAAAAATGCATAACGTACATTTTGCTTTGAGACATTAATGATAGTTCTCAGAATAGCATTCTTCCCCTTCTTTGTCCATTCCCCATATTTACTCATGCTTCTTTCTTGCCCTTTCTTCTTTATCTAGTTCTACTTTATTCCATTTATTATATTATTAGTTTGTGTTTGTGTTTTATATCCTTTAGTGTTGATTAGATTGTTGTCTGTTGTTGTCAAGTATCATCAAGTCATAGACAACTCATAGCAACCCTATGAACAAAAGACCTGAATACTTCTATAACTTTCATTGTTTCTTCAAGTTCATAGAGTTTTCAGAGGCAAGCCATTTTAGAAATGGATGTCACTTCTGCTTCTAAGCTTGTTTTAATTGGGGAGCTTCACAAATACTGTCCACCAGGGGTGACAGTTACCGCATTTGACACATCAGTGTCACAGTGTTTAGCATCACAGCAACCATGAGTTACCTCTGTACAGCAAATGGACATACCAGTGCTATACAACCTAGAAGAATATTTGACCAAAAAACAATTAAAACCAGAATTTAAGAACCAAGGCAAGGTTCAAACTGCATGAGCTCCATCATTCCACATTCCCCCCTAATAAGACATTCTCATTGGCTTTGAGCAACCAAAAACACCCGTCTGGGAGTATTCTGCTGTTTCCCCAATCTTCTCCTATTCTGATGCCAAATGTTTCTTCATATAGTCTAACTTCTTGAATAATTTGTGTTAATACACATATTCTTTGCTTTTAATCCACTGTATATTACCTTGCTCTGTTTACATAACAGCTTCTTGATTTAGGTACAGGTTTCATGATGTTATTGTTTACAACCATGAAGTCGTGCCCGACTCATAATGACTGCATGAACAAAAGACCTGAGACCTTTCTATAACTATCTTTACTCTGATTTCATAGTTTCCAGAGGCATGTGATTTAGGAAGCTTAACAACACAAGGTGGAAGCTTACACTGTTAATTTTGTGGGTTTTTTTTTCTTTTTAATCCTTTCAGTGCTACAATTCTTTTCAGTTTTTACTACATCCCACAAATTTTTAGGTTATGTTTTTATTTTCATTTAGTTCGAAACATTTTTAGCTTCTTTTGATATTTGTCTTATGATTTTTTGAAAGTGTTTAATTTTAGAATGTTTTCAAAAATGTTTACTTTAATCTTCAAATTTTTTTACCTACAAATGTGTTTGATTTTTCTAGCTTTTCCTCTGTTACTATATGTTGTTGTTGTTGTTGTTATGTGCCGTCAAGTCGTTTCCGACTCATAGCGACCCTATGCACAACAGCCCTAAACCCTGTTCTATCCTGCGCCAACCGCACTGCCTCTGACACACCCATCCCGATTACCCCAGTCACCAAATCAATCCATCTCATAGAGGGTCTTCCCCTCCTGCGCTGTCCCTCCACCCTCCCAAGCATGATGTCCCTCTCCAAGGACCCGTCCCTCCTGGCAACATGTCCAAAGTATGTCAGACGAAGCCCCAGAATCCTTGCCTCCAAGGAGTAGCTTGGTTTAATCCTCTCCAAGATGAATCTGTTTGTTTTCCTGGCAGTCCATGGTACATTCAGTACTCTTCTCCAGCACCACAGCTCAAAAGCATCCACTCTCCTTCTGTCCTCCCTAGTCATTGTCCAACTCTCTGAGGCATAACAAGCGATTGCAAATACCATGGCCTGTATCAGGTGCACCTTAGTCTCCAGAGAGACACTGTTGCTCCTGAGTACCTTAGAGAGGTCCCTAACAGCAGACTTTCCCATCGCGATACGCTTTTTGATTTCCTGACTGCTGGTGCCAAGAGTGTTGACTGTGGAGCCGAGCAAACTGAAGCTGTGAACACTCTCAATCTCTTCGTCATCCATCCTGATGCTGCCAATTGGTCCAGTGGTGAGAATCTTTGTCTTCTTGATATTGAGCCTTAGTCCATACTGAAGGCTGCAGTCCTTGACCCTTCGCAGCAAGTGCATGAGGTCCTCCTCAGTTTCAGCAAGCAGGGTTGTGTCATCTGCATA
This sequence comes from Elephantulus edwardii, assembly GCF_000299155.1. NCBI lineage: Eukaryota > Metazoa > Chordata > Mammalia > Macroscelidea > Macroscelididae > Elephantulus > Elephantulus edwardii. The sequence goes on along the minus strand of NW_006399978.1, from coordinate 1,587,397 downwards.
ATGGAGATTGTTAATAGACCTTCCACCAATCCTGATGCCACAATTCTCCTCATAGAGCCCAGCCTCTCGGATAATCTGCTCTGCATACATGTTGAAAAGGTATGGAGACAGGATGCATCCCTGGCGTACACCCTTCCCAATTTTGAACCATGCAGTGTTACCCTGCTCTGTTCTGACTACTGCCTCTTGGTCCAAGTATAGGTTTCGTATTAGCACAATTAAATGTTCTGGGATTCCCATTCTTCTCAGAGTCAGCCACAGTTTGTTATGATCCACACAGTCAAATGCCTTTGCATAATCAATGAAACACAGATAGACATTCTTCTGGTATTCTCTGCTTTCAGCCAAGATCCATCTAACATCAACTACAATATCCCTAGTACCACGACCCCTTCTAAACCCAGCCTGGACTTCTGGCAGTTCTCTGCTGATGTGCTGTTCTAATTGTTTTTGGATGATCTTCAGCAGAATCTTGCTTGCATGTGAAATCAATGACACTGTTCTGTAGTTTCCACACTCAGTTGGGTCACCTTTCTTTGGAATGGGAACAAATATAGATCTCTTCCAGTCAATTGGCCAAGTGGTTGTTCTCCAGATTTCTTGGCACAGCTTGGTGAGCACATCCAGGGCAACATCTGTTATCTGAAATACTTCAATTGGTATACCATCTATTCCTGGGGCCTTATTTTTTGCTATTTCCTTCAAAGCAGCTTGAACTTCTTCCTTCCTCACCATAGGCTCTTGCTCATATGTTATTTCTTTAAATTCCTCTGTATCTGCCAATATAGTTTCATTATATTGTGGTCTAATAATATTATGTCAAAACATAACAACAAAAACCTTAGTTAAGGTGTATTATATGGTCTAGAATGTAGTCTGTCTTGGTGAATGTATCATGTGAGCATGATAGGAATTTGTATTCAGTCTGCTGTTATTGGATAAAGTGTTCTATAAATGTCAGTTAGATTCAATTGATAATGATGCTATTCAACAAATATATCTGTAATTTTTGATCTGTCATTTATTGATAAATAGTGCTAACATCTTCAGCTATAATAATAAATTTGTCTTTTTCTCTTGGCAGTTTTATTATTTTTGCCAATGTATCCTAATATTTTTGCTAGGCATAAACACAGTAAGGATTATTTTACCTTCCTGGAGAATTGACCTCTTTATCATTATGTCATTTTATTTACTCTCAAGACTTCTTTTTCAGAAAATTGTTTAAGTGCACCAGCTTTCGACTAGTGTTAACATGCTGTATTTTTCTCCATCTCCTTCTCTTTTATCTATCTGTATATTTAAAGTGGATTTCTTAATATATATACACACAGTTAGGTCTTGTTGGTTTATTATTATTTAATTTTAAACTTTATATCTTTTAATTGATAATATTAGACCATTAATTTTTAAATGATGTTGTTATTGTGATGTGCTGTCAAGTCGACTGCAACTCATAGTGACCTTATATGCACAATAGTACTAATCCCTATATTGGGCCAATCTCACTGTCTCCTACACACCTCATTTACCTCAGTTGCTGTGACAATCTGTCTCATCTAGAGTCTTCTTCTCTTGCACTTTCCCTCCACCCTTCCAAGCATGATGTCTTTCAAGGACTGGTTCCTCCTGGCCATGTGCCCAATGTATGTGAGACAGAGCTTCAGAATCCTTGCTTCCAAGGAGAAGCTTGGTTTCACCCTCTCCAAGAAGGTGTCTATTCTATTGGAAGTCCATTATATGTTCAGTATTCTTCTCCAGCACCACAACTCAAAGGCATTTATTCTTCTTCTGTCATCCTTAGTTATTATCCCACTCTCTGATGCATAGCAAGTAATTGCAAAAGTCATGTCCTAGATCAGCTGCACCTTAGTCTCTAGACTTACATCATTGCTCTTCAGTACTCTGGAGAGGTCCCCAGCAGCAGATTTTCCCAATGCAGTTAATCTTTTGATTTCCTGGCTGCTGGTGCTGAGAGTATTGATTATGGAGCTGAGCAAGCTGAAATTGTGAACAATCACAATCTCTTCCCCATCTATCATGATGCTACCAATTGGCCCAGTGGTGAGAATTTTTGTTTTCTTAATGTTGAGCTTCAATCTATATTAAAGACTACAGTCCTTGACCTTCTGCAGCAAGCATTTCAGGTCCTTCTCAGTTTTGGGAAGCATTAAGTGCCATTAAGTTGACAACTTACAGCCATTCTGTGAACAACAGATATGATTGTTGCCCTTTCCTGCACCACCTTCATGAGCTCTGATACTCGACAGCTCATTGTTACAGTCCCTGCCTCAATCCGTCTTATTGAGGGTCTTTCTCTTTTGTTCTGACCCTCCTCCTTTCTCACCAGGGTGCCTTTCTCAAAGGACTGCCTCCTCCTGACACATGTCCAAATTGTGTAAGACAGAGCTTCATCATTTTTGCCTCTAAAGAGCACCCTGGATTTCTTGTTCAAGTGGAAGGTCCTCAGCTGGTCCTTAGTGGCAAATAAGGAGGAAAAAAGGTTGTTCCTATCATCTCTTGACCCAAAATCCATCTGACATCAGTGGTAGTGATATCTGTTCTGTCAGTCACTGTGTAATCCAACTTGAATTTCTATCAGTCCCCTGACAATATGTTGTTTCAGCCATTTTTAAATAATCTTCAGCAAGATTTTTAGATATATGTGATATCAATGATAATCCAGAATAAACCTTGGAGAAAATGTGTGTATAATTTTAGGATCATTCTTCTCAGGACCTCACCCATTTGAGATATCTCTTCACTTTCCAAAGACCATGGTTACCCAGGTTTTGTCTTATGGTTCTTCAGGCAGTTCAGAACCTCTGCACTGAAGACACCAAAAATTAAGAATTACAGGGACAATTCTTCAACTCCTCATTTAAAAAGAAAAGGCAAAATACTGCAAATGCCCTCTGAAGGAAGAGACTGAAGTAGAACATCGGGTAAAGAGAGCAACAGAACACAGGCCTGTACACGGCAGTTATCTTGAATTCATATGGCATGGGAACCAGGAAACCCAGGACACTGATGGCAGCAGCAGTATCCCAGAAGCGGAAAAGATTGTGAAACTGAATTGAAACATCAAATAACAGCAAGAGAACACAGATCCATGAACAGTGCTGCATGGCCATCTGGAAAGGCTGTTTACGTGGTCTAAGAACCAGGAAGGCGACAGCCGATTCACTCTCTATTCACATAGCTCAAAAAGTCCAATCTTTCCCTCGTCTCCTGCCCCCCTCGACTACTCAGCAGGTGATAAGAATAGTCCCCCTGCACTCCTGGTCCCCCATCCTCCTGCCCCCATTTTTTATATAGTTAGATTGATCTACCATATTTTTTTTAACAATTTAAAAAGTGCATTTATTGACCATTGCTCTCATTCATTCTTTTTTGTCTTATCCTTTTTTGTGCCTTTTCTGTTGCTACTGACTTTTTTATATTATTCTATTCTCTCTTCTTTCCAAGCATAGAGTATGTTTGTATATATACTATATCTGATCTTCCAGTGGGTTTTCAGAAGCTGTATATCACCTGAAAGGAGATTGCCCATAGGAGGAGAAGGCCTGCCCTTCTCCCTTGGAGCAACATGGTGGGTTCAGTCAGCACAGCTTCTTATCACTAGGCTGCCAGAGATGTGTGTATGTGTTTCTTGGTGGCTTAGTGGTAAGGAATTGTTCTGCCAAGACAAGGGTATGTAGTTCAAATCCACTAGCTGCTCCACGGGAGTAAGATGGACAGTCTTCTCTCATGATTAATGTGATTTGCTGCCTTTGAAACCCACTTGAGGGTCAGCTGTGGGCTGTCTCCAACTCGTTTGAACACAGTAATGACAGCTACACACACACACACACACACACACACACACACACACACACACACAGAGCCACCAGCCACTCCATGGGAGAAGAATGGGCAATTCCTCCTTGCAATTAAATGCCCCTGACAGAGGGTCAGCTATGGGTCGGTTCTGACTCGACAGTACTCAACAACAATAATTAACTAACTAACTATATGACAATGTGTATATGTGTATAACAAATTATAGATAAAATTGAGGAGAATGGGAATCTCATAATACATAATTGTGCTCAAACTAATCTTACGCATAAACTAGAAAGTAGTTGCCCAAATAGAACAAGGGAACACTGCATGACTTAAAATCAGGAAAAGTGTCTTCCAGGATTGTATCTTTTCTTCATACCATTCCAGTCTATAATGCTGAGCAAATAATTCAAGAAGCTAGATTATATGAGGAAGAATGTGGTGTCAGGATTGGAGGAAGAATGTAGTGTCAGGATTGGAGGAAGACTCACTAACAACCCATGTCTTGCAAATGGCAGCCTTGCCTGCAGAAAGTGAAAAAGACTTGAAGCACTTAATGAAGAAAATCAGAGACTGAAAATGTAAACATGAGTTACATCTCAACAACAAGAAGGCAGAAATGCACAGCCCAGACTGATAGGCAGCATCATGATAGATGGAGAAAAAAATTAGCCTTGTCAATTCTTTTCTTTCATTTGGATCCAGAGTGAACACCCATGAAAGCAGTAGTCAAAAAATATAGACATGTTGCATTGGGAAAATCAGTTGCCAAAGTGCTAAAGAGCAAGGTTGTTAATTTAAAAACTAAAGTGTGCCTAATCCAAATTACAGTATTTTCCCCTTGTTCCTATGCATCTATCTAATGGACCATGCGTAAAGAAGATCTAAGAAGAATTGTTGTTTTAATTGTGGTATTTGAGAAGAGTACTGATTATCCCATGTTCTGCCAAAAGAACAACAAATTTGTCTTGGAGAAAGTGTAGCTAGGATGCTTTGTAAAGGTAAAAATTGGTAAAGCTGGTCATACTTTGGGCATGTTATCAGGAGGGACCAGTCTTTGGGAAAAGACATAATTTAGGGTAGGTGGAAGTCAGAGAAGGAAAAAAAGACTCTGAACAAGATGGATTGACACAGTGACTGTAAAAATGGTCGCAAGCAGGTTGGAGGTCACGAGGATGGTGCAGATAGGGCAAGGTTCTGATGTGGTGTTCATAGGGTTGCTATGAGTCATAGATGACAACATACAACAACACCATATATTTGGGTATATATTTTCAAAAGATAAGTCTAGTGTAATCTATATCCTCATTTCTTTGTAGATGAGATGCCCTCCACTCCTTTAACTTCTTCAAGGTTTTCTCATTGTCTATGATTTTCTACAATTTTAAGATGATATACTTTCTATGGCAACATAGAAATGCTTTAGGAAGCATATGAAATGATCCAGGAAGTATTAAAAGAAGATGGAAAGAATATACTGAGTCACTATATCGAAAGGAATTGGCAGACACAGAATTTCATGAAATTGCATATGAGCAAGAACCTATAGTGATGAAGGAAGAAGTTCAAGCTGCTTTGAAGGAAATAGCAAAAAATAAGGCCCCAGGTATAGATGGTATACCAATTGACATATTTCAGCTAACAGATGCTGCCCTGGATGTGCTCACCAAGTTGTGCCAAGAAATCTGGAGAACAACCACTTGGCCAACTGACTGGAAGAGGTCTATATTTGTTCCCATTCCAAAGAAAGGTGACCCAACAGAGTGTGGAAACTATAGAACAATCTCATTGATTTCACAAGCAAGCAACATTCTACTGAAGATTATCCAAAAACGACTGGAACAACACATCAGCAGAAAACTGCCGGAAGTACAGGCTGGGTTTAGAAGGGGTCGTGGTACTAGTGATATTGTAGCTAATGTTAGATGGATCTTAGCTGAAAGCAGGGGATACCAGAGGAATGTATATCTGTGTTTCATTGACTATGCAAAGGCATTTGACTGTGTGGATCATAACAAACTGTGGCTGACTCTGAGAAGAATGGAAATCCCAGAACACTTGATCGTGCTAATGGGAAACCTATACTTGGACCAAGAGGCAGTCATCAGAACAGAGCAAGGAAACACTGCATGGTTCAAAATTGGGAATGGCGTACACCAGGGATGTGTCCTGTCTCCATACCTTTTCAACCTGTATGCAGAACAGATTATCCAGGAGGCTGGGCTCTATGAGGTGGGATGTGGGGTCAAGACTGATGGAAGATCTATCAACAATCTGCGATATGCAGATGACACAACCCCGCTTGCGGAAAGTGAGGAGGACCTGAAGTGCTTGCTGCAGAGGGTTAAGGACTGCAGCCTCCAATATGGATTGAGGCTCAATGTCAAGAAGACAAAGATTCTCACCACTGGACCAATTGGCAGCATCAGAATGGATGGTGAAGAGATGAAATTGTTCACAGCTTTAGTTTGCTTGGCTCTGTAGTCAACAGTCTTGGCACCAGCAGCCAGGAAATTAAAAGGCGCATTTCCATGGGAAAGTCTGCTGTCAGGGACCTCTCCAAAGTACTGAAGAGCAGTGGTGTCTCTCTGGAGACTAAGGTGCATCTGATACAGGCCGTGGTCTTTGCAATCACTTATTATGCTTCAGATAGTTGGACAGTAATTAAGGAGGATAGAAGGAGAATTGATGCCTTTGAGCTGTGGTGCTGAAAAAGAGTATTGAGGGTACCATGGACTGCTAGGAAAACGAACAGATTCATCCTGGAAAGGGTCAAACCAGGTGGCTCCTTGGAGGCAAGGATTCTGAGGCTGCATCTAACATACTATGGACATGTTGTAAGGAGGGAACAGTCCTTGGAGAGGGACATCATGCTTTGGAGGGTGGAGGGACAGTGCAGGAGGGGAACGCCCTCTATGAGGTGGATTGATTCAGTGACTGGGGCAATCGGGATGGGTGTATGGAGATGGTGCAGTTGGCACAGGACAGAGCGGAGTTTAGAGCTGTTGTACATAGGGTCACTATGAGTCGCAAGTGACTCGACAGCACATAACAACAAAAACAACATACTTTCTATAACATGATAGATGCATGTTCTTGGTATCTATCATACTTAGTGTTGTTTGAGCATTCTGGATTTGTGGTTTGGTGTCTGTCTTTAATTGACAATTACTAGTCACTACCTAAAATATTATCTTCTTTCCACCAACATCCACCTGACATCAGCAGTCATATCTCTGCTGCATGGGATCTTCTAAATCTAGCTTGGATCTCTAATAGTGCTCTGTCAGTATACTGTTCCAGCAGTTGTTAAAATAATCTTCACCAAGATTTTTCTTGCATGTGATATTGTTCAATAATTTTCACATTTTGTTAGAGTACCTTTTTGGGAAATGATGGAACTCTTCCAGTCAATTGGCCAGGTAGCTTTCTTTCAGATTTCTTGGCACAGCTTGGTAAACACATCCAGGGCTGCATTTGTTTGTTGGAACATGTCAATTGGTATGCCATCAATTCCTGGGGCCTTGGAAGTAAGGATGGTGAAATTTCATCTTATATACTTTGCTCATGTTGTTAGAAGAGGCCAATCCTTGAAGAATGGCACTATGTCTGGAAAGGTGACTGGGTCATTGACATGGTGACTGTAACAATGGGTTCAAGTATTGATTCGATCACTGAAAAAGTGTAGGCCATGATGTATTATCCCTATTCCTTGCTAGTGAAACTAAGACCAAATTCACTGCTTTCAAGTTAACTCTGCCTCATAATGACCAAGAGGATGGATTAAAACTGCCCAGTGGGTTCCTAAGGCTGTAAATCTCTACAGAAGTGGACTTCCACATCTTGTTCCCAGAAGAGCTAGTGAGTTCATGTCACAGACATTTGGTTAGCAGCCGAGGCCTTTAACACTGCATTGCTGTTGTTGTTGTTGTTGTTGATTGCCATCGAGTCGAACACACGACTCATAGCGACCTATGAACAAAAGGCCTGAAGCCCCTCTACAACTATCGACATTTATCGTAGAACCACATCACTAGGACTCCACATTCTTTGCCAACACCACAGATACGAAGTGGTCTAAAAACAATGTTAACAAAAATTACTTTACATTCTCAGTGTGATAAATAAAAAATCTATGCCATTTCTGACCCTGCTTTGTCCCTTTAGACTGTGAAATTTTGTCTGTTAGTATGCCTCATAAGCTTTTCAAGCTGGACATGTTATATTGAGAAAAAGAACCGAAATAAATGATCATTCAGTGTAAAGTTTTACACTTACATGTCTGAAGTTACGCTGTGTTTATGTTAGCAAACAGTTTTTCAGAAGCTAAATTTTCCTCTGGCATCCTTGTTTATGTCCCACTATTGTCTTTAGGTTTTCCTAGGAAAAATAAATGAGCCCTACAGGTCTTTTAGCTCTCCTCCACTGTCACTGTACTGGAGCCCTGAAGATGTGATAAGGTGTGTGAGTCCTGTGCCCCCGGCCTTTGACTTTCACAAATGCTTTATAGTTCCCTTCTTCAAATATGAGACAGAAATTCTAAAAGGGGCTAGGGTATGATGTTTTCCTTCCCCACTGAAAGGCTAGAGGGGTCTGGAGAAGGCTATTTCCCTACCCCTGCTGGTCTGGCAGCAGTGTCAGGCAGGCCATTGATCCTAGCTTCGCTCCCAGGTCCTACCTTGACAAGCACTACCATGTCAAAGGGATCTCAGAGCTGAAGCTGCCTCCTAGTCACCACATCCCTCACCTTGGGACTTTGTGACCTTAGCAGGTTTTGCATGCACTGAGTTCTTCAGGTGATCCAGGTCAATTGCCATGGATCAGGGAACACCTGAGAAGAAAGGAAGAAGCCTATAAGTAGGAAGGCTGAGGGCAACGTGCAAAGTGCACACCAACATAAATCTCACTCAACATTTTTCTGTAAGAAAGAGAGAGAAAACTATTAAAAAACAATCTGTAATGACAGTGTTTCCAGGAGCTTGGTCAGGAAAAATAGGCTGTATTAGCTAGTGTTTGCTGCAGAAGCAAACATTCTCAAAATCCTTCTGGTTCATAACATCAGAGGTTCAGTCTCTGTTCTTGGCTTGCTCTTGGTGGCAGTGGGATCTCACATGTTCTCTTGAATTGGACCCCTATTGCTGTAAAAGCCAAGAAAAGTCAGCCTGCCTAGCTAGAACAGTTAAAGTCATGTGCCCAGATTGCCCCTGTCTGCTGGATAAGCAAATCTGACCAGCTGGCCATACTCTCCACAGGGACGTAGATTGGGCTATCCCAGGAGATACCAGTTGCTGCCAATCGTGAGGAGCAGCCTGTGGCACTCCACCCGCACAGAGGCAGTAGGGCCCATTTCAACACGACCCCAGATTTAGCTACAGCGTGAATTCTTTGGGACAGAGTAGCCTGCTCCTGTGAAACAAGGTGCACCTCTACTTTGGTCTGTTCCTCTAAAACTTCTGTAGAGGTGCTAGTTGTGTATGACCTGCATTGCTGAGCCCTAGTGAAGGCTGCTTTCTTGGTGAGCTTTGTGGAGGGAGGGAACTCAAGCAGTATTTTCTTAGGATGAGTGGATATGTCCAGCTAGATGCTTTCAGTCGAATGCCTTCTTACTTGGGCACACTCAAGGATGACAAGACGTCCTGGAGGATGCCAGATCCCTGTGTGTGTCCAAGAGCAGAACCAAGGACAATGGGACAACGGCCTGCTCCAAAGGCAAGTAGCACAGAGGCAGGTGCCTTGCACGTCCCTGACGTCCTCTTGGTAGCTCTTATTTTTATTTATTCTTTTTAATTATTAAAAACCAAGTGATTTTAAAACAATTTTGAAATTTGTTTATGTTTCTAATTTATATAAATGGGAAAAGATTTCTTTTACTTCTTATAAGTTTATTTCTATTTTTATCTGAATATAGGTTTACAAATCATTGGTTTTTCATATAATCAGAGATATTTAGTTCTGTGCCATTAATTGCCACTGGCTAATGTAATTAAGTAATTACAATGACTCATCTACCTTTTTTGTGCATATTGTCTTTCCTTTCACCTAACTTATCTGTTAAGTTTTATTCCCTCTCCCTCTTTCCCGCTCTGGTTATCCCTCCAAGATTGACTCTATCTGACTGTAAGCCTTTCCTTAGTTTTCTTTAATAATGATCTTATGCCATAATTGTCTTTTTTGTGACTGGATTATGCCACAAAGCAGAATTTGTCTTCTTGGTAGCTCTTAAGCATGCCCTTCCAGGAGCCCACCAGCACTAGTGTTCTGTAGTTCTACGTGATGGTGAAGCTCCCCTAAAGGGAAGTGTATGGGTCTGTTGGTAATTTCCTTGCAGTGTGGCCTTCACTAGTCAGGAAGATGAGGCCTGTGGGACAGGGTACCTGGAGAAGTCAGGACTTGCTACCGGGGTTAACCAGGTGTTAGCCAGGGGTAGATGAGGCTGGTGCCAAGCTAAGGTTTGCAAAATAGAATTTCTCTTGCTTTGTCCACAATAGAAGGATTTTTGTGAATAACAGTTTGAATTTAGTGTCTTGGAAGCCTGGTTGGTCATGGCTTCATGGCTTGCAGAACCCTCCTTGAAGAGCCTAAGGCCTGTTCTACACACTGTCTTCCTCCATGCCAGCCTTGGGGAACACTCTCTGCCCAAGGTCTGTATGAGAGCAGCAGGCAAGGCTGATTCCAGCCTATCTGCTGACCACCAGGCTCCATTGGCTCCACCCAGGCCAAGTCCTTGAGTCACGCCTGCGTCTGCCATGTGTCCGCATGGCCCCTGGTGCCCATCTGTATCAAGTCTGTTACTGCCTTTTATTTGGTGTGACTGTACTCAATGACAATAACCTTCTTAGCTCTCGTGTCCCTCCTACCCCCAGCAGTTGACCAAGCTCCACCAGTTGGCCATGCAGCAAACCCCCTTTCCTCCCCTCGGACAGACCAACCCCGCTTTCCCCGGTACGTACCCAGCCCCTACTGCCCTCCTCTCTTCCTGCCTGGGGCTCACTCTGCAGCCATGCAGTCAGTTCAGTCCTGAGTGCTGAGTGGGACCAGTTCCACCAGCGGGAATGTGCCCATGGCTGGGGGTGGGGTCTGTCTGTTTCCCCTCCGTGGGGTCAGGTGACCTGCAGTCGGTTTTGGTGGGGTCCTTGCTTGTGAAGAGGTACTGTCCCCGGCAGGGTGCTTGCTCAACCATGCTCTCCACTGCACACACTGGCACCCTTGGTGCCCCTTCATTTGGGTGCTTCTGCACAAAGATCCCAGTGCCTTCTGCAGGAAGCCCAGGAAAGATGCAACCAGTGGCATGTGACCCTGAAGAGGGCCAGAGAGATGGCAATTCCCAGCCAAAGGCATGGTTAGAAAGAAGAGTGTAAAGGCCAAAGTGCCCTTATAATGTGGCTGGTGACAGGGCCACCGGACAATCATATTTTGAGCTTCCCTAGTTGAAGGGACCTTGCTTATCTCCTTGAGGGCAAAACATTAAATCTGTCTCTCTTTGCTCTCTAGGAGAAAAGCTGCCTTTACACTCCTCCGAAGAAGCTCAAAATCTGATGGGCCAGTCGTCAGGTAAAGCAAAGGCACCTTCATGGAGGGCCAGCCAGGGGCCAAGCAGGATCTGTCTTGGTGGGAGGGAGTCACTGACAGTATGATGGGAGCAGCAAGCAGGTACTCAGGAGGAGTGAGCAGCACCTTCCTGCCGTGCTACCAGCAGAGCGTGTTGGTGGACTGTGCACCCTGTTGATAAGGGCAGATTTCCAAGGGTGCTCCTCTTCCAGGACACAGCTGCCTTGGTCATCAGCCATAGGCCTGTGACCCTTTCACATGGGAAGGCTCTGGGCTAGGCTGCTCCATCCTGTTACCTTTGCAATGGTGCAGCACTCAGGGGGCTTACTGTGAAGACAGTGTCCAGCATATAAAAGTCACCTAGGAGAACAATCACTGTGCCGGGCTCTGTCTTGTTTAAAGTGGAGTGCTTGTTCATAGAGAATAGCCAATGAGATGATGTCAGTGAGAGAATAAGACAGACGATTTGTCTGATAGTAAGCCACAGAGAAGAATGTGGGGTACAGAGGGGTTTCTTGGAGTACAGTGTACTTCCCTGAGAGAGATAACGGCCACCTGCCTTCCAGGCTAGCCACACTGAGACCCTGGATTTGAACAGAAGGTGCCAGTTTTTCTACATGAGAGGAGCATATATGTAGTCTCTGTTAGCACCCCTTTTTGTTCTATTCTGAGGTTGCAATGGGCCTGAGGCTTCATGTGTCTCACCATCTTTCTGTTAGGAAGCATATTGGGGAAGAGTCTGGAATAGAAGGTGCTGTAGATTGAGGGCAGAACAATGGCCATATAGTTGCTCTGGAACTCCAGGCCCTTGTCATGTTGTTGTTGTTAGGTGTTCCTGAGTCTAGTACAACTCATAGCAACCCTGCGAACAACCTATCTGAGCCCTGCCCTATCCTGTGCCATCCTCATCATCTCTGACACACTTGAACCATAGGTTGTACTTAATCAGACTAATTTCACACAAGCTAAACTGATGAAAATTAGAGAAGCATACTTTTAGAATGGTTTGATTATTTAAATGAACACCAGCCATACAATTCCATACCTAGATCCTGATAGCATCTCATTATTTGTAAAGACTTCTGCAGTTTATATGTTACTTCATATAATTACGCAGAGATTATGTTCTCTACCTGAGGATATAAAAGATTGCATTGTCCCTCTTTCCTCAGCCAAACTAACACACCTCCCCCTGACTTCCACATACATGCATCTCCCCCACACTCACTGCTGCTTTGCCATCTCGCCTGGTGCTAGGTCTCAGGGACAGGACATGTGGTCAGTGCCACAGCCTTGATGGCTGCCTGACTGCTCACCCCACACTGTAGGGACCATTGTGCATGTTTATGTGACTAGCCACCAGGAAGACAGGTGACAGTAGATGTGCTGGCATGGCAGCCTCTGAGTGGCAAACAGTCATGCGTGTCCCAGAGGCTTCATGTTTGGAAAGCATTTCTTCTGGTACATGGAATTTTCTTGTCTTCACTATGGAGTCTGGAGAAGGTTTATATATGTTCTGAGCAGATGTGTTATCGAATTACTAGTTTAATTCTAGTACCTTTTCTGGAAGTCATGGTATTTTCCTCCCCTTGGTGAATGTATGTTCAGTTCTGCAGCTATAACTCGCTGCTTGTACGCATCCTGAACTGTGATGGGAGCACCTGGCCAGGATACAAACATTTTAGTTTATGAAATCTGTGTAGATAGCTGAACAGCCAAATAATTAATGCTTTGGAAATGGCTCTGTTAAAAAAAAAACCCACAAAAAACAACCCCAAGATATAGATTCTCTGGACTTGGATATACTGACAGTTTGGGACAAGTCTTCCTTCACAGCATCCCATTTGAGACCTACTGACTTTAAGGCTCAATCAGAGACTGCCCCCCACAAAGAAGCTCCCTCACAAACTTCCCCAGAATAGGATGGCAGACTGACAAGAAGAGCCTAATTTAAGTGTATACAGTGAGGGACTGGGAAAGGAAGCCAAGGACAGGGTGGAACACGGCAGAGAAGGAGTTTGACTGTGGACCCCAGGGTCCTTGATGAGGAAGTGAGAGATCCACTGTGTGGCTGAACAAAAGGAGCTGGGGAGAGGGAGGAGTCCTGAAAGAGTCATGGTAGTAATGAGGAATCTTGAGGGACAGTTTGGAAATAATTAATGATGTGCCATATTCCAGGCCTCTTTATTGGCTTTATTACCAGGAGGTAATGGCACAGGCAGGGAACCAGGGTAGGAATGTAGGATGGGAAAAGTGTGGAATGGAGACAATCTCAGATCCTTGATACTTCTGAAGGTACATCAGGGTACCTGTGGTGAGCTGGTTGTAGACAGGTAGAGGGAAAAGTTTGGATTGAGCCCAAGGATAACCTAAGGTCCAGGCTTGGCCATAGCACTGGCTTTCAGGAAGTCTACAGGAATCTCAGGAAGAAGATTAGACTCCTACCTTCCTGAGAGTCTTGATGAACTCTGAGATAAAACTGCATGGAGAAGCAAACTGTGCCTGCACTCCTGGATGGCTGTGATGCCGCTCTTTATGCTCCTGATCCAAGGCCTCGCTAGGCATTTCCACCACCACCTTTGCCACCAATCCCATGGAATGCGTGGGGTCATTTTCACTGCTTCCCAAGCATGACTAGACCTTGCACTTTAGTGCAGATATGCATTGTTTGAGGTGAGGTTTTTTAATATTAAAACTCTTGAGTTTTAGGATCACTTAGAACTGTGATGTCTATATAGTAAGAATGTTTGTGTAAAATATGCAATTTGTCATTCTACCTAGCCATTTACTTTTGAATCAGTTAAAGACCCCAAGATTCTTGTTCTAAACTGGAGGAGCATCATAGAGCTGTAAGGGATATACCACATGCCACAAGCAAAGGCCTAAAAAGATTATAAGAAGACAGTGTAAATCTTTGCCACCAAGGGACATGGAACTGCACAGTCCATGCAAACTGCTGGCTGAGAAAGAGGACAGAGGGGCATCTCCTAGCCAGTGGAAGAAATGAACACTTAGTCAGCTGTGGGAGCTCAACTCTTCAGTGTGATATCCTGGCATGGTACATAAAAGCCCGAGACTTGATGCCCTGCCATCAAGCCTGGGCTTTCTAGGATATTTGTGAAATAAGAAAAAGGTAGCATGTCTTAAACAAAACCATGAAGTGCCATTCTACTGAGTGTTCTTTCTCCTTTTGAAGGAATTAAGAAGTTGTACCTACAGTTCAGAACTGAGCATTCATGAAACTTGAGTCCTTAAAGTCATGAGACCTTGTCCTCTGACAGCCTGCTAATCTGGGACCAGCCTAACTCAGATGAGGGTGGATGGTACATGGTTAACCATGAGTTGTGTTCCTGTTAAGCTAACACTGTCCCTTTGGTGTGCCCAGGTCTGGATGCCAGTCCCCCGGCCAGCACCCACGAGCTCACCATTCCCAATGATGTGAGTATGCTTCTGGATCTCCCTGTACTCACGTGGAGATACCTAACACAGAGGTGGGGACAGCAGAGATCCACCACTTGCTTACTCTTTGTCCCACTTGTCCCCCAAACCAGTTGGTTGATGGCCTTCAGCAGTGTATCTACTTTGCCTTCCTCCTTTGCCATTATAAGCAGGCTTAATGCTTATAAAAGGTATGCAATTTTACGTCTATAAGATAGAGGACAAAAGGAGCTAATGGGCTTAAAATCCAGAAGGCCAGGATCAGGACAGGAAGCCAAGGATTGCAGCTTCACCCAGCATGGCCGAGAAAGTGAGCCCTGGTTCAGGATTATCTGTTGAAGAATAGAGGCCCAGAAATACCCTGGAATAGATGTTCCCCCCCACATACACACACACCAGCACCAGTATGCATGCCTTGCTCCTTTTGTGGAAGAGGTTGTAATTTTCTGTGATTCTGCTCAAGATCTACTCCTCTCTGCAAAGTGGGCTCCAGTACACCTAAGGTTGCTTGGACTACATGTTGAAACTGCAATTTGATCACTTCTCAGGCAAGACATGGCCTTATGAGCTCCCATCAGTCCTCTCCCCGCTAAGCAGGGTGTGCTGAGGAGGGACGACCAGTCTGTGAATCCTTGGGTTACCTTAAAAATGTTGACTCATAACTAGAGGAGTTCCTCTTTGCTGTCCCAGAACACCTGTGGAGCAGCAGGAGTGTTGCAGGGCCCAAGGTGTTGATCCCCACCCCACCCCATCCAAAAGCCCCATTCCTCAGGCCACAGCATGTGTCTTTTGTTCTAACACTCATCCTTGGTCAAGATCAGAGTTTCTCAGAAAACCTATACTGGTGCTTATATATCACCACAGTTTACCAAAAGAAAAGAGTTTGTTCATGACAAGGACATCTGTGTGTGAAACAAAATAACATGGACCTCCACAGAAGGCCTAGCTCGCCCTCACTCTCCTGGGAACACAGTCCCAGCCATGTGGCACAGGCCTTGTGTCCGTGACTAATGATCACCGCCCGTGGCAAAGCCCACTCCCACTGCCACCATCCCTGGAGCATCATACATCAGCCCGCTGAGGCTCAGACACTTGTATCTGGTTGTAATCCACACAGCCTGAGTGTGCTTGCTGGGAAAATACTGAGTATACTGTGGACTGCCAGAAGATTGAACAAATCTGTCTTGGAAGAAATGTAGCCAGAATGATCCTTAAAAGTGAAGATGCAAAGACTTTATCTCACATGCTTTACACATTTTATCAGGAGGGAAATAGAAAAAGGGGAATCCCTTCAACAAAATTAATAGCCGCTGTGACTGTAATAGGCTCAAACAGCAACAGTTTCTATGAAAGTGCCACAGAACCAGGCAGTATTTATTCTGAGGTGCATAGGGTCCCTGTGAGTTAGAACCAACCTCTTGTATGTAGCTAACAAGAACAACCTGTTCCTTCCGAATGTTTCTGTAGTTTTCCTTTAAATACAAGAAAATGAGCCAGCACTTTACCTGACCAGTCCTAAAGCACAGCCGGACTGCCACCACCAGCCTGGAAATGAGCAGTTGCTGAGCAGCAGCCCCAGCTCAGTTTTCCTTCTTGATTATTAATCTCTCTCCTGCGAGTGAGCGAGTGAGCTGCTGTGACACTGGAAACCAGGGGCCCGTTTCACACCACAGTTTATTTAGAAGAAGGAATCCAGTCTACAAGGAGAAAGACTTTTGTAAAGGACCAGAGGAAGCCCGCAGCCCTGCAAACGGTGGCATCCACACTGGAGCCTCCAGATGTGAAATCCTGTATGGAAAGGCACCATTCAGCCGTTGAGTAATACTGATGAGTGAGAAGAGATCTTGGAAGACAGAGGCCTGTCTGAGGACAGCTCCGGGAAGATGCTGCAGAAAGCAGCTGACTGGAAGAGAGGAAGAAGGGATGCATTCTCCTCCTGTGCAGTTTACTGGCCTGAAAACCTACTGTAGGGTCAGCTGTCTGTCAGTTCCAATTCAGAAACAATAAGAACTTGGAAGAATGAAGGATCTGTGAAAGAGAGGAAAACCCCCAGTGAGAAGGACTGACACAGTGACAGCAGCCGTGCGTGCAAGGGTATTAGATAGAGATAGTGAGGATGGCAGTCAGACAGGACAGGATTTAGATCTGTTGGTCGTAGGCTCGCTATGAGTCGTACTTGACAGCACCCAACAGTAACAAGAGTGGAATGGGCTGCTGTGTGAGTTGAGGCAGCTACCACCACACTGTGACTGAACAGTGAAGGTGGATGCCATTCAATTTAAAGGGAGAGACCACAAGACCTGAAAGGGGACCCGCTAGACGGACTTGGCTCTTGAGTCACTGAGGAAAGGCAGGAATTGAGAAGGGAAGACCAGGCAAACCTTTCCCTTTGAGTGTGCCACTCCCCAACATGTGGTCCCATGCTGTGGAATCGTAGGGGATTCCTTCTTCCTACCATGAGCCCCCACCAGGAGAGAAGTAGGCACAGTCCTTGAGCTGTGGGCAGGAGATGGTGTGTGGGAGATGAGCTTGGATTTGGGGGTATTTTCTTCCAGGGTCTTTTTAGAGTTGCAGGGCTCTTGAATGTATTCTGCATGACAGTCTTCTCCAAGGCATCCCCTTCATTATTTCTTCTAGCTAATAGGCTGCATAATTGGACGCCAAGGCACCAAAATCAATGAAATTCGACAGATGTCAGGAGCACAGATTAAAATTGCCAATGCCACTGAAGGGTCATCAGAGCGCCAAATCACCATCACTGGAAGCCCAGCCAACATCAGCCTTGCCCAGTATCTCATCAACGCCAGGTAAGGAGCTCTCTTGGCCTCCCTCTTCTAACTGACTTTTTCGGCTTTGAAGAAGTCTCTCCGAAATCCTAGCCAGAGAATTCAGAGGACACACTAGGTGGGCCCAAAACTCCTTTTCCCTGGAGCCCTGTCCTGCATCCTAAGCTGAGATAGAATTAAAGTAGGTTGACCTCAGATCTCTGACTCATTCTTACATGCTTTCTTTTCTGCTGGACATTGTGAACAGACTATGACATGGACAGTCTGCATGTAGCCGTATTTCTGCCCTTCTGGATCTTAGCCTGTTATATCACAAGTGAGCATCTGGGTAAACTTAGAAAGCAGCAGCACTTTCCACAAGGCCGAAGACACCTCTGGTCTGAGACAGGTCCCTGACACTACTCGGTTAGGCTCCACCCAGCCCTTGTCCATGCCGTGTGATTCAAGACAGAGGCATGCCCCGTGCCCTTCTTTCTTGTTCTGGTATTTACCCATCTTGCTCAGGAAAGCATTGATAGGGGACATGGGCACAATCCTGTGGACCTGTACTTCTTTTGCTCCTAATGCAGATAAGAGAACCAAGGGTGATGTGGCAGCATGATTCCACAGGCTCAGCTCAAAGCCATACCTCCTGTGCCTCTCCACGGCACAACAGGACCCATGATCCCAGCACCTGGCACTGACAGCTGGTGTCTGATGGAAAATCACAACCAGACGTGACAAGGAGACCCAGATTCCTTGAAGCTGGGCTGTGCAGGACCTTCCATCCTTAGGCTCACCAACCGCTGCTGAGCATTCTTCCACATCCAGGTTGGACAGGAGCCATTTAGGCATACTTGCTCTAATGTCCATGGTCTAATGAGGACAGACACAGCAAGGGGGTTGGGTGTTGAATATGTGCTGGGAGTTGGCTCAGCCCCACCCCTTCTGCCTGCTGTGTTATGTCAGGGCCACACTGAGAGGGCCAATGCGTATCCTCCAGTCAGCCACACACTCATGCTGACTAGCAGTTAGTATCAAGTCTCTATTGTTCGCTAAATGACTGCTTTGTCACTTGTGTGGTTTTAAAACAACATTATAGAATTGTGTGTCAGGACCTGGTCCTGGAGGCTACCCTGCCAGCCTACCCAAGTCCTCATATTGTGACAGATGAAATCCACCTCCCTAGACTCATCCAGTGACCAGTAGTGATCGCCCCCAGCAACAATGCCTCTCCTTTCCTGTAGACTTGCTCAGGACTATTATGAATTTGATATAAGGCAGAAAGCACACAGGGACCCCCAGCTAGGCCTGTCACCCTCCTCACCATTGCCTTACTGCAGCTGTGGCTGTCATGGGAGCAGGGACTGGGATGCCAGGATGTGACTGGGAGGATGTGCCTGATCCTGTGTGGCTCCTTTTCCCTGTTTTATGCAGCACGTGGTCACAGCGCTCTCCTCCCCCCATCCTTTATCTGTTCCAGGCTCACGTCCGAGGTCACTGGAATGGGCGCACTCTAACCTCCACCTGCCGCCTCCCTCCACACCACCGCCCTCCCGAGCCACTGCCTCCACCCGCTCCTACAGCGTCCTCTCTTCCCACTGCAAATATGCGATAGATACGGTTTCTTTACAGACAGAAATGATATATATATAAATATAAATATATACCATACATATGTGCACACACGCGTGCTCGCACACACACACACACACATACACACACCTGTACATCTCTCTGTACTGTGCCTGTGCTCCAGGCTCCATCCCAGGCCCTGCCCTCCAGTATTAGTTTATGCTCTGTCTGTCCCTGCATTGGCATGCATTGTTAATTATTTTAAATTCTTGAGATATTCCTATATGTGACATTTTAGAAGTATTGTTCCTTAGTGTAATGTGCCCATTTTAGAGTTGGGTTGACATTTTGACAGCACTTTCTGTGAACTGCCACCTGCCCTGCCATCTAGAGCATGTGTCTTGAGACATCTCCTCTCATGGGTCCCTCCTCTCATGGATCTCATTCTGCTTACTTTATTTCTGGGAAGCTCGTGCTCGTCTCAGATCTGACTTCCACCTCTATTTCCACAGAAAGGAAGTGTAGCTGGGAAAAGCAGATGAGGAGGGTTTCTGCACTAAGTCCTGCCCCCAGGACAGAGTGGAATGGGGGTGAGGGGGGTCCTGGCTTCACTGAGATGTCTCGAGCTGGGGAGGTGCAAAGGGTATGCCTGCCCTGGAGAATCTGGGGTGCTGGACTCTCAAGCAGGCATGGCATCTGAGCTCAATAAATGTTGTTGCTCCTGACTGACCAGCTCTGGCTCGCCTCTGTGTTCTCCATGTCCCCCACCTCCCAATGCGCCTGATCACTCTCTACAGGGTATACGCCTGTGTGCACACATGCATTTACACATCCCCAGACCTGTGGGTACACAGTGCACATGCACACAGACCTGCACGTGTGCACACACTTGAACGCACTCATGTTTGTGTAGTGTACACCCCTTCAAGCTCACACACACATACACACAGACACACTCCATCCCAAGGACTTTGCCCTTTGTCCTGCCTTCTGTTTAAAGAAGCTTGGGCTCTTTCTCATGTATACATATTAGGATTTCATTCCCTCTCTCCAATTCTTTTTTTAAAGTTTAAGTATCTGACTATATTGCAGAAGAAAATGGGGTCAAATTTAAAATGTGTCATTGTCACTGCCTCACCCTTTTTTACTGTTTGTCCTGCGTAAATCATTCTAACTTGTAAGCTGGTGTCTGCACAGCCAGCCAGCACCATGGGCTGGGATGTGGGCACATGTGCCCTCAGCTTCTTCCCAACACAGTGCATGGCACCCCTCCTGTGTACAGACATGCTATCATCCATGCTCAGACATGTTCAGCAGCATCTCCTGTGAGATCATTTTGAAATCTGGTAGACTTAATTTGCCCTTTCCCCCATCTCTTCCCGTCTTTTCTCCCCTCCTCCCATACCGTCTGGTTCCTCCCTTCTTCACCCCTACTGCCTCTGCTACAGGTGCACAGTTCCCCTTGCCTCCACTGCCTGCACTACTCCTCAGAGCGGCCCCTGTGTCTGTGCTCACCTGAGAGCCCAGTGCCCTCTCTTTATTGCTGCACATTGCTGCCCCATGCCCAGACCCTGGGCAGCATGGATGCCACATCCCCCTCTGCTGGATGCCACTATATTTCCTGCCCTTTTGAGCTTCACAGGGACATGGACAGCACCTGTTTCAATCTCTACTCAGGGAGCCACCTCCTCCCCACTTCAGGTCCAGGCTCCCCTAAAAGGCAGATGGGGTACACAAAGATTAGCCATTCCAGGGTAGCTAGGCCATCTCCCACTCTTAGAGCCATCAGCCTAACACCTAACATAAGCACATGAGTGAAGAAGCCTGTCCTGGTTGTAGTCATTCCCATGGGGCCAGTCATGGCCACCATATTCACCTTGTATCAAGTCCCGTCCTGTCTCTGTCCATGTAGAATTTGCACTAGGCTCTACTTTCAGTTGTTCACTTCCCAGATCCATGATACCAAGACCCATAGAACCTGACCCCGAAGCTTCCCAGGAAACCCCTGTTGGCAGTGTGGTCAATATTGAGCACAGCAATAAGATGCCAGCAACATCTCACTTTCTGCCTGTTACCACTGAACGTGCTGTAGTATTGGCCACTGTTCAGGCTCCTTTCAGTGACACTAGTTGGCTGAAGATGATAATGGGACAGCGATCTGATGTTCTCAGTGATCCTGTGCACAATCAGCTGCTGAAGCATATACCTGCACAGCTTCATCTCTACGAACACCTCTCCCTCAGGACGTGCAGAGGTTTGACTGTGAACCCCTATGGCCTCAGCAGCTTTCACTACAGTCACAAGTGGTTGGTGATGGGCCTTGACACGCCCCATGGCCCCTGTCTTTTGGTGTATCCCCTTTTGTCACTACAGAGTGAAAGTGTGACCTAGGCCCTGGTGACACTTGGTAGCCTCATATCACATAGGACCTGTCATACAACCACATAGAAGCTCTCCTGCTGGCTCTGCAAACATACTGCTGGGCCATGAGGTCTGAGGAGAAAGTTTCTGGCCTTAACCTAGAGAGGGCAGCTTCAGGCCTCTGTCTAAAGCAGAAGGAACGATAGGTCTCCCATCCAACAGCCACTAACTCTGCCTACAACCTGAGAAAGTCTGGACGTGGACCTGGTCCGGACCATATCCCAGGTAGGAATGCAGCAGCTGACACTTCAGCTATAGGCTGGTGAGATCCTGATGCCGAGGATGCAAACATGCAAGCTGGACCCCTCACCCAAGAAGACTATGAGGTAATCAACATTGGTACTGTTAGCAGCTATTACTTGGTCCCTATGATACAGCATAGAAAACTATTACAGCAGCTTTGTGTCACTAACTTTCCGAGTTTACCTTAACTGAGTACATTGGAATGATTCAAGTCAGTGTTCCTTGTGCTTCCACTCTAAAGCTGACCTACTGTGGAGAAAGAGTTCTGAGTAGACCTGCTCTCTCTCTACCTGCCAGTCCTGAACTCAGCTCCCACCTGTACTCTGGGACAATACAAGGGCACATGCCAGTTTGTCTCAGTTTTCTCTCCCACAGGTTGGACACTTGGGGTCCAACTCAGTATAGTAAGAGACTTTCTTTCTGGTCAGGAGCCTGTCCAAACTCTAAGCCTGAAGGTGACCTAGTTTAGTGTGGTTTTTTTTAAGAAAGCAAATGCAAATATTGGTTTGAACCTAGATAAGTAGTTAGAATGAAAATAGAATAGCAAGTCACACTTCTTAAAATGTGCATGAAACCAACACATCATAATATTCAGAGAAAGGGCAAAAATATTTGATATTTGATAGATACATTTGGCATGTATCTATACGCCTTTCATCATCAATTTTAGCTGTATACTCTATGCTCACTGCTTCCTGTGACATTAATTTTGTAAGAACATTTTCTTCAAAGAGAATTTAATATTTCCTGCAGTATCGTTATGAAGCCCTAGAAGCAGAAGGCTGATGTTGTTGTTATTATGTGCCGTCGAGTCACTTGCGACTCATAGCGACCCTATGTACAACAGCCCTAAACTCCGCTCTGTCCTGTGCCAATCGCACTGTCTCCGACACTCCCATCCCAATTATCCCAGTCACTGAATCAATCCACCTCATAGAGGGCCTTCCTCTCCTGTGCTGTCCCTCCACCCTCCCAAGCATGATGTCCCTCTCCAAGGACCGGTCCTTCCTTACAACATGTCCAAAGTATGTTAGACGGAGCCTCAGAATCCTTGCCTCCAAGGAGCCACCTGGTTTAACCCTTTCCAGGACAAATCTGTTTCTTTTCCTAGCCGTCCATGGTATTCTCAATACTCTTCTCCAGCACCACAGCTCAAAGGCATCAATTCTCCTTCTATCCTCCTTGGTCATTGTCCAACTCTCTCATGCATAACAAGTGATTGCGAAGACCATAGCCTGTTTCAGATGCACCTTAGTCTCCAGAGAGACACCATTGCTCTTCAGTACTTTGGAGAGGTCCCTAACAGCAGACTTTCCCATGGCAATGCGCCTTTTAATTTCCTGGCTGCTGGTGCCAAGACTGTTGACTATGGAGCCAAGCAAACTAAAGCTGTGTACAATCTCAATCTCTTCACCATCCATCCTGATGCTGCCAATTGGTCCAGTGGTGAGAATCTTTGTCTTCTTGACATTGAGCCTCAATCCATATTGGAGGCTGCAGTCCTTGACACTCTGCAACAGACGCTTCAGGTCCTCTTCAGTTTCAGCAAGCAGGGTTGTGTCATCCGCATAATGCAGGTTGTTGATAAATCGTCCACCAATCTTGACCCCACATTTCTCCTTATAGAGCCCAGCCTCCCGGATAATCTGTTCTGCATATAGGTTGAAAAGGTATGGAGATAGGATGCATCCCTGGCGTACGCCCTTCCCAATTTTGAACCATGCAGTGTTCCCTTGCTCTGTTCTGACGACTGCCTCCTGGTCCAAGTATAAGTTTTGCATTAGAATGATCAAGTGTTCTGGGATTCCCATTCTTCTCAGAGTCAGCCACAGTTTGTTATGATCTACACAGTCAAATGCCTTTGCATAGTCAATGAAACACAGATAGAAATTCCTCTGGTATTCCCTGCTTTCAGCCAAGATCCATCTAACATCAGCTACAATATCTCTAGTACCACGACCCCTTCTAAAGCCAGCCTGGACTTCTGGTAGTTCTCAGTTGATGTGCTGTTCCAGTCGTTTTTGGCTACAAACAAAAAAATCTTTGACAGTTCCAACATACAAGCCACTCTACAAAAGAAAGATGGGTCATCTCTTCCTGTAAAGATGTACCATCTCAAACCTGATGAAGGGTTACTGTGAGTCAGGATTTATTTGATGGCAGTGGGTTTGGGGTTTGTAGTTAGAGTTATAATTTTATTATTGAAACTTTAGAAAAATCTCTCTCAAATTCACAGCTAAATCATGTACAATGTCACAAGACCCATTATGATAATTGTAAAATTTGGGGTTGTTCTTGAGCCACTGCCCATATGGACGATAGGTTGAAACCTTGCCTATCCTGTGCCATTCTCACAATTTCTGATCTGCTCAAACCCATTGTTGTCGTTACTGCATCTGTCCATCTTTTTTTAAAATACATTTTTATTGATTTTCATATAATAATACTTTTACAGTATATTTCATTCATACACATTGTTTTATACCATCTTTAATTTACACTGTATTTCATACAACCATTCATATACATTCTATTTTACATTATTTTTTTCTACTATTTTATTTACCAAATTCAAATACATTATTTTTCACACCAGATCCTTCCCGTCTCCCTATGTGTGTCTGTCCATCTTATTGAAGACTTCCTCTCCTCCTCTGATCCACCAACTTTCCAAGTATGAGATCCTTTTCCAGGGGTTGACCCCTCCTGACAGCATGCCCAAAATGTGTGAGATGAAGTTTCACCATCCTTGCTTCTAAGAATCACTCTGCTTACATTTTTTTCAAGACACATTTGTTTGCCCTTTTGACAGTGGATGGCATAATACCAAAGGCATAAATCTTTCTTTATTCGTCCTTGTTCTTTGTCCAACTTTCACATGCATATGTAACAATTGAAAATACTATGGTTTGAGTCAGGGGCACCTTAGTCATTAAAGTTACAACCTTGCTGTTTATCATTTTAAATAGGTCCTTAACAGCAGATTTCCTCAATGTGACACATATTTGATTTCTTGGCTGCTGATTCCATTTGTGTTAGTTGTGGATCCAAGCAAAATTAAATCCTTAACAATTTCAGTCTTTTCTCTGCCTATCATGATTGTGTTTATTGATCCAATTGTGAGAATTTTTGTTTGCTTAATATTGATATATAATTAATATTGGAAGTTACAGTCTTTGCTCTTCAGTAAGTGTTCCAAGTCGCCTTCATTTGTTGACAAGGTTGTGTCATCTGCATAGCACAGGTTGTTGATGAGTAATACAGCTTCTCAAACTATTTCCTCAGAATACAGATTGAATAGATATGGTGAAAGGATACAACCCTGAAGCACACCTTTCGTAATTTTAAGTTATTCCATACCCTTTTTCTGTTTAAACAACTGCTTCTTGATGTATGTATAGGTTTCACATGAGCACAATTAAGTATTCTACAATCCTCATTTTTCTCATAATTCGTTATCATCTATATAATCAAATGCTTTTACATAATCAGTAGAACAAACATGAAACATCTTTCTGGTGATCTCTGCTTTCAACCAAAATTCCTCTGACTTCAACAATGATATCCCTTATTCCATAGTCTCTTTTGAATCCAGCTTACATTTCTGGAAGTTCCCTGTCAGTGTTCCACCTGTTTTGTAGTAATCATCAGCAAGAATTTACTTGTTTGAGAGATCAATTGATAATTTCTACTTTTGATTGGATCCCCTTTTCTTGGAGTAAGCACACATGTAGATCTCTCCCACTTAGGCAGATGTCTCCCAAATTTCATGGCGTACACTAGAGAGCACATCCAGAGCTGCATCTGTATTGTTTGGTATACTTCTAATAGTATTGCATCAATTATTGTGGCCTTATTTTTTTGCCAATGCCTTTAATGCAGCTTGGGCTTTTCCCTTAAGTACCACTAGTTTTGTTCACATGTTACTTCATAATATGGTTCAGGGCTGACCAATTATTTTTTGGTACAATGACTCTGTATTCCTTTCATCTTTTTTAATTATTTTTTTTTATTTTACATTGGTTTGCTCACAAAGTTCATATAAATTGTGTTTCACACTATTCTTCATTCATATTGTTTCATGCAATTATTCCCATGCATTATGTTTTATAAAATCAAATCTTACCTATCATTATCCAATCTTTTCAGGTCCCCTCCAGGTCCTTTCTATTTCCCACCCCGCTCTGGGAACTCTGTGATAAATGTCAATAGTTGTAGAGGGGCTTCATGCCTTTTGTTCATACGGTCGCTATGAGTCATGCTTGACTCGAAGGCAATCAACAACAACCACCCACCAAACTATGCAAACCTGTGGTTTCGCCCCTACCCATCCTCAGCCATGTGCTCCTACCCCTTCCCTCCTTGGGTTCTATACATGTTTTACTAGTTATCCTTCTATTTTTACAATAATAGTCTTATGAAGTATTTCTCCTGATGAGACTATATCATTCAAGATTTAGTCTATAGAATTCCTCAGCATTGCAACTCAAGGCTTAAATTTGCTCTTCAGGTTTTTTTCCGTTTGAGAAGTGCCAAGCATATTCTTCCCTTTTATTTTTCTAACTCTAGGTCTTTGCAAGTTTTATTATAATCCTTTACTTTATCCTCTCAAACTTTCCTTTTAAATATTCTGTTCAGTCTCTGAGATTTTGGGGTAATTGAGGATTTCTCGACTAATCTTTTTGTTTGCTTATTTTGTTGTGTTATGAGTGAATTTTTTAAAAATGTTCTCAGCTTATATCAAATTCTCTTTGTATTGATTACATTCATTAATCAGTCTATACCAATGCCTTCCTCATAATGGTACATTGTAAGTTTCATCTCAACATCAGTAAATGAAATTACAGTTAAATTTTTGTGTCTACAGAGATAGCCACGCTGCAATTAAAATTGAAATTCCATGTCATGCCATGAACTAATTACTACAGTGATAAAAGTGATATGTGGTCAGGATTCTGGAAATTCTCTATTTCATACTATGAAAAACTTCACTCTTTCTGACATATAAGATATTATGGGTTGTAATTTTTCCCCAAAGCATGTGTTGATATTTTCCTATTTCAGAATGGGATTGGTTTATGGTAATAAATCCCTGTCATTGTAGGTTGTGTCCTAAAGCTAACCTTTCTTGTGTGATATAAGGAGCAGCATAGACACAGTCAAACAAGCTGACACAGGAGGAATACAGACACAACTGAAGATGATGAAGGTAGACAAGTCTGCAAAGCCAGGGGCTTGAAGGATTGCCAGCTAAAGAAATAGAACTAGACAAGAAGAAACTTATTCCTCTTCTAAGTGTGCCAATTCAGGTTTCTTGTGCTCTTTATGTTATAGCAGCACTAATTAATTAGACATTTGTTAGCTATTGTTTTCATTGCAATAATAATGACAGTGGCCTTTTAAAAAATAAATATAAAAAAATAGCATAACATTAATAAAGCTTATCCTGAGAGGAAAAAATAGTTTCATTAACAACTAAAAATTCTGTGGGAAAAATATCAAATGACGCAGATAGCATCAGAATGATTTGGAAGGAAAACACAGACACCTTGTACCAAAATGAATTGTTCAACACTGAACCACTTGAGGAAGTAACATATTACCGAGAGCCAATGATCCTGAAGGAAGAAGTCCAAGCTGCAGTGAAGCACTGGCAAAATAGAAGGCCCCAGGAACTGATGGAATATCAGCTGAGTTGTTTCAGCAAACAAATAACCCTGGACATGTTCATGCATCTGTATCATGAGTTTGGGAGACAAAATACCTGGCCAACTGACTAGAAAATATCTGTATTTGAACCCATTTTTTTTTAAAAGGTGATCCAACAGATTGTGAACATACTGAGTAATATTATTAATAATATCAATATTAGTAATACAAATAAAGCCTTGTTAAAAACTGTTAAGAAATGTATGCAGCAGTACATCAACACGAAGCTCCAGAAATTGAAGTTGTATACAAAAGAGACAATGGAACATGGAATATTACTGATTATCAGATGGACCTGTTCAGAGAATACCAGAAAGATGTGTACTTGTGCTTTATTGACTATGCAAAGACATTTGACAGAATGGATCATTACAAATTACAGGTAACATTGAGAAAACTGATAATCCCAAAACACTTCATTGTGCTCTAAGGAAACCTGTTTATAGACCAGAAAGTAGTTATTCAGACAGAACAAGAGACACTACATTATGTAAAATCAGAAAAGGAGAGTTTCAGGGCTGTATCATTTCACAATACCTATTCAATTTGTTTGCTGAGCAAGCAATTAGAGGAGCTGGATTTTATAAAGACCTGTGTGACAGTGTACGCAGGCATTACTGTATCCCTCTTCATCTCTGAGAAGATATTTTGACAGCCCCAACTTAGCCGGGCCATGATCTTTGCAATTACTTGATATGCATCAGAAAATTGGACAATGCCTAGGGATGATAGAAGGAGAATTAATTGATGCCTTTGAGCTGTGGTGCTAGAGTATTGAATATACCATGGAATGCCTAGAGAACAAACAGATTTGTCCTAGAGAGGGTGAAACCAAAATGTTCCTTGGAGGCAAGGATTCTGAAGCTCGGTCTGACATACTTTGGGCATGTTGCAAGGAGGGACCAGTCCTTGAAGAAGGAAATCATGCTTTAGAGAGTGAAGGGACAGCACAGGAGAGGAAGACCCTGAAGGAGATGGATTGACTCAGTGACTAAGGTAATGGGACTAAGTGTGTCAAAGACAATTAGGTTGGCTCAGGATAGAGCAGAGCTGTTGTGCATAGGGTTACTATTAGTCACTAGTGACTCAATGGCACATAACAACAACAAAATGTCTTTGGCATTTTGACAAAAAGTAAAAAAGTCAAATGTCTTTGCATAGTCAATAAAACACAAACAGATATTCTTCTGGTATTCTCTGCTTTCAGCCAGGATCAATCTTACATTAGCCTGGTTATAGCCTCTTTTAAATTCAGCTTGAACTTCGGGAATTCTCTGTCAGTGTACAGTTCTAGACATTTATGGATGAACTTCAGCAATATTTTGCTTGCATGTGATATTAGTGATATTATTTGATAATTTCCACTTTCTGATGGGTCACCTTTCTTGAGTGTGGAAACAAATGTGAATCTTTTCCAATCAGTTGGCCAAGCCTCTGTCCTCCAAATTTCCTGATGTAGATTGGTGAACAGATTCAGGGTTGCATCTATTAGTTGAAACATATCAATTGGTATTCTGTCAATTCCTGAGGCTTTAATTTTTTGCCAGTACCTTCAGTGCAGTTTGAACTTCTTCCTTCATCACCGTTTTTTGTTGGTCATATGCTACCTCCAGAAATAATAGTTCGGTGTCGACTAATTCTTATTGGTACAATGACTCTATGTAGTCTTTCCATATTCTTTTTTTAAAATTTATTTTCTTCTTTTATTATAAATTTAATGGGGATTTACAAATAGATTGGTTTCATTCATTCATATATACTTTTTTTTGTTTTAACAATTAATTCTTTCTCAGTCTCATTGTTAGCATCTTAGTCTCATTTCACCTGTCTAGATTACTACAATAAATTTATATTCATCTCCTTTGGTCTGCTTTTTTGGGCACTTTTTCCCTTTTTAAAAAAAATATTGGCTTGCATGAAATAATTTGTTCATATTGTGTTTCATTCATGTACATGCGTTTTCCCCTTTCCCTCAACCCACACAATTCTGTGATCCCAAACTTTTGCTCTCATAGTTTCTGCTGAGAAATCAGTACTTAAATCTAATTGGTTCTCCTTTATTAATCTGAGATAAGGATAAAATCCTAAAAGGAGTGTGAGAAAAACAGACTCCATCTTCTTTTGATGCTTCCTGGGTCATTCAAGATTTTGCCCACACTGTATCTCAGTATTGCAACTCATTAATTTTTTTTTCTAGTTGTTTAACTTTAGAGATGCTGAACAGATTGTTCACTTTTTATTCTCCAACTCTAGCTCTTTGCATATTTATTATACTATTTTGCTTTATCTTCTCAAGTTGTCTTTTGAAACCTTCTGTTCATCTCTTTGACTTCAGCATTTCCAAACAATGTGAAGATTTTGCATGTCAGGACTACCCTCCATTCATTTGTGCTGTGTTTTCTTTCTTAATGTGCTGTCATGCTCTGTTTTCAAATATTTCATTTACGTTTTTCGCACTGATATTCATAAGCTAAGTAACTGTAATTGCCTTTTATATTCAGTCTTGTCTGGTTTGCTATTAAAGCTATGCTCACAAAAAGAAGTTGAAAAATTTCCTACTTCTTGAAAAGCTTCAATAGCATTAGTCCTACACACTCTTGGAGTTTGGTCTAATTCCAGAGTATGGCAGAACCACGCAATGGTGATAGAAGTTGGGACAATGATTATTTTTTTAAAATAAGAAATAAAAATGCTACTGAGGAAAAAAAAAAGAAGAAATTCCCTGTGTAATCATCTGTACCTGGTTTTAGGGATAAGGAGTGTTAACTTTCTTTAGAAATCAGTCTTTCAGACAGCTTTGAATATTTCCTATGGCCTATTTTGGTAAATGATCTTTTCATTGAGAATTTTCATTTCCTTTCTATAGAGTTCTGTTTTTAAATTAAAAAAAAATTATGGACAAAGCCCAATGGTGATTGATTTTACAAAACATAATGCATGGAAATGATTGTATTAAACACAATATGAGTGAAGAATAGTGTGAACACAATATATATGAATTTTGTGAGCAAACCAATATAAAATAAAATGAAAAGATGAAAGAGTTACAAATACCCAAGAACGGAAAAGAATGGCAAATGAGTCGGAGGGATATGAATTTCAGAAGAAAAGGATGTAATACCTAAACATTTTCATAAAGAAAATGTTATGATTTAAGTTCTTCTTTTTTTAGCCACATTTGTATAAAAGTAAAAACATTTCTAAATGTTAAACCAAGGATCTAGGTTGCCAACAGAAGACACAAACCACAAGCTGTGACATGTATAGGAAACTGCTTAACACACTGAAAACAGCCAGATGGAGTTCAGCTTCCCTTGTCGGCACTAGTCTCCCGTGACCAGAAAGTCCCCCACATTTGGCTGGTGCCAGAGAGAACCTCATTTACTCGCTGCTGAAAATGGATATAGTTTTGTAGTTGGATAGATATCATCAGATGAACACCTTTGTTAAGAGATAGAGGGACTGGACTGAGATAGGGATGGTGTGCCATTAGGTATGGGACGACCTGTCCCTCCTCTGTCCATATCCACTGATTAAGTCTGTGCCCTTGAGCCATGTCCCACCTTCTCGGAGAGCCTTGTCTTTCTACTTCCACATTCTCTTGTTTGGACCAGAGTAAGGTACACTAGAACTTCATGGACATGCCTGTGAATAAGATCAAGGTCTCAGTGTCACCAGAGAGATATCTTATGGGGGAACTGGACCCTATTGTCAGTACTAGTGCACCAATTTCAGGCACTTATAACAGCTGGAGCCTTACGTCCACTGAAACCATGTAGAACTGCCAAGATAGCAGTTGATGAATGGAAGCAGAGCTGACTGGCACTTTCTCATACTTCCTGCTTGGTAAAAATTACACCTCTGGGGAATCAAGGGCTCTGAGGTCACAGCTGGGCTCTGCTCCATACTTATGGGTCTTTATATTTTATAAAATATTGTTTTACTTACATTTTCTAAGCTTATACATGATGTTGTTGTTGTATGCCGTCAAGTTGGACCCAACTTATCGCTGACCATCCAGTAGGTCCTCAGAGGCTGTAAATTGTACAAAAGAAAATTACCAATCCTTCTCCTTTGCTTCACCAATTAAAAGTGTCACTTTAAAGACTAAGGAGCACTTGACTCAAGTCATGATATTTTTAATTGCTTCTTATGCATGTGAAAATTGGACAATAAATAAAGAAGACCAAGGAGAAATAGATTCCTTTGAATTGTGGTTTTGGCAAAGTAAATATATATAGACTTGATGTTGGCTGATCTATCTGGTCAAATATCTGATGAAATCCTTTGGCTATCCCATGGACTGTCCAGAGAACAAAGAAATCTATCTGGAAAAAGTTAGAAAAAAATTAAAAAGAATTCTTTTTTAAAGTTAGCCAAAGTTATCCTTAAAAGCATGTTATAAGGAGAGGCCAATCTTTGGAAAATACTTAAAATGGGCAAGCCTCAGGGAAGGAGAAGAAAACCCTCAATGAGATCCATTTATACAGTGACTGCAACAGTAGGCTTGAGCATATCAGAGATTGTGAGAGTGGCTCAATATTGGACAGAGTTTAATTACATAATTACATGAGGCCAACATGCCAGCACCTAACAACAGCATAATGTCCATATATTATTGCTGTGTACTGTCAAAGCAGAACCAACCCATAGCTCCAGCGGGTTTTCAGAGGCAATAAATTGCATAGGAAGAGACTGCATATCTTTCTTCCATGGAGCAGCTGGTATATCTAAATTGCATACCTTTTCATTGACAATGCAATTCCTTATAATACTAAGCCATCAGAGCTCAATATCTAATAGCTATGTGAGTTTGCGAATGTGTGTGAATGCATATATGAAAGAAAGAACTATAAAGGCAGCCTTCAATATAGATTGATGTTCAATATCAAGAAGATGAAAATTCTCACCACAGGACCAATTGGCAGCATCAGGATGGATGGTGAAGAGATTGAGATTGTTAACAGCCTTAGTATGCTTGGCTCCACAGTCAACACTCTTGGCACCAGCAGCCAGGAAATGAAAAGATGTATTGTGATGGGAAAATCTGCTGTTAGGGACCTCTCCAAAGTACTGAAGAGCAATGATATCACTCTGGAGACTAAGGTGTGCCTAATACAGGCCATGGTCTTTGCAATCACTTGTTATGCATCAGAGAGTTGGGCAATGACCAAGGAGGATAGAAGGAGAATTGATGCCTTTGAGCTGTGGTGATGGAGAATAGTATTGAATATACCATTACTGCTAAGAAAACAAACAGGCTCTTCCTGAAGAGGGTTAAATCAGGCTGTTCCTTGGAGGCAAAGATTCTTTTTTTTTAATTATTATTAAATTTTATTAGTTTTAATGAACATTTACAGAGATTTTGGGTTCTCGTTCATTCATTGTTGCACTGTTTTCTCTACCCTCCTCCCCAGTTCGTTCTTCTTCCCCCTGCCCCCGAATGTCTGTTTTAATTGTCCAATGGAGGCAAAGATTCTGAAGCTTTGTCTGACATACTTTGGACATGTTGTAAGGAGGGACCAGTCTTTGGAGAGGGACATCATGCTTGGGAGGGTGGAGGGACAGCTCAGGAGAGGAAGACCCTCTGTGAGGTGGATTGACTCAGTAACTCGAGTAATGGGAATAGGTGTGTCAGAGACAATGAGGTTGGCACAGGATAGAGCAGGGTTTAGGTCTGTTGTACACAGGGTTGCTATGAGTCGCAGGTGACTCGAAGGCACATAACAACAACTACTACTACTGCTACTATTAGCTAAAATGTTGATAGTTCAGATAGACCTAGAGGCCCCTTCGGGCACAGGCCTGGCACTCTGCTACTGAAAGGTCTGAAATATCATATATATCCGTTCCTTACACACAGGATTTCTCTACATATGAGTTCTCACACAGTTCTCTAGACACATGAGTCAAAATCAGCTTGATTCAGCTAACAACAAGGATTTTATTTTTTTATGGTTTACTGGGATATGGAGGGGAAACCTCTTTCAAATTACATATGGAAAATGACATTAAGAGTCTATCTATAAATGGGTTATGAATCATAATAATATTTAAATTAGTAAAGGATTTTTTCCAGGGCATTTAAAATTTAGAAAGAACATTATTGTCAATTATTGAGAGCTACATAAAAGTTTCCTTAATCTGTGTAGAGAGTTGCACAGCTCCCCCAGAGACTAGTCACCTCCAGCAATTTGACTCCACCAGCGTCTCCTCAGGAGAAAAATGAGTAGTCTCCTCCCATTGTGATTTACAACCTTGGAAACTCAACGATGAATCGGGACTCAATAAACAACACTGAGGGTTTTGTTCTGTTCTATGAAAACATCAACAGTCATTATGTCAGTTTGTACTGTGGCAGCTTGTATGTTACTGGAATCTATGCCACTGGTATTTCAAATATCAGCAACATCACTGGTGAAGAACAAGTTTCAATGGATCTTCCAGGTTGAGACAGGATATAGGATTGGATGTGTACTTTTACTACTAGCCAGTAAAAGCCTTCTGTTTCAGAAGATGAGCCCCTGGGATTGGAACACTTTCAAAATACAACTGGGAAGAGCTGCGTCCTCGAAGTGTCAAATCATTGCCATCAAATCTGAGCCCACTCATACCTGACCCTCCAGCAGATTTTTCAAGGCTGTAAATGGCACGACAGGAGATTGCCCATTTTTCTACCTTGGAGCTTCTGGTGGATTAGAACTACTAAAAAAAGGCACTGAGCTTTGATGGCCTAGCAGCAAGAAGCAGTGCTGCAATCTGGAAGCCACAAGGTTTGAGTCCACCAGCTGCTCCACAGGAAAAAGATAGGCAATCTCCTCCTGTGTAGATAATTGCTTCTGAAAACCTGCTGGAGGCTAACTACGGCTTGATCTCAACTTAATGGTACACAACAGAGAAGCACTACATTTGCGTTTCCAGCACAACTACCTATAGACTGTATTATGAGTAGTCCCTTCTCATTAAGTCTAACTTAATAATGTGAATGGAATTTTCAGGGCCTTCATTTCCTGACGGGTCTTCATTTACTAATGTGGCATGAATCAAAATTAGGAGAAACAGCTGCAAACATCCATTGATAATTTGAACTTTAAATATATGAAGTAAAAATATAGAAAAAATGAAAGTTATGTATGAACAATTAATTAAATGTAAAACATTGAAATCAATATCTTATGTTTTAGTAAGCCGAAACCAACTGATGCTGGCTGATTTGGATCAGACAGACAATCATGGTATACTGTGCTGGCAATGACAGATTGAAGAGGAATGTTGTCACACTTATTTATCATCAAAAGGAACAATTCCAGATCTGGCCTGATGTTCTGTGACAGGATAATATTCATATGAACACAAGGAAGCTCTGTTAATATGGCCAGTATTCAAATTTACACAGCAACCACTAAGGCCAAATAGGACGAAATTGAGTATTTCTACTAACTTCTGCACATTGTCTGAAGGGGCCAGTCCTTGAGAAAATATATCATGCTGGAAAAGACAGAGGGTCAGAGCAAGACAGGAGGACTCTAATGATAATGGGCTGACAGTGACTGCAACAATAGGCTTGAGCGTGGCAGATTGTGGAGAGGGTTAGGACAGGGCAGGTTCCCACTCTTTCTTTCAGAGTGTCATTATGCATTGTAGTCAACTCTTGGCACCTAACAACAAACACTAACTTTTGCAATCTGAAATTGATCAAATATAGTGACTGATGACTGGAATGAAAAAGGAACAATTGTTGGAAGATATGGCCTTGGTGATAGAAGCAACATCAGATATCACATGATAGAATTTCATATGATCAACAACGTATACATTGCATATGTTTTTTTTAAAAAAATCATCATATATTTGGCCTTCGCTGGGTGAAATATACAGAGAATAATCAATTACCTCTGTGGAAAGTGGCAATGTCCTCAGTCAGAGCAAAGCCAGCATCTAACTGTTTATCTGCAAGTGCAAGTTGAAACTGAAGAAAATAAAAACAAGTTTAGGGGAGCTCAAATATGACCTTGAGTATATGAATTTAAAGACAATCTTGAGAAGAGATTTGATGTATTGAACACTAACGACCAAAGACTAGACAAATTTCAGGATGATATCAAGGACATTATACATGAATAAAGAAAAGTTCACTAAAAATACAAGAAAGACAGAAATAGGTGTTAGAGGAGAGTTCAGATCTTACTCTGGAATGTAAAAAAGGTAAAGTGAAGGTGAAGAGAAAAAAATGATAAAAGAGAGCTCAATAGAAGATTTGAAAGGGCAGCTCCAAACTTGGAGTTAGAAAGTCAAAATGGAAAAACAATACTTCAAGCCTGCAACTGCAATAGTGAATGATTCTATGAGCACAATATTGAATGACACATGGAGCATCAAAAGAGCGAAGGAACTTACTGAACAATTATCCCATAATATTGGTTTACATTCAACCATTTGAGAAGGTTGTGTGTGATCAGAACAAATAGTACTGAGGACAGAAGTCCAAGATGTACTACAGGCATTGATGAAAAACAGAGCTCCAGGAATTGACAGAATACCAATTGAAATGTCTCAACAAACAGATGTAGTGCTTGTTGTTGTTGTTGTTGTTGTTATGTGCCGTCGAGTCGTTTCCGACTCATAGCGACCCTATGCACAACAGCCCTAAACCCT
>NW_006399978.1:1527782-1549978 GCF_000299155.1 Elephantulus edwardii | reverse complement strand
GTCACCTTTCTTTGGAATGGGAACAAATATAGATCTCTTCCAGTCAGTTGGCCAAGTGGTTGTTCTCCAGATTTCTTGGCAGAGGGATTTATTCAAGTATGTAGAGAAATTTGGAAGATAGCTAGCTAGCTTATCAATGGGAACGGAACCACATGTGTGCCATTCCAAAGGAAAGTGATTCAACAGAATATGGATCTTATTGAATAATAATATCATATAAAAGTAAAATGTTGCTAAATATAATTTTTAAATGGTTGGAACCCTATTCAGAAGAGAATGGAAAACAAGGAGTCTTTTCTGATGTCATATGAATCTTGACTGAAAGCAGAAAATACAAAAAAGATGCTTACCTGTGTTTTATTGACACAGTAAGGGCATTTAACTGTATAGATCACAACGAACTGTGAATAGCTTGAGAAGAATTGCAATTCCAGAAAAACTAATTGTGTCATCAGGGAGCTGTTTCTGGTAAGTTGTGCTGCTAACTTAAAGACACAATCTCTCTGGTGGTTCGAATCCATCAGTAGCTCTGCAGGAGAATTATGGACATCCCCCTCTCATGCGATTTATAGCCTCCAAAAAAGCCACTTGAAGGTTCAGCTTTGAGTCAATTCCAATTCAAGAGCAATGAGTTTGACTTTGTTCTTTTTGAGTTATTGTGTTCATAGTCCAAGAGTCAGTCTTTCAAACAAAATGAAGTGATACAGGTGATACTGTATGGTTTTAAAATCAGGAAAGATGTCTGTTGGGATTATAGTCTTTTATTGTACTTATTCAATCTGTATGTTGAACAAATAATTTGAGAAACTATTCTACATGAGGAAGAACACACCAACAGAATTGGAGAGAAACTCATTAGCATCCTATCCTATGCACATGGCACAACATTGCTTGCTGAAAACCAAGACGACTTGAAGCCCTTGCTGATGACAGGCCCAAGTCACCACCCTTACACATATCATGCTGTTCAAGTTGTTAGCTTTACTCAAGTCACACTTCAGCTCAAACACGCTCTTTATTTTACAAAGGTAAAAGGACAGAGAAGCAAGCAGAGACAAAAGACTTGACCACCATTAAGAAAGAAGAACCAGGAATGACAAAGACTTTTCTGTGCTAAGAATCTCCTAGACCCAGGCGGAAGCTTGATGCCAAGACACATAGAATCTGGAAACACAGGGGCCCAACTAAGATGTTGAAAGGAGACAAGATCTTCCCTCAGAGCTGGCTTTCACCTAAGGTTGTCACCATCAAGTCAAAATTTAGCCTAAACTGTGAGAGAATTCATTTCTGTTTGTTAAAGCCAGCCACTTGTATTTCTATTATAGCAGCATTAGATACTCTGAATTATACAGCTCTCATTGTACATATTTCTGTACTAAAAGAAGTGTTTGTTGGTTTGGTTTATAGAACTTTCAAACAGATGGTAGTTTTATTAACTAAAGAGAAGATCCATTCAGCTTGGAAGGAGTGATCGGAAAATGCTATTGAATTATTTTAAGAATTTGCAATTTAATACCAATTCCAGATGATTTAAGATTTGTCTAGGCTTATTTTGTCTGTGGGATTTAAAAATATACTGTGTATTATGAATTGTCAAATTCGTATATACAATTTGGGGGGAAAAGTTACAATGAAAATCTAAATACTGTCCCTTCCATGTGTCTTCCAAGTCTTTCTCATTATTTGAAAGCCATTAACCAGGTTTTTCTCACAACTCTTTTGAATGTTTCGTTCCACTAGGGCATTCTCTTACAAAAACATGGAATCATCATCATATCTACAAAATGTATATCTCATATATTTTCTAGTCTCTACCAATGTTGCTGGATATTAATAGATCTTGAAGCACTTATTAAAGATGATCAAAGACTACAGCCTTCAGTAGGGATTGTACTTTGACATAAAGAAAACAAAAATCCTTACAACTGGACAAATAGACAACATCATGATAAATGGAGAAAAGATCGATGTTGTCAAGGATTTAATTTTGATCTTCAGTCAACACCCATGGAAGCAGAAGACAAGAAATAAAACGATGCATTGGCATTGGGTAAACCTGTCAAGGGGCTCTTTCAAGTGTTAAAGGATGTCTCTAAGACTAAGGTGTGCCTCACTCAAACCATGGTAATTTCAGTGGCTTCATTTGTTTGTGAACACTGGACAATGAGTAAAGTATACCAAAGAACTGATGCCTTTAAATTGTGGTGTAGAGAATATCAACTACATCATGAACTGCCAAAAGAACACAGCTGTCTTGGAAGAAGTGAGTGCTCCTTAGAAGAAAAGATTGTGAGGCATGTGCTCTCAGGAAGGGTCAGGATTTGGAAAAGGAAATTCTACTGTAAGTGTAAAGGATTAACAAAAAAGAACCCTCGATGAGATGGAGTGACACAGTGCCTGCAGGTACAACTAGTATTATATAGTATAAACATAAGAGATCACAGTTCAGTTAATCATTCATTCACTGAAGGACATTTGCATCATTTCGAGATTTTAGCTGTTACAAATAAAACTGCTATGAACTGTCAGACACAAGTTTTTGTCTGTACTTAAGTTTTCATTTCTGTAAGATTCCTCAGAATTTCCATGAACTCTCTGAGGTGTATGGTAAGGGTACTTTTCATTTTTAAGCAAATTCTAGACCAATTTTTCAAGTGCCTATACGACTTAACATTCCTGTTAGCAATATATGAGAATTCCAGTTTCTCAGTATTTTACCAGCACTTGGTTTTATTAGTTTTTTTTTGTTGTTGTAATTTTTCTTTGTTTTCCTTCTGTCGTTCTAACAAATATCTATTGACAACTTATTGAAGTTGTCATTTTCCCCCTAATAACTTATTTGAGAGCTCTTATGCTCCCTAAGGTGTTACACTACCGACTCATAGGCAGATAATTCCAATCCACCAACTGCTTGGAGAAATAAAGATGGTCGGTCTCCTCTTCTGCAAGTTACAGCCTTTGAAAACCCACTGAATGCACACCCATGTTTATTGCTGCTTTGTTCACAATAGCAAAGAGTGGGGAACAACCCAAATGCAATAGAAGAATGAATAGAGAAGCTGTAGTACATTCACACAATGGAATATTATGCAGCACTGAAAAACAAAGCACTCATGAAATATTATACAAAAAAGGAGACTATGGAGGACATTATGCTGAGTGAAATATCTCAGTCACAAAAAGAAAAATACTGCTTAGTACCACTGTTGTAAAACAGGACTGACATGGGGGTAGGGGGAACTAAGAAAAAAGGGGATAAACAACATACACAGCATTGAAACAGATGAGGGAGAGTTCTGTATAAAAGAAATATGTCATTGTTGTTAAGTGCTGTCGAGTCGTAGACAACTCATACTCATAGCGACCCTATGAATGAAAGAACTGAACACTTGTATAACTTTCATAGTTTCTCTAAGTTTATAGGGTTTTTGGAGGCAAGCTATTTATTTCAGAAGTGGATGCGCCACTCTTGCTTCCAAGCTTGTTTTAATCGGGGAGCTCCACCAAACACTGTCCACCTGGGGAACCATTATCACATTTGACCCACGTCACAGTGCTCAGCTTCACAGCAACCACAAGTTACCTCTGTACAGCAAGACCAGGGCTATACCACTTAGAAGGATGTTTGATCAAAAACAAGTGAAGCCAGGTTTGAGGGCCACAGATGAAAATATGGTTAGGTATTACTGACATGACAAGAGTCCAGAATAAGAGCTGCATAGTAAAGTGGACCTGGGATGGGGAAGGATACTGTATAACAATGAAAGATTTTTTTTTTCCCCAAAGAAAATTGCAAATTGCGGGGAGGAGGGCAGAGAGGAAAATGTACAACAATGAATGAATAAAATCCAAGTTCTCTATAAACTTTCATTAAAATCTCAATTGGAAAAAACCCACTGGAAGGTTACCAATGAGTAGGCTTTGACTCAACAGCAATGAGTTGGTTTTAAAAAATAGCTAATTATGTTGAGCATCTCTTTATGTGTTCATTTGTTCACCATCTATTCTCTCTGGTTAAAGGCTTATTGGAATATTTTGCCCATTTTTTTACTGAGTTGTTTAGGTTTTTTATTGTTTGGTTTTTTTTAATCTATATTTGACCAAAAGACCATCTGTTTGAATCAACCAGTTGCTGCAAGGGAGAAAGAAGGAAAGTGCCTTTCCATAAAGATTTACAGCCTCAGAGCTCGTGCTGCTGGAAAAATAACACTAACAGACTCAAACCCTGCTCAATCCAGGGTTTCCATGAACCTTGTATTTGTGCAAAATGCAGTATCTCTGAAGTTTAACGAAGCAAGCCCTAAAAGACAAAGTGTGCCTGTTTAAAGTATTAAGAGATTAATTTTGTTATGTGCCATAACAATGAACCATGAATTTGATGAATATCAATAGTTGTAGAGGGGCTTCAGGCCTTTTGTTCTTAGGGTCACAATGAGTCATGCTCGACTTGAAGGCAATCAGCAACAATGTGCCAAAGAGTGAGAACTCAATGACGACCCTCCAGTGGGTTTTCAAAGGCTTTATGTCTTGAGAAAAACCTCTTCAAAAAGTAAATGCTAATTCAGGACATATTTCCCCTCATGTTAAATGCGCAGCTTAAGGTACAGTTCACATATGACTGAGGAAAATAATAGCTTTAGGAAACTTACATCAAGTTTCTAACACACAACTTAGGGTACAGTTTACATATGAGTGAGAAAAGACTAATATTAATTCAATGAAAGATGTGTTCCCCCTCCTGGTAAACAGATAGCTTAAGGTACTACAGAAAAGTTACAACAGGGTCTGAGGGCCTAACAAATGTTAGATGTGGACCATTTTTGCAGGCTGGAGTCACGTGATGTCAGTTTCACAACTATACCATTTGTTTGAATAATCCTAAATGAAGTAATGTCTTATTAATACCTATAAATGGCACTGGACAATCAACATGGGTCTGATGGAAAAGTCCAGTGGGTTGGAAAGCGCTCTGGATCGACGGGGATAAGGGTCAGCAGGACAGAGGTCCAGGCCTGAAGAAACCCAGGACTCCACTTCAACGGGGCCAGGTGAAGGTGACCACCAGAAGAGAAACACAGTTTTGGTCAGCTTCACGCTCAAGGAGGCGAACAACCTGACTTCATGCCTGCTGCATAGTTATATGCTCTTAGGTATAATATGGGATCCTTGGAATCTCTTGGAATATTTACTACTTCGGGCTGGAAAAGTGAAAGTTACAGTCCACCCAGAAGTGCCTTAGAAGAGAGTCCTGTGCTCTGCTTCCAAAAACTAGCATAGCTCTTCTCTACATGCACAGGGCAGTAGAGTCAACCCCAAGCATCTGTGTCCTAGGTCCCTTGATGGTGGGATACACACAGATACTCTCAAAGAGAGAAAAAGTAAGCCCACTAACCCATTCAAGGGGAGGCTTCCAGGCAGGGTCGTGGGAGGACTATAGCTGGGGGCACAGTAACAGCCCCTGGTGTCACAGGAAGTGCCTCTGAATAGAAACAGGATGGGCTGGATTTTTGGGGCTCCCTGAGGAGTAGGTATTTTGAGAAATTTCCAAGGCCCAAGGATGTCTGGCCCCTGGGGCTTCTGTATTTCACAGGAAGCTGGATAGAAAGAGCTGGTGTATGAGCTTAGTAAACAAGACTTAGGAGAACTAGATCTAGAAGGCACTTGCGAAATATCCCACTGCACTGGCAAAATGTAAATTTGACCTTAAGACTGAACAATTAGAAGAACTGTATTCATGTTTTTAAATAATCAGAAGCTCCTCTGAAACCTTATGACCAGTCCAGGAGTCCAGAGATCAGGTGAATGGCCAGTGACCCCAAACCCAAGTTCTTGGTCACCAGGTAAGGGAAGGTGCAGCCAGGGAACTACCCTGAAGAAGTGGTGTCTGACCTCGCGTGGAAGGAAGGATCCAGTTAACTAAACAGGTTGCCTTGTTCTTTCATGGAGAAGGGCAGCCACTGTCATCCCTCATGTGGTAAAAATGTTAAGAAAATCTGCTTTTCAGCCATAAGCAAAACTACCTCCACATATACAGGGGGAGGGGGGACCCCAAATAAAACCGCACTGGAAATCTCTGGAGCCCATCCAAAGACTTGTACCTATTTTTGTTTTCTAATTTGGTCATTGGGCCCCTTGCAAGGCACTGTCAAGGCCCTTGTCCTTACAGTACATGAGACTATTAAAGAAATCCTGTCCATGTGTTTCTGATTAACTCACTGAGCTCACAGGCAAAGAATTTTTCAAATTGTTTCATTCCAGGCGTTATATATGCCCCTATTTTATGAGCCTTCTAGTCACTTGTTTGTTTCTTTCGATGCCCTGAGGACTACTCAAAATGAGATTCACGGATGTAATGTATTTGAATTGTCTGAAAACTTGGCCCAGACACATCCACCCTCACAGAACTACATCAGCTCACACTGGGAGCCTGTAAACTGAAGCAAAGAAGGGAAAGTCCCCTCTGTTCCTGGGGACATTTCTTTAGTTTAAATATAGCAGCAACTAAGATCCAAGTAGCAGCAAAGACAAGGAGACAAGCAGCCTTTCTGTGAAAGAAAATGTCATTTATACAAATAACCAAAATAAAACCGTTTCAAAACCAAAATTAAAGAGAGACCAGGCCTGAATGAGAGTGGGGTGGAGTGGTAAGCAGGACTGTTCCAAGGGCGTCCCAGCAAAAACCAGCATCTGACAAGGATTTTGTCCGTCGAGTGGGTTTCCTGAGGGACTGTGTGCACCCAATTCAGGAGAAGTCTGAGCCTTTCCCATCTTTGCTTCTTTTTCTAGGCTAGGCTGCTTCCTATTTCTGGATGGCTGCAAGCCAGTCAGACCCATTTTAATTGAGGATCAGAAGTTGCCTTTGTTCTCCTGGAG
This sequence comes from Elephantulus edwardii, assembly GCF_000299155.1. Taxonomy (NCBI): domain Eukaryota; kingdom Metazoa; phylum Chordata; class Mammalia; order Macroscelidea; family Macroscelididae; genus Elephantulus; species Elephantulus edwardii. The sequence continues at coordinate 1,543,105 of NW_006399978.1, read as the reverse complement.
GAAGAGTGAAATGATCTGCCGGGAACATCTGTCAGCCATCAGGCACATCTGCACACGCACACATAAGCAAATTAGACCATCATGCTCCTGAGAACCCCTCACGCTTCCACCCTGGGAGTAGAAAGGTACATTGCCTCATGTTTTAGTAGAATCCCAGAATCTCACTGGGAGTTTGAAGAGGTAGAAGCGTATCCTGGAGGAGACTTTGTGTTCCAGCACCAGGCACAAAGCTGAAAAAGAACCTTCAGTCTGTCACCTCAAACTGTAGCAATGGCTCAACCCTGACTTCAGCTCCTCCCAGAGGAGAAAAAGACTCCCAAGAAATCCATCCTTTTGGCACTGAAAAAGACCAAGAAAACATTTGGGGGTTGGAAGATCAAAATTACCAGGAAATGACACCAATATTTGCAGCAGTCTCAAAATAAGCAGTGTTGGAAGCGGGAAATAAATGGAGGTCATGTGTGGAAACCTCTGACAGAAGAATGAACTAGCAACATGGGGTAACACACGGAGCTGAGGGGACAGGGAAGGCGCGGACACAGGATGGCTACTTGAGCACCACATGTGCTTTCAACATTGTGTTTACTTTTTATCCAAGCAGATTAGGTTCATGGAAATAGAAATAAGTTAAAAGCAGAGAAATTCAATAAACTATATTCTGGTACTTAAAGGAGTATGAACTGAAGGATGGAAGGAGCTACTAAAATGGCAGTGTGTGAAGAGCTCAGCAAAACAGATTCCCAAAAACAACACCCAGTAAAATTGGTTAAAATTAGCAAAAGAAATAATTACAGTCCCTGGAGCGTGGCTAAATAGTCCTATTGAGAGTTGAGAGGTATATGTTCCCTAGAAGCTATGGGAACTTTGTAAGAATAGTGGGATATGATAGCTTTTGAACTAAAGATTGCATCTGTCTCCTTATCCACCTCAGCTATTATTTGGGAATATTCAAATGGCCTCCACAGCTGAATGCCAATTCTTGACTCTCCCAAGTTCCTGAGGTCAAAGAATAATTTCAAGCTAATATGGCAATAAATAAACGTTAGCAGATCCTATCTCCCCAAGTTTTGTGCTATGGAAGAACTATAATGAGTAGGTGATGGCAGCCAAACCCAGAGATCTCACAAGGAGAATCCAGGAAGAGCAGCCTGTGAAGAGTGAGTCTTACCCTCCCCGACATCATCCTCTCACTCCAAATCGCAGACATTTTGCTGGCAAAGTGTACCTCCCTGGTCCTGCCTGCATGGCCATACTTTATTTGATCAGACTGAGGAGAAATTTTAGCCCAGAACAGTGTCAGAAACTGTACAGCAATGAGCTAGCAATCAGTGAAGGGTAACATTTGAGTGTGATACCAACAGAGGAAGACAGACCAGTTTTACATGGGGAACATGGAAAAGGGGCAAAGAGGGTTCTGCTAATAACACTGATCCCTCCGCCCATCTTAATATGTATCTGTTACACATTGTTATAAGCCATAGAGTCCCTTGAGACTCATAGCAACCCTATGTACAACTGCTCTGAACCCTGCTCTATTTTGAGCCGTTATCATCTCCTACAAACCTAATCCCATTACCCCAGTTACTGAACCAATCCATCTCATCGAGGGAGTGTCTTCCTCTCTTGTACTGTCCTTCCAGCCGCCTAAGCATCATGTCCCTGTCCAAGGACTGGTCCCTCCTTGCAACATACTCAAAGTATGTCAGATGAAGCTTCAGAATCTTTGCTTCCAAGGAGAAACCTGGTCTCACCCTCTCTAGGACAAACCTGTTTGTTCTCCTAGCAGTCCATGGTACATACTCAATACTCTTCTCCAACACCATATATCAAAGACATCAATTTTCCTTCTGTAATCCTTAGTCATTGTCCAGCTTTCTGAACCATAGCAAGTAATTGCAAAACTATGGCACCTTAGTCTCCAGACTGACATTGTTGTCCTTCAGTACTCTTGAGAGGTCCCCGGCAGTAGACTTTTCCAACGCAATTCATCTTTTGATTTCCTGGATGTTGATATCAAGAGTGTTGATTGTGGTGCCAAGCAAACTAAAGCTGTTAATAATTTCAATCTCTTCACTGTTTATCATGGTGTTATATATGAACTGATGTTTTTTCATTCCCTGTCCCTTCCTTCCCATCTCTGGTAACCATTCAAAGATGGTTCTTTCTGGTGTTAACCTTTCTTTAGTATTCTGTAATAGTGGGCTTAGACAATATTTGTCCTTTTGTGACTGATTAACTTCACTCAGAATATTGTCCTTTAGATTTATCCACATTAGGCAGGGTTTTGTAAATTCTTTGTTATTATTCAGTGTTACATTGTATTCCACTTTTTTGTATATACCATAGTTTATTTATCCATTCATCACGTAAAGTATATTTGGGTCATTTCCATCTCCTTGTTATTGTAAATAATGCTGCAATGAACACGGCTATGTACATGTCTGGTTTTGTTGCAGTTTTATTTCTATATATACCTAGAAGTGGGTTTGCTGAATCAAGTGGTCTTTCTAGTTCCACCTTTTTAAGGAAACGGGCATAATCAACATAATATCACCAAAGAAAGCAAAGGTATAAGAAAGTACACAATAAATACAATCACAAATGTGAACAATATTACATGTATCATTTTAAAATGTCAACAATGAGAACCATGAATCCTCAAGTGTATATATAGGCAATGCGTACAGATAGGGGCAGAAGAAAGAAACTTCAACCATGATCATACACAGTTTGACAGATAATAATTCTACATTGATAGTTTGATGTGTTTATTCTGTAACAAATACGAGCATATAACAGAGCCAACAGAGGGAAAAGTTATGATAACTCCTTAATCATACCCTATCATCCTGAGCAAATGAGTTGCTGGTCCTAGGGCCTCGGAACATAGTCTTAGGAGTCATCGAGGTCAGCTAGCATAACATCTTCCACACAGGCAATGCTCTGCATTCTAGCAACTAAGGTTTTAAAAGTTTGCAAGCAGTCATTAAATATGCAACTATTGGCCACTCCCTATCCAGAACAAAGAAGAAGAAAGAAAAACTAAAGATATACAGACAAAATTAGACCAAAGGGCTAACTCTGCAATCTTCAATCCTCTAAAGGAACTAGATAGTGCCTTGATACCACTTCTGACCATTCTAAAAGGGTCCTGCATAGAGTAGGAGGAAAATAATTGACAAAACTAAAAAAAAAATAATAATAGCCAGCTTTACTGGTCCAATAGAAACTGTTGTTGTTGTTGTTAAGTGCCATTGAATGAGTACAATGCATAGTGACTCTGTGCATAACAGATCTGAACCCTGTCCTATCCTGTTCCATCTTCACACTTCCTGCCATACTAGAGTCCACTGGACAGTCATTGTGTCATTCCACCTGGTCAAAGGTCTTTCTCTCCTTTGCAGAAACTCTGCCTTTCATTATGTCCCTCTTCAAGGAACAAATTCTCCCAGCAACATGCCTGAAGTATGTCAAGCAAAGCTTTATCATCTTTGTCTTCCAAATAGCACTCTGGCTTCACTCTCTCCGAGACATACTTGTTTGTTCTTTTGGCCATCCATGGGATGTTCAGCACTCTTCTCCAACACCACAGCTCAAAAGCATCAGTTCTTCTTCTGTCATCCTTATTCATTGTCCAGCTCTCAGATGCATAGCAAGTGATTGAAAAGACCATGGCCTGAATCAGACACACCTTAGTCCTTAAGCTGACATCCTTGGTCCTTAATGATTTGGAGAGATCTCTAACAGACTTTTTCAGTGCAATAGGTCTCCTGATTTCCTGACTACTGGTACCAAGAGTGTTGATTGTGAATCCAAGTAAGATGGAGTTGTTGACAGTTTCAATCTCTTATCCATCCACCATGATGATGCTTATCAGTCCAATGGTAAGACTCTTTGTTTTCTTGACATTAAAGTGTAATCCATATGGAAGGCTGTATTCTTTGATCTTCTGCAACAAGTGCTTCAAACTTTCCTCACTTTCACCAAACAAAGGTTGTGTCATCTGCATAATGTAGGCTTTTGATGAGTCTTCCCCCAGTGTTGATGTCACATTCTTCTTCTTGGAGTCCTGCTTCTCAAATAATTTGCTCAGCATACAGATTGAATAGGTATGAAGAGAGAATACAATTGTGACACACTCCCTTCTTAATTTTAAACCATATAGTGTTTCCTTGCTCTGTTCATACTACAGCCTCCTGGTCTGGGTATAGGTTTTATTTGGGCCCAATTAAGTAGTTTAGGATTCCCATTCTTCTCAATATTAGCCATAATTTGTTTTTATCCACACAACTGAATGCCTTTGCATAATCAATAAAGCATAAATAGATATTTTTCTGGTATTAAGTTCAGCCAGGATCCATCTGAAATCAGCAATGATATCCCTGTGCCATGGTCTCTTCTAAATCCTTCTTGAACTGTCAATTCCTTATCTATGTATTGTTCTAGCTATTTTTTAATTTATCTTTGGGAAACTTTTGTTTGCTTGTGATAGTAATGATATTTTTTGATAGTTTTCACATTCTGTTAGATCATCATTCTTGGGAATGGGAATAAATTTCCAATCCATTGGTAAGACAGCTGTCCTCCAAATTTCCTGGCATAGACTGGTGAGCGCATCCAGGGTCACATCTATTAACTGAAACAAATCAATTGGTAGAACATCGATTCCTGTGGCCATATTTTTTTGCCAATGCCGTCAACGCAACTTCCACTTCCTCCTTCATTACCATTGGCTCTTTGCAATCACTTGCTTTGCTTTAGAGAGCTAGACAATGACTAGGGATGATAGAAGGAGAATTGATGCCTTTGAGCTGTGGTGTTGGAGAAGAGTATTGAATGTACGAGGGACTTCTAAGAGAATGAACAGATTTGTCCTGGAGAGGGTTAAACCAGGCTGCTCTTTGGAGGCAAAGGTTCTGAAGCTTCCTCTGGCATACTTTGGACATATTGCAAGGAGGGACCAGTCCTTGGAGAGAGATATCATGCTTGGGAGGGTGGAGGGACATCACTGGAGAGGAAGGCCCTTGATGAGATGGATTGATTCAGTGACTGGGGTAATGGCAGTAGGTGTGTCAGAGACAGTGAGATTAGCACAGGATATATCAGGGTTTAGGGCTGTTGTACATAGGGTCACTAAGAGTCACAGGTGACTCAATGGCACGTAACAACAACAACCTGCTCATATAGCATTTCTTGAAATTTTTCAGTATTAGTTAGGGTTGGTTTGTTTTTTGGGGGGATTTTTTTTTTTGTACAGTGACTCTGTGTGTTCCCTCCATCTTCTTTTGATGCTTCCTGGGTCATTCAGTATATTGCCCACAGCATCTCTCAATGTTGTGACTCAAGGCTTAATATGTTTTCAGTTCTCTCAGCTTGAGAAATGCAGAGTGAGTTCTATTTTTATTTTCCAATTCCAGCTGTCTACACATTCCATTCTAATACTTTTGCTTTGTCTTCTCAAACTACCCGTTGAAGTCTTCTGTTCAGCTCTTTTACTTTGGCATGTTTTCCCTTTGTTTTGACTTTTTGACACTCTAGTGCCAGTTTTAGAGTCTCTTCTGACATTCTTTTTTTTTCTTTCTCCTCTTTCTTTGTAATGATCTTTCAATATCTTTATGGATGATATCTTTTATATCATCCCACAACTTATCTGGTCTTTGATCATTGGTGTTCAATGCCTCAAACCTATTCTTAATATGATTTTGAGATTCAAGTGGAATGGATTCAAGATAAAAATTTTGTTCTTGTGGACTTATCTTAATTTTCTTCAGTCTCAATTTGAACTTATTGTTGTTAGGTGTCATCAAGTCAAGTTCAACTCAGAGCAACCCTATGAACAAAAGACCTTAACCTAGTCCAGTCCTGTACCATCCTCACACTTCCTGATACACAAGAGCCCATTGCAGCAGTCACCATGTCAATCCACCTGGTCATGTTCCTCTCCAAGGAATAGCACCTCCTGGCAATATGTCCAAAGTACGTGAGAAGCCTCTTCATTCTTGCCTCCAAAGCGTACTCCAGTTGCACCTTCTCCAAGACATATCTATTTGTACTCTTGGCCGTCCATGGGATGTTCAGTGCTCTTCTCCAACACCACAGCTCTAAGGAATCAATTCTTTTTCTGTCATCCTAATTCATTGTCCAGGACATGGATGCATAGCTAGTAATCAGAAAGACTATGGCCTGAATCAGATGCACCTTAGTCCTCAAACTGACATCATTACTCCTCAATAATTTGGAGAGGTCCCTAACTGCAGATTTTCCCATTGTTATGCACACCACCACCGGTGAGGCCTTCACTCTTTAGAATAATCAATCCTAAGATCAAAAAGCAGCATTTTCCCAGGGTTAAAATTTAGAAGACAGGAAAAGTAGGATAGAAAGATTCATAGAAATGAGAATCACAGTCAGAAAGTGGGGGAAATGCAGTTATATTATGTGTGTGCCCATTAAAGGCATAAAGCAAAATGTGTGAATAGACTTCACTTAATTAGTCTAACTTTGCTATTAATTGGGGGGGGGAGAGCTTTGTAAACTTTGACTAAAATAACAATAAAAAGAAAATAAAATCATTATTATCTATGACTATTTGGAAGGTTGTATACCTTCCAAGCCTGTACCCTTTCAAGAGAAATGAGAAGGGGAGCTTCCAAGCTACTGGCCTCTGGTGGGACATGGTGCAAACTCATAAAGCTGTCACACTGTAATAGCAGCCTCAAAGTCATGAACAGAGCTAATGGTAAATGCTGAAGGATTTTACTATCTCGTGAGGTTTAAGAACTTTGACCAGTTGTTACTGACTATAAAGCTCTGATGACCCAAGGCCAACCTCTAGGAACCCCAGCTCAAAGGTAAGTGTTGTGTTAGGTGGCACTAAGCCAAGCATAACTCATAGTGAGTGACCCTATGAAGAACAAATCTGAACCCTGTCCTATCCTGCACCTTCTTCAAAGATTCTGATATGCTTGAGCCCATTGGTGCAGTCACTGTGCCAATCCATCTCATTGAGGGTCTTAATTAGTCTAACTTCCTCTCCTTTGCCAACACTCTACCTTTATAAACATAAAGGAGGAAAATCTAAGTAGGAGCATAGAGTCTGCACACTGTGAGGTACATAGAATTAGGACAGCTTTGTTGTTAAATAAGCAAAATGAAGTGAACTCTAACGGAGGGAAAGCCAGTATCCAAAGTTGTCAAAGAATATTCTCTAAAATACATGCAATAGAAAATTATGATATATTGAAGGGGAGAAAAAAACCCAAATAGAAAAAGGCGACCCATCCATGTGATATGTGAATACAGAAACTCAACAACAGAAACTGCCTTGAGGGAGCTCAGTTAAACTTACCAAGGACTTGAAAGGAACTATTAGAAAGATGCTTTGGTTTTTATTAAAGCCATGTTTAAATAATTAAAAGATGAGATGATAATATTGACTCATCAGCTAGAGCATTGTCAACATAGATAAAATTATTTTTAAAAGAGAACCAAATGCTACCAAGCCAAAGATGGTTGACTTTAATTCGCACCCCTCAGGCCTGTTTTTCATTGATTTTGTTCAAACATTCTTTTAGGTTGTATAGCCCAGGTGTGTCCACTTGCAATACAGAGGTAACTTGTGGTGGCTGCGAAGCTGAACACTGTGACACTGATGTGTCAAATGCGATAACAGTTATCCATGGTAGACAGTGTTTGGTGGAGCTCCCCAATTAAAACAAGCTTGGAAGCAGGAAGTGGCATCCACTTCCATAATAGCTTGCCTCCAGAAACTCTATGAACCTGGAGAAAGGACGAAAGTCACACAAGTGTTGAAGACTTTCATTCATAGGGTCGCAATGAATAGCATACGACTCGACGGCACTCAACAACAACAGGGCTCAACAGTGTAGATTGCCCATGATTCTCACACTTTAAGCAAGCGGAAGAAAAAAATGGAGCAAATCCAAAGATAGATTAGTAGAAATTGTGCAACCTGTAAACCTGTAAACAGACAGAAAAGTAATAATCAGAGCCTCATAGGCATGTGAGCCATCATCAAATGCACCAACATATGCATGCTGAGTCTTCCTAAGAGAAATGAGGAAAAGGTGGAGAAAAAACGATTCAAATAAATAATGTATAAACTTTCCAAATTAGAAGGAAAGCATTACACATCAAACAATTCAGCAAAATTCAAGTAGGATAGGCAGAAAGACAGCCATACCCAGACACATCATAGTAAAATGTTGAAGACAAACAAATCTCGAAAGCAGATAGGGGTAAAAAAACCCAACTTGTTACAAACAAACAAATCCTAATAATACTGACTTCTCACCAGAGACAGAAAAAACCCCAGAAGGTAGTGAGATTACATATTAAAAATATTGTTGTTGTTGTTGTTATGTGCCATGGAGTCGTTTGCGACTCATAGCGACCCTATGCACAACAGCTCTAAACCCTGCTCTATCCTGCGCCAACCGCACTGCCTCTGACACACCCATCCCGATTACCCCAGTCACTGAATCAATCCATCTCATAGAGGGTCTTCCCCTCCTGCGCTGTCCCTCCACCCTCCCAAGCATGATGTCCCTCTCCAAGGACAGGTCTCTCCTCACAACATGTCCAAAGTATATCAGACGAAGCCCCAGAATCCTTGCCTCCAAGGAGTAGCTTGGTTTAATCCTCTCCAAGATGAATCTGTTTGTTTTCCTGGCAGTCCATGGTACATTCAGTACCCTTCTCCAGCACCACAGCTCAAAGGCATCAACTCTCCTTCTGTCTTCTCTAGCCATTGTCCAACTCTCTGATGCATAACAAGCGATTGCAAAGACCATGGCCTGTATCAGGCGCACCTTAGTCTCCAGAGAGACACTGTTGCTCCTGAGTACTTTAGAGAGGTCCCTAACAGCAGACTTTCCCATCATGATACGCTTTTTGATTTCCTGACTGCTAGTGCCAAGAGTGTTGACTGTGGAGCCGAGCAAACTGAAGCTGTGAACAATCTCAATCTCTTCGTCATCCATCCTGACGCTGCCAATTGGTCCAGTGGTGAGAATCTTTGTCTTCTTGACATTGAGCCTCAGTCCATACTGAAGGCTGCAGTCCTTGACCCTTCGCAGCAAGTGCATGAGGTCCTCCTCAGTTTCAGCAAGCAGGGTTGTGTCATCTTAAAAATATCATAAGCTTAAAATTTTTAACAAAGAATTTTATATTCAATGAAACTATAATATAAATGAATATGAAATAAAGACATTCACAGATAAACAAAACCTGAGAAAGTTTGTTGCTCACAAACATGCTATTCCAGAAATAATAAAAGCTTTCCTGTCTGAAGGCAAGTGATTCCACACAGTAATTTAATCTACACAAAAAAAACAGAGAGCACCAGTAAAGGGGTATTTTGTCACTCTTTGCATGCATGTGTGTGACTGACCAAGAAAGCACCACAGGCATTTGGGGCATTCTTTGTATATTTTAGATATAAATTATTTTGTAGTTGGGTATGAGCTCTGGTGGTCTAGTGGTAAGAAGCTGCACTGCAATCCCAAAGGCAGATGGTTTGAATTCACCAGCTGCTCCACAGAAGGATGGCCAATCTCCTCTGGGGTGATTAACTACCTCTGAAAACTCACTAGAGGGCCAGCTACGGGTTGGTTCCAACTCGACAGCACACAACAGTAATAACAATATGCTATAATTACATTCCCTCGGTTTATGGCTTGCCTTAAGTAAGTCTTCACACTATTTGTTTACGGTTATGTTAACAACTAAAATTTATCAGACTATTCTTCATGGCTTGTGAGTTTTAATAATATTATCTGTTCATTTTACACTATTAAAATCAGCTTTTTATGTTCTTTCAAAATTGTGATGTAATTTTGGCTAGAATTGCTTGGAATCTTTAGACCAAAATGAAGAGAAATTATGTTTTTATGATATTGAGTCTTCCTGTCCAAAACATAGTTGTTGTTTTCCTTTCTCCTTCTAGTTAGATTTTCTTTAATTCCTTTACTTTTCCCTTTGTTGTGTACTGTTGAGTCAGATCCAACTGGAACAGAAGGAGATTTCCATTCTCCTCCAGCGGAGCATCTGGTGGATTCGAACCACACACCTTCAGGATTGCAGAACAGCTTCTTGTCAGTAGGCCACCAGAGCTTCCTTCTTTAATTCCTTTTAATAATTTAAAATTCTTTCTTCATATCAACAAGCAATGATTCATATTGGTGGAAGATCCCACCAAAATGCTACAATAATCATCAACTAATATGTATCTAACCACATAGCCTTACAAGTTGTCAAGCATTATGCCTTTGACAATAGGTGATCAAGGATATCAGAGAGAAGAGGATGTTGGGGACTCATTAAGTTCTCACCTCATTAAGACCAGTAATCTTTATCGTGGCTTTGTCGAAAAACAAGGAACTCATGAAATAGTATTCAAAATGGGTGAGCCTGGAGGACATTATGCTGAGTGAAATATCTCAGTCACAAAAGGACAAATATTGCATGGTGCCACTGCTGTAAAATGGGACTGATATCAGGGTGGGGGTAAGACTGAGAAAAACTGGATAAATTGTGTATACTGCACTGAAACAGATGAGGGAGAGTATAATTTAAAAGCGATGTATGATAGGGTCTTATGGTTATCACAGGAGTCCACAATTAAGGTTGCATAGTGGAATGTACTTGGAGGGTGGGAGGGGTGCGGGGGGATTGTGTACTAGGGAGGGAGTGTTTCTTTCACTTTTCAAAGAGAGGAGCAAACTGGGGTTGGGCGGGGGGAAGTGCTGGGCAGGGAGAGAAGTATAACAATGAATGAATGGCAATCCAAATTCTCTGTAAATGTTCATTAAAATTAATAATAATAAAAATAAAATAATCACGAGGAATTACAAATGATTTTGTAACAGGAACAAACAAACAAAAAAACAACAACAAAACAAGCCAGTAGTCTTGCCTGGCTTTACAGGAGGGGGACCTAAGCAGACCATAAAGGGTCAAGTGAATGCCCCACCCAGTGCTAGGCAGGAGGAGCATAAATATGGAAGCAGAAAAGCAACCCTTAAAAAGAGTATGAAGTAAGAAAGGTCCACTGAGATAAAAAGAAACTGGATTATGACTGGTTCCAGAATCCATAGTACACAATGATGCGGGCAGTGTGGGAACAGTCACTTCTGTCCTCTATTAACTCCACAAAAGAGAATGATCCTTGTCAACAAAATCCACAGTACAAAACAAATAAGGTTACACACATGTGGCCCTTACGCTCCTTCACCCACTTTTACTAATTCTAACATCAATCACACTACTACTACTACTACTACTACTACTACTACTACTACTACTACTAACTACTACTACTGGGTCTGAATTCTGTTTAATGATCACATAAGTCTCACAGAATCCTACTACTGGCTGTGGATTTTACTGAGGAAGTTAATAGGTTACAATTCTTATTGGCAACAGGATACAATTTCTCAGTCAAGACTCCTCTGAAGCCTACTTCTCAAGGCTCTTTGACCTTCAGTCTCACAGTGTAGATCAGTGTTACGAAGTTCCCCTAGTCTTGCCAATTATGGTGTCTCTTCTAGTCCTCCAGCAAGCTTGAATGGAGGTCCGTGGTGGCTCTGTGGGGCAGCAGTTCCAAGTCAGCTCTGTCTCATGTCAGTCCCTGGTTCTCCACTGAGGCTGCTGTTCCTTTCATGGAGGTGCCAGTCTCACTGGTGCAGGAATCTCTGACCCTGAAGGATGCTCACGTTCTCTCTGCTTCCTCTTTCTTTCTGGTAGTGAAATTCCCACCTTTGCAGCTCAATTTACTCAATTTAGACTTGATGAGATGGCAAAGACTGACCAATTCCCATAATGATTACTTTAACATCTTAGTTCAAGTACTCACCAAGTCACGTGGTAGAAGTCAAAGCCATTGTGAATAACACTGCTATGAACATCAGTATACAAATATCTGTTTGTGCCTCAGTTCTGTTTTCCTCGACTATATTTCTAGCAGTGGAGTAGCTGGATCATATGGAATTTCGATATTCAGCTTTTTGAGGAAATGACAAAGTGCCTTCCAGAGTTGTACCATTTTACAGTCCCACCAACAGTGTATAAAATTCCAATCTCTCCATATCTTCTCCAACATTTATTGCTTGCTGTCCTGTTAAACTTTGCCACTGCTACCGAGGTGAGATGGCATTTCATTGTGGTTTTGATATTAATCTCCCTTATTGCCAGTGATTTAAGTGCTGAGGGTGGGGGAGAGGTCGAGGGAGGTCATGGGATTGCAGAGTTGGGCAGAGGCAGAAGGTGAAGGAGTCGGGATGGATCTAGTGAGGACCCGAAAAGATGACATAATAGTAGGCACAGATCAATGATGATTAATTTTATAAAACACAGTATATGGGAATGAACTTATGAAACACAACGTGAATGAAGGGATGTGTGAAATACAGTGTACATAATCAATAAAACACAATGTATATGAGTTTTGTATGTGAATCAGTATAAAATTTTTTTTTTTTAAAAAACTCAAAGCCAATGACTAGAATGGTAATTTTGAACAATAAACTCATGACACTACAATAGTAAGAATGTAACGTCCACTAAACCAACAGCAGGGATTTAAGAGCAAATGCCATGCCTGATGATCCAAGATCCATTTAAATGACCATGGGAGGAGCCAGGTAGGAGGGCAGAGGCTCTGTGTGGAGCGGCCAGGTTCACCAGGAAGGGTCACACCTCAGGCTCCTATCTCAGTCATTCTGACCCAAACACCAGTTTCTTGACAACTTCCTTTTTCCTTCCAGAGAACTTGAAAAACCACACACTGGGGGGAAAAAATCTCAAAAAAAGCACAACCAAAATAAACTCTGGCAGTGCAGGTTTGCATATATTAGAATGTCAACAAAAGCTAGCTGGACACGCTTTTAAAATCTGGTCAAACACAATGTGTGTATGACTCTCAGAATTCATTCTCTAGATGTTGTTTAACAGGAAAGCGCCCTCTCCACCCTTCTGGCCATGCATTGCAATCCCGGCTGTTGCTGCTGCTTCCCAGCTGGTGGCCATTGTGTCCTTCTGAATTCCTGGTAGCTGATCAAGGAGGAAAATGCTGAGAACACACCAACCTCGTGACCCCGCAGACACTGCCAGATGCTCTCTGAGGCTGAGCACGGGCCAGGAAGCAGATCAGCATCTTGTCTAAGCTTGGCTCCAAGAGTCAGTTTCCACCAACAATTTACATTGTGGATTTTGCTCATGTTTTAAAGCTAATATTTATAGAAACTCTTGGATTACAAATGTCGTTTTTTCCTTCTTGTTGTCATTAGGTGTCATCAAGTTGGCTACTACTCATAGTGACCGCATGAGCAGCAGATCAGAACTATGTCCTATCCTGCCCGTCCTCACAATCTCCCCATGCCTGAGCCCATTATTATAGTCACTGATTGGTCTGTTTGATTGTCTTCTCTTTTGCGCACCGTCTATTTTTACAAGCATAATGTCTTTTTCCCTCATGTCAAGGCCTGGTCTCTCTTGACAATGTGTCTAAGGCACCCTGATTTTACTTGTTCCAAGACAGACTTTTTTTAGGTTTTTGTATGACGTTAAATCAAATTTGCACATAAGTGAAAATATTTGGATAAATAATGTCAGCTAGTCAAATGTCTGTCTTGTTGCTGTTAGGTGTTGTGCATTTCTTCATGTGTCTGTTGGGCATTCAAATGTCTTCCTTTATGAAAACTTTCTATGTCTTTTGCCCATTTTGTAATTGGGTTATCAGTCTTTTTTCTTGTGGAGGCCCAAAAGTATTCTATAAACTTTCGTAATGAGACTCTTGTCTGAGATGGTACTGCCAAATGTTTGTTTTCAGTCAGTAGGTTTTCTTTTCACTCAAAAGCCAGTATCTATTTTTATAACCAAATTATTTACTTTTGCATGGGGGACCATTTTAATGGTAAACTCCAGGTTACAACATAGTAACTGTTAGTTCAACCACACAAGCTTCCTGAAGACAATGTTATCTTTGTCCCCAAGCAGTCCTCTAAGGTTGTAGATTTTAAAGGAAATCCTGCACCCTCCTGAAGGAATTCTAAACTTCAACACTATTGGAGCATTTGCCAAGATAACTTCAGAGTAGACTAACTTTACACAGCACATTTAAAAAAAAAATAATTCAGTGTCATGATCAGGCTATTACATTTAGCAATCAACATCATGGGTGAAAAAAAGTTCTAAATTAAAACCCATTGTTTTTTGAATGCTTTACACTTTGCACAGAACAGAGGCTAAAATAGCTTATTACACACACATTCCTTAAGGTTTTTGCACACATTAATATTGTCTAAAATATGACTTCTTTGTAACAACAAGACGTTGTCACCACTGTTTGGTTGAGTTTATGAATCTGTTGTAACCTGTAGCTTCCCTGTTACTTCCTTGACTCCCCTCTCCTGCTAAACTTTGTTTCCTGACAATCATGACAACATTCTGCTACTACCTTAGAGCCAACACAGCCACGTTTGTTTCCTTCACTTTTCACACTCAAGGCTCGAATCTCTTTCAACTTTAGAAATGTCAAGCATGTTCTTCCCTTCTGGTCTTCTAAGTCCAGGTATTTATATGTTTTATTAAAATGCATAAATTGGTTTGTCCTATCCAGATACTCTTGAAATCTCTATTCACTCTCTTACTTCATCAGTTCTTTAGCTTCTGTAAGTTCTGTCAAGTCTCTTCTGCTATTCATTTTGGTCTTTTCTGTATTGTCTTTTAGTGACTTCCCCCACCCCCCCTTGTATGATGTTTTTGATGTCATTACACAACTAATCTGATCTTTGGTTATTGATATTCTATGTATCAAACATATTCTTCAGATGGTTCTATCCTTCAGGTAGGACATACTCAAGGTCAAGGATATCTGATGGTCTGGAGGATAAACAATTGCACTGCAAAACTGAAGGCAAATGATTTGAATTCACCAGCTGCTTTGTGGGAGAAAACCGGACAATCTCCTCTTGGGAATTTACAGCTTCTAAAAACTGAAAGGTCAGCTATTACGTGATGGCAACAAACAATAACAGCAACATACTCAGGGTCATATTTTGGTTCTTGTGGACTTGCTTTCATTTTCCTCAACTTCAGCTTGAACTTGCATATGAACAATTGATGCATTGACCTTTATTTTGTTTTGACTAATGATGTTGAGCTATCCTGTTTTCTCCACAGATACAATAAATATGGATTCTGTGTATTCCATCTTGTTAAGTTCACATTGTTGTTGTTATGTGCTGTCAAGTCGCTTGCAACTCATAGTGACCCTATGTACAACAGCTCTAAATTCTGCTCTA
>NW_006399978.1:1525533-1527207 GCF_000299155.1 Elephantulus edwardii | reverse complement strand
TGGTGAGACTCTTTGTCTTCTTGACATTGAGCCTCAATTCATATTGAAGGCTGCAGTCTTTGACCCTCTGCAGCAAGCACTTCAGGTCATCCTCAGTTTCAGCAAACAGGGTTGTGTCATCTGCATAACGCAGATTGTTAATAGATCTTCCTCCAATCCTGATGCTTCATTTCTCCTCATAGAGCCCAGCCTCTTGGATCATCTGTTCTGCATACAGGTTGAAAAGGTATGGAGATAGGATGCATCCCTGGCGCACACCCTTCCCAATTCTGAACTATGCAGTGTTTCCCTGCTCTGTTCTGACTACTGCCTCTTTGTCCAAGTATACGTTTCGCATTAGCACGATCAAGTGTTCTGGGATTCCCATTCTTCTCAGAGTCAGCCACAGTGTGTTATGATCTACACAAACACCTTTGCATTATCGATGAAGCACAGATTCCTCTGGTACTCCCTGCTTTCAGCCAATATATCCACTTGACATTAGCTACAATATTCCTAGTACCAGGACCCCTTCTAAACCCAGCCTGGAATTCTGTCAGTTCTCTGCTTACTGTTATATTTTTTTTAATTGTATTTTCAATAAAGAAATAATTTGTAATACAAAATTCTACATATGATCCCTCGCATGGTTCCTATCATTGAGGCCATGTTTTCCAGCAACAGATCCTTTTTCTAATTTTGCATTTCATTCATCAGTTATTCTTAATCCATTGTAATTGCATGTTTAGTCAATTTTATACTGTATATGTTTGTGCACATTTTCAATTGCATCATATTTTTATTTAGTGGTTGGTATAATTTAGTAATAGCCGTATTACCAAGATAGATCTTCCTTGTGGGTGAATAGAGATATCCCGTGGATAGCACCTAATTACAACAACAATATGATCAGAAAGATCATGGTCTGAATCAGATGCACCTTAGTCCTCAAATTGACATCATTATTCCTTAATAATTTGGAGAGAGATCCCTAACTGCAGACTTTCCCAGTGCAATGTATCTCCCTATTTTCTGACTTCTGGCAAGATAAAGCTGTTGACAGCTTCAATCTCTCCATCCATCATGATGTTGTCTTTTGGTCTAGTGGTAAGAATCTTCATTTTCTTGATATTGAGATGCAATCCATACTGAAGGCTGCATTCCCTGATCTTTTGCAACAAGCTTCAAGCCCCCCTCACTTTCAGCAATCTAAGTTGTGTCATCTGCTTAAGGCAAGTTATTGATGAGTACCACTGTAATCCTGACATAATGCTCCTCTTCATAAAGTCCAACTTTTCAGATAATTTGCTCAGCATAGAGATTAAATAGGTGTGCAGAGAGAATACATCCCTGACACACTTCGTTCTCAATTTTAAACCATGCAGTGTTCCCCTGCTCTGTTCAGACAACAGCCTCAGTTCTCTCCAGGCGTAGGTTTCGCATGAACACAATTAAGGGCTCTAGGACTTCCATTCTTTTCAATGTCAGCCACAACTTGTTATTATCCACACAGTCAAATGCATTTGCATAGTCAATAAAACACAAATAGACATTCTTTTGGTATTCTTTATTTTCAGCCAGAATCCATCTGATATCAGCAATGATACTCCAAGTACTTGACTTTTGGAGGGCAAGTTGTTGTTGTTGTTGTTGTGTTGTGCCCCAAATCCAGTTTCCCCCCAAGTCACCAAGGAG
>NW_006399978.1:1518633-1523498 GCF_000299155.1 Elephantulus edwardii | reverse complement strand
GTGCTGCCTTTTGGAATCTTCTGTTCAGCTCTTTAGTGTCTTTGTTTTAATTGAAAGTCAGGTATTTTTAGTTTGTTAATAATCAAGTGTGAGCTGATGTTAATTGTGTTTGGGGACAACTTTGTTCCAAGTGGTACAGCACTGTCAGTTTGCTGTACTGAGATATTTTGGGTCTGCTTTGATACTGAAAGCTGTGTCACTGTGTCAAATGCCATAAAGTTTTCTCATGGTGGACAGGTTTTGATGGAGCTCCCATATTAAGATTTTGGACATGAAGAAAGGGGCAATCCTTGGAAAAGAACATCATGATAAGAAATGTAGAAGGTCAGCAAAAGAAAGTTATACTCCCAATGAGACAGATTGACACAGTGACTGCAGCAATGGGGTCAAGTATATCAGATATGATGATGACAGTTCAGGTTAGGACAGGGTTCAGATTTGCTGTTTATAGGGTCTCTATGAGTTGTACTTGGCTCAGTGGCACATAACAACAAGAACAACAATGTTTAATATCTCAGTCATTATGTATCAAGTTTTATTTTTGACAACTTTCAATTTTTCTACTTTAATACTTCATACATTTCACATTCAGATTAGTAATAGTATTTGCAGCTCTCTCTTCTAATCTTGAGTTATGCTGCATTGCTGACATCTTAGCTGAAAGCAGAGAATACCAGAAAGACGTTTACTTGTGTTTACTGATTATGTAAAAGCATTTGACTATGTGACTCATAACAAATGAACAATGGGAATCCAAGAACACTCAATTGGTGCTCATGAGAAACCTATACAAAACTGAAGAAGCAGTTTTCTAAACAGAACAAGTGAATATTGCATCATAGTAATGGTCCAAATTCAGGAAAGGTGTGTGTCAGTGTTGTGCCCTTTCAGCATACCTATTCAATCTGTATTCTGAGTAAAGCGTTCAAGAAGCTGGACTATATGAAGAATGTGCTGTAATGATTGGAGAAAGACTCATTAACAGCCTGCATTATGCCAAGGACACAATCTTTCTTGCAGAAATTTTACAAGACCTGAAGCACTTACTACAGATCAAAGATCATAGCCTTTAATATGATCACACCTCATTATCAAATAAACAAAAATCCCATCACTTTGCCAACAGACAACATCATGAGAGATGGAGAAAATATTGGAGTTGTCAAGGATTTAATTATAATTATTTTTTTCAAATTGTATTTGCTGTTGTTGTTATGTGCTGTTGAGTCACCTGTGACTCATAGTGATCCTATGTACATCCGCCCTAACCCCTGCTCCATCCTGTGCCAATCTTACTGTCTCTAACACACCTACTCTGATTACCCCAATCTCTGAATTAATCCACCTCATCTAGGTCTTCCTCTCTTGAACTGCCCCTCTATCCTCAGAAACATGACATCCTTCTCCAAGGACTGGTCCCTCTTTGCAACCTGTCCAAAACATGTCATACGAAGCTTCAGAATCCTTGCCTCCAAGGAGCATCCTGGTTTCACCCTCTCCAGGGTAAACCTGTTTGTTCTCCTAGCAGTCCATGGTAAATGCAATACTCTTTTCCAGCACCAATGCTCAAAGGTATCAATTCTCCTTCTATCATCCCTAATCATTGCCCAGCTCTCCGATGCATAACAAGTGATTGCAAAGATTATGGCCTGAATATTTTTGATGATTCTTCCTCCAATCATGATGCCACACTTCTCTTTATAGAGCCCAGCCTCCCGGTTAATCTGCTGCATATAGATTGAAAAGATATGGAGATAGGACACATCTTTGGTGGACACCCTTCCCAGTTTTGAACCATGTAGTGTTTCCTTGCTCTGTTCTTATGACTGCCTCTTGGTCAAGTATAGGTTTCATATACACATGATCAACTGTTCTGGGATTCTCATTCTTCTCAGAGTCAGCCACAGTTTGTTGTGGTTCACACAGTCAAACACCTTTGCATAGTCAATGACTAATAGCAATAGAAGTCAAGAAGTCAAAAGACATTTTGCACTAGGATAATCTGCTGTTGAGAATCTCTGCAAAGATCTAAAGAGCCATGATGTCAATTTAAATACTAAAGTGCCCCTGATCTAAGCCAGTCAGAACAAGAGTTGATGACTTAGAATTGTGGTTTGGCAAAGTGTATTGAATGGATGGCCGAAAGGACAAGCAAACCTATTCTGGAGGAAGAATGATCAGAGTGCTCCTTGGAGATGTTGAACATGACTCTGAACATGGTCCTATGTACAACAGAGATGAACCTTGCCCTCCCCTCCATCCTCACAATCTGTCATACTCAAGCCTTTGGTGATAGTCACTGTTTCAGCCCATTTTATTAAGGGTCTTTCTCTCTTTTGCTGACTTTCTATATTTCCCAGTATGATGCCTGTTTCTAAGGACTGATTCCTCCTTCAAAAAGTATGTGAGCTCTCTTTTTCTGCTGGCAGTGTGCTCAAGGTTTGGCTCCACCCCGTCTTTCCTGGAGTCCCTCCCTGTTTTTTCTCTTTCTCACTTTAACTGTCTTGCATAGTCTTCATTTCATTAGTTTTGCCTCTGTGATGTTGCCTTAATAAAGCTTTTTCACTTGTTTTACTAAAAAACAAAACAAGCAAACAAAAAGAGTATGTGAGACAAAGGTTCACTGTTCTTACCACTGAGAAACACTCTAGTTGCAGTTCCTCCAAGACCAATTTGTTTGTTGGTTTCACAGTCAATGGAATATTCATTACTCTTCACCAACTCCATAAACCAAAAGCATCAATTCTTCTTCAATTTTCCAACTTTCAGAGGCATAGGAAGCAACTGAAAAGAACAAGACTTGGATCAAGTACACCTTAGTTTTTAAACTGATATCCTTGCTCTCTAGAACTCTTTAGAATCTCTTAACAATAGATTTTCCCAAAGCAACATGTGGGGTTTTTTTTTTTTTATTTTTTATTTCTCAACTGCTGCTACCATGAGTGTTGATATTGGGAGTGGGGGTTAATTTGGTTTTTTTTAGTTGATTTGCATATGACCATTCATATACATCATTTCTATACATACATTTTGTACTCTATACAATCATCCTTCACCTCCCCATCAAATTGTGTGACCTTATGATTAACTCTGCCCTCCGCCCGTCCTCATCGCTCTGCTTCCGTGCCCACCCCCACCCCCGATCCTCATATTCATTCTACAATAATGGTTTCATACAGTATTTGTCCTTATGGGAATGAGCTGGTTCACTCAGCATAATGCTCACTAGTCTCTCTCAAGTTAGGTTTTAAATTATAAAATCATTGCTCCTGCATGCTGTATAGTGTTCTATTGTGTGAATGTACCATAATCTCTCAATCCATTCAATTGTGGCTGGATATCTGGGCTGTTTCCATGTTCTTGTGACAGTGAATAATGTTGCTATGAGCATTGGTGTACAAGCCTCTGTTTGTGCCTCAGTCTCCTGGCAGTCCATAGTATGTTCAACACTCTTCACCAGCACCACCACTCAAAGTCATTGATCCTTCTAAAATTCTTAGTTATTGTCCAGCTCTCTGATGCATAGTAAGTAATTGTGAAAATCATTGCCTGGATCAGACACACCTTGGTCTCCCAACTGACATCATTGCTCTCCAGTCCTCCAGAAAGTTTCCTGACGGTAGACTTTCCCAATGCAATACATCTTTGATTTCCTGACTGCTGGTGTCAAAACTGTTGATTGTGCAACCAAGTAAGCTAAAATTATTAATAATCTCAATCCACCCATCATGAAGCTGCTGATTGGCCCAGTGGTGGGAATCTTTGTGTTCTTGATATTGAGCTTCAATCTGTATTGACGGCTGTAGTCCTTGACCTTCTGCAGCAAACATCTCATATCCTCCTCAGTTTCACAAACAAGGTTGTGTTATCTGTATGTAACTCAGGTTGTTGATGAATCTTCTTCTAACCCTTATACCACATTCCTCCTCATAAAGTCTAGCCTTCCAAATGATCTGTTCTGCAAATAAATTGAAAAGGTATGTAGATAGGATGTATCTCTGAATGCACACCTTTCCTGATCCTGAACCAAGCAGTGTTTCCTTGCTTTGTTCTGACTACTGTTTGCTGAGTCCAAGTATAGGTTTTGCATGAACACAATTAAGAATGGATCCTCATTCTTCTTAAAGTTAGCCACAATTTGTTGTGATCCACACAGTCAAATGCCTTTTCATAGTCAATGAAACACAGATAGACACTCCTCTGGTACTCTCTGCTTTTAATTGTTGTTGTTGTTGTTATGTGCCATCAAGTCACTTGTGACTCATAGTGACCCTATGTACAAGAGGTCTAAACCCTGCTCTATTCTGTGCCAATCTTATTGTCTCTGATACGCCTATCCCCATTACCCCAGTGACTGAAGGAATCAGTTCATCTCATCAAGGATCTTCCTGTCCTGTGCTGTACCTCCCAAACATGATGTCCCTCTCTAAGGACTGGTCCCTCCTTGCAACATGACCAAAGTACATCAGATGAAGCTTCAGAATCCTTGAGTCCAAGGAGCAGCCTGTTTTCACCCTCTCCAGGACAAACCTGTTTATTCTCATAGCAGTTCATGGTATATTCAACAGTTTTCTCCAGCACCACAGCTCAAAGGTATAAATTCTCTTCCTGTCATCCCTAGTTACTGTCCAGCTCTCCAATGCATAGCATGCTATTCCAAAGACTGTAGCCCTGATCAAGTGCACCTTAACTCCAGCCTGACGGCATTGCTCTTCAGTACTCTGTAGAGGTTCCTGATAGCTGACTTTCCCTATGCAATTTGTCTCTTGATTTCCTGGCTGCTGGTAAGTAAATAAAACAAAACAGAAATTATAAAATATGAAAGAGAGCCATTTAAGGAGAAGAAAATAAACAAGGTAGTTAAT
>NW_006399978.1:1507347-1518242 GCF_000299155.1 Elephantulus edwardii | reverse complement strand
TTGAAACATATAGCTAAAATAAAGTAAATCATTAAAATGCAGAAAAAATAAAATGACATTACATTAACAAAATTAATTTCTTATAATTCATTCATTATTATAATTCATTATCATACAAGTAAAAATAAGATTAAGTAAAGATGTAAAATAAACTCAAAGCACATATAAAGTGACTAAGAAGAATCAAATAAAATTAAGTAAAAAGATTAAAGATAAGTAAAGGACAATGTCAAAACTTTAATCCTTTGGTCACTTACGAAATTTATATCATCCACCAACATGTTCAGCCTCTTGCTATTGTGATTTGGTGCTGTCACATTTAGTACAACTCATTGCAACTCTATGTACAATAGATCTGAACCTTGTCTGATCCTGTGCCATCCTTACTGTTTCTGAACCACTTGAGCACTTTGCCACAGGCACTGCATCTATCCGTCTTGTTGAAAGTGTTTTCCTCTCTTTTGCTGGCCCTCCACTTTCCAAGCATGACACCTTCCAAGGAGTAGTCTCTCCTATTAGAGGAAGACTCAACTATACTTATGCAGAGGATACAACCTTGTTCACCGAAATTGACGAAGACCTGAAGCACTTGTTGCAGAGGATCAAAGACTACATGTAGCTTTCAATATGGATTATATCTCAACTTCAAGAAAATAAAGGTCCAACAATGTAATTTTTGTATGAAAACCAATTTAAAATCAAATGTCCTTACTAGTGGGCCAATGGGCAACATAATGATATATGGATAAAAGATTGAAATTGTAAAAAAAAAAAAAGACATTGTCAATGATTTCATCTTACTTGGATCCACAATCAACACCCTTGGTACCAGCAGTCCAGAGATAAGAAGAATAAACAGATATGTCTTGGAAAAGGTGTAGCCATAGTTATTACTGAGTGTCATGGTTTAAATTGTGCTTCCCAAAATATGTGTCAGCATAGTTGAACCATGATTCTCAGTGGTTTAGCAGTTATATAAGGATGTAATCCCCTTCCTGATGTGATCTGATGTAATCAGTCAGTCAGTTGTAAGGATATTAGGAATAGGAAGCTACATCTTTACAGAGTTTACATCCTGGGTGTGGCCTACATCACTTTTTATTTTACAAAAGATAAAAGGAGAAGGAAGCACAGAGAGAGAGAGACCTCGATATTATTGAGAGAAGAAGCAGAAGCAGAATGAGTCCTTCAGACCAGGGTTCCTGCACTGACAAGCTCTGAATCCAAGTGAGTGTGCCAAGATATATGGCGATCGTCAAGGGCCCCCAGATATACATATCCAAATATACATATCCAGAGGAGAAAAAGACATTTCTCCAGAGACAACACAGGAAAGTAACCCTCCTCTAGAGAGGGCAAGCTGAGTTTGGAATTGCTTCAGAGTAAAGTTATGTTTGTGAAAGTCACCCATTTGTGGCACTTCTATTACAACACACTGGACAACACAGATAGGATCTAGTACCAGGATTGGGATGTCTGGTACATAGCAGATACCTAAAATATGGAAGTGATTTTAAAATTGGGTTGTTATGTACTGTCAAGTAGGAACCAACTCATAGATGACCCTCCAGCAGGTTTTCAGAGTCAGTAAATCCCTCAGGCCCCAACTCGTTATGATTGCACACTGTCAAATGCCTTTGCATAGTCAATAAAGCACAAATAGACATTCTTCTGGTATTCTTTACTTTCAGTCAGGATTCATCTGACATCAGCAATGATACCCCTTGTGCGAGGAGCTCTTCTAAATACTGTTTGTACTTCTTGCAGTTCCCTATCTGTATACTATATATGCTATAGCTGTCTTTTAATGATTTTCAGCAGTAATTTGCTCCATTTTCCTGGGTTCTGGTCTTTCCTCTTGGCTCCTGAGTCCTGAGTTCTGGGCCTAGAGTCCTCATTCTAGTTTCTGAGTCTGGAGTCCTGGTTCTCATCCTCAGTCATGAGTCTAGAGGTCTGCGTCCTATTCTTTGGCTCCCAAGTCTGAATCTTGGCTTCTAGTCTTGTGTCCTGAGACTCAGTCGTTGGGAGATGATCCTGGGTCCTAATCCTGAGTGTTGATTCTGTGTCCTGATGATCACTTAAAGCCCTGGGTCTTGTGTTTTGAGTCCTGTTCTTAGTCTTGGGTCCAGAGCCCTAGCCTAGGGGTTATAGGTCGTGATTTCTTATTCTGGGTCCTGGATTATGGGATCTGAGACTGAGTCTTGGCCTTGGGTCCTTATGCTTGTTTAAGGATCCTGGTTCCTGGACCTGGATATTGGCCCTGAGTTCTGGTCCTGCGTGCAGATCATAAATCCTGGGTCCTGGGTCCTGATTTTGGTCCCGAGTTCTGGGTCCTAGTCCTGGAGACTGAATTCTGTATCCTGTGTCTTGGGTTTACAGTCCTGGAACCTGGGCCCTAGGTTCTTGTTCATCCTCTCTTCTTTCCTGGCTCCACTTTGACCTACTGGACCCTCTGACCAGCAGAGGGCGCCCCAGACCCTCCTATGTGCTCCCCGGTTCAGGGAAACACTCCTCACTGTTGCCACTGTCTAGGAGCTGAGAGGGCTGAGAGAGGAGTGCAGAGGAATTTCTACCCTCTCTTGGCACTGTGGACATCAGGGTGGACCCTACCCCTTCTGGAGGAATGAAGGCTACTGCGAGGGGTGGGTTTAGTAGAGGCACTGGCCATGCAAACTGAACCCACCAACTTCCCCAGTGCCCTGGCCACCAGTAGGTGGACTGCCTCCATTTCCCTCCGGCCCTCTGTCTCCCTAACTCCTTCATGCTGCCATAGGAGCCCTCTCTGAATGCAACTCTCATTTTGTTATGTACTGAGAAGTCAGAACTGACCCTTCAGTGAGTTTTCAGAGCAGTAAACTGCACAGAGATGGTCCATTTTTCTCCCACAGAGCATCTGGTGGATTCTAACCATCTGCCTTTAGGTTGGCAGTGCAACCCCTTATCACTGAGCCACTAGAGCTCCCTGCAACCGCCATGGGGGCCACCAACAACAGACAGGCCTATAAGGTGATAAGTAAGACCAGAGAGGAAAACATTCCTCAGTATAATCAACAAGATCAAAACGGTAGCCCTTACCCTGAGAAAAGCTCAAAAGGCAGGAAGGGACAAGAAGCAAGGATTCATGGAAATGGGAACTATAGGGAGGAAGTGGGAGGATGACATTACAGTGTGAGGTAGCAATCTGAGAGCAAGAATGCCTTGTTAACCAGGAAGAGGGGGAGAGATGGGGGGGTGAGGGCGAGAGGATGAGTGAGCAGCTGCCCACAAGTCGCGGAAATGAGCCCCCACATGAGCACTAGAGCGTCCTCCCTGAGATCTGGGGTCTGTGGGCCCAGGGCAGACTTGGTTCATTCTCTAGGAAGCTCAGAGTGAGGGCTGAGGGGTAAATACCCTATTGTAGTCCCCACAGTACCCCAGGAAAAGAGTTGTGCTGGGGAGGCTGGGAGGCCACAGGCTCAGTGGCACGTCCACATTCTGGGGCCTGGGTGATTACACACCACTTGAGTCTGCTGTTTCTCACAAGGAGGCACTGCTCCTCCTCAGTTCCCTGCCGTGGTCCCCGACAGTCCAGCCCAGTCGGCCAGCCCCTACAGCCCAGAACCGCTGGGAGGCCAGCACTGGAAATGAGTCTTGGAAAAGAGGAATGTTCTGGCTCCCCTGGCCATTGCAGAGACCCCTCCGGAAGTCTAGGAGCCCAGGTGGCCAGAGGTCTGGTGGTGGGTCCCCTGGTCTGGCTGCCCAAGAAGCCTCCACCCCCGCCCCAGCTGGCTGCCTGCCTCCCACTTGGCTCCTACAACATCCAAATCTGCTCTCGGCTCTCAGGAAAGGAGCCAATCTTCTCCCACAGGCTCAGACAGCTATTAAAGAAATATTATTGCCAGATGTTTTACTTTTTCCATAGAACCAGAGGCCACTATGAGGTAACTGGGAAAATATTAACCCATCCAAACCCACAGTCAGAGGGTCTCACATCCCTTGGTGTTCCAAAGTCTGCTCCCCGAGATTCGTTAGAGAGTCTATCCAGAGACTGCTGGAAATAGGAGGCAGGATCAGCAGCTGCCACACTCAGCCTGTCCTTCCACGGGTCCCCAGCCACCCCAGCTCTCACATAAACAGGGATGGTTTTCCTAAGAATGTTGAAGAACAAACAGTTAATGAACCTGGTCGCCAAGGCAGGGAGTGACCAGAGCCAGGCCCACCCAGCCCTGGCCAGGGCAGGAAACTGCTTAGACCCCTCATGGTGTCCTTCCCATCCCCCATTAGAGTGTGCCCTGCTTCTGTGTTCCCCTTCAAAGGAAGGAAGACTTCCAGAGTAGGGATTGGATGAATTTGTGGGCTGGGACACCCACCGGTGGTCCCTTTCCATTGAAGAATTCCTGGGGAGGGTTCAGTGACCATAACCCACCTTCATGAGGCTCCTCTGACCTCTGTTCCCGGTGAGACCACAAAGAGGTGCTTTTGTCTTCTGAAAGGCCCAAGTTGGAGGGTGTATTTTATGATCATTCCTTTCGTGTGGTTCCTGTGAATGTCCTTGTCCAGTCCTTAACATTTTTTTCCAGGGGACTCACAGAGCAGCAACCCCTCTGTATCTCACCCTGACCAAACAACAAAAGTCTCAGTTTTGGCAACAGAGGGATAACCAGGTGACAGCGGCCCTGGGGAGGGTTCAGATGAGTTGCCAGAAGCCTGGAGTGCAGCCACCAGTGACCAAGCCTGGATGCTGGTAAGGAGGCTGGAGCAGACTGGTGAGGACTTCTCAGTGCTGGTTACTGGACGGCAGAATGTGTGGGCGAGAGTAATTAAAATGAAAGGGGGAGAGAGTCAGGTGATTGCTGGGGAGCAGAAGCCTCGCCATCCAGGCCCACCCACCTGGGTTCCTAGGTTCTCCAGGACCAGCAAGGCAGGTGCCATAGGAGCTCTGATGTGGTCTTGTACCCACTGTGTTCTGGGGTCCTCCCATTCCCTCAGTCTCTACACTGCATAGGTAGATGGCGGGATTGTGGCACAGACCTCACAGCTCATTGGACAATCCCTAGTTTGAGCCTGTGGCACATCCTCCTATCTTTTTTGTTACCAATGGTACAAAAACACTTAAACCAAATTTATGAGTGTGTCTTTGGAGCACAGGCCCAATAGTGAGGTGTGGGTCATGGGGTCAGCCAATCCACTTGCTCCCCCCAACATGAGTGTTAGAGGACTCACTTTGCATAGCTCCCAGTGCGAAGCACTAGCCTGTGAGCTAGGGTCTTGGATTTCAGGTGAGTCTTGCTTGGGCACAGTCAGCTCCCCATCCTCTTCTGGGGTTTATGTGACTTTTCTAAAAGAGGTGCTGCGGGACAGGTCCATGCTGAGGAGGGAGCTGGGTGGGGCTGATAAGACAGGGCTGGGTGGGCTGGGCAGTGCCAGGGAGACGGGGAGGGGCTGGAGGACAAGGCAGCCAGGCTGGCATCAGTACAGCTCCAACGTCTGCACAGCAAGGCACCCTGGAGATGGCATGTGTGACCGTGGAAAACATGATTTTCCTGGATGAATCATGGGCTAAGTTGGGAGGGAAATGCACTTTATAGTCGAGGAATTTAAAGGAAATCAATACGGTCTTTGTTCAGCAGATGCCCAGAGGTCTGGGTCTTTGCTGTGTGTAAGTGAGGGCGTTGCAAGGAGAGAGCATCTTGGGACAGGCAGGATGCTGCAGAGACACCCACAGTCACCCCAGAGGGTGTGGCCCGTTCCTCAACCCTTCCCTCCTCAGCTCCCTGCTGGCTGCCATCTGAAGCCACTGAGTGGAAACCTAGCTCCCCGGGTCCCTACCCCTAAGACCACTATATTTCTCTGCTCCAGGCCTCTTAGACTTGGAGGACAGGCTCTCCACAGGAAATTCTGTTCCTGAGCATCAGAGTGAGAAGGGCAGTGGGAGGTGCCACGCGGAGCTGGCGTGGCTGCGTGGAGGTGATGTGGTTTGCACACTTTGCTGAGGACACCTTGTCCTCACCACCCAACCGTGACACCAGCCACATCACAGCCTTCACCCATCTGTGTCCTGTTCATTGTCCCCTTACCTTGTGGTCCCTGAGGCCTCTTCCTGAGTTTCCTAAGAGTGTGGGTCCTGGTGGGGAGGGAGAGACTCAGCCTGGGAAGCAAAGGCACCATGGTTAGTGACTGGGTTTCTTGATGGGCCACAAGCCAGCCACTGACTCAGTGTCCTCATCAGGGGTTCCCATAAGGAAGCATTACCTGAGAAACACGGCTGGAAGCCCCTTGTGTGCTGCTCACTGTTGGGAAAAATCCAGAATGACTGCACCTCCTAGAAGGCCAAGACAAGGCATTTATTTAACACACTGCATAAAAAGGGAAAGAGAGCCAAGGAATGGGGTAGGGGGCTGCAAATAGCATTGTTATGTCATTTTGCAAATTCACACAAATTAGAAAACATTAGTTTCATCTCTTAAAATTTTGTACTAAAAGGAATGCTTATACATTTTGCTTATGGGTTTTCTTTGATATTGAGAGACTTTTAACAAGGGTAACAAGTCAGTCTTATCAAGACACAGGTTAAAAGGAGTTAAAACAAAAGATGCCACTTCAGGGAATAGACAGTTACCTTTGGCCTCGTCTGTAGAGCTAACCCAAAGATGATGTTTGTCTGGAAGCCTTTCTGGGGAAGAAAGATGGACAATCTCCTCCTGGGCAATTTACAGCCTATGGAAACCCACTGGAGGGTCAACTAGTGGTCCTACTCATAGGCAGTAAGTTAGTCCAGGCAGGTACAAGAGTATAATGTAAATGGAGCAGACCGTAGGTTCTACAGGGAGACTGCCTCTATTTTAGGTGCTAGTAAGTTTGTGCATAACAAACTTATCTAGGGGGATGGATAAGTGAAACTCAGAAGAACATTAACAGGGAGATTTTTCCAAAGGCTGCAAACCGACTCTTGGAATTGACGATTTGGATTTCAGTCAGCTTACGGCAAGCAGCCTTTTCCCCTGCTGGACCTGTCCTCAGTGCTTTAACACTAAGGACAGAAGTGCTTACAATAATATAGCTACCATCAACAAGACACTTCCTTTCAGATCAGGAATCCAGTATTGGGTCACAGGGTTTTGTCCCCAAGGGCAGCTTCATCGGAAGCATTCACTCTAGGCCTGTGGCTGAAGGCTGGCCTTGTAGTACTCCATCCACATCAGCTATCCGGTCACCCGGACATCAGAAGTGTTACATGTGGTGAATTCTCTGGTTCCGCCTCTCTTGCCCAGATGAAAAAACAGAACTGAGTAGAAGACAACAGGAAGATCAACCATGGCTGAGTCCCCTGGTGCTGGCCTGGTTAGGTCCCACTCAAAACCAACCAACCCCAGTGTAGGCTGAGCCCTGGTTAGAACACACGGTTTGGAGGAAAGACAAAGAGACAGGAGTGGAGGTAGGAGCAAAGATCATTTTATCAGAAAAGCTACATCCAGAAAGTGAGACAGATCTTTCTCTGAATGTAAAGTGGAGAACGGACTCTGTGCCACGCGTGCTAACATAGCTGGTTTGGGCCTGCTTCTCGGTTTGAGTTTGGGTCGGTGGGATGACATCATGGAATGTTCAAACTTTAATGAGCATTCCTTACTCTAATCTATAGTTCCTGACTTCACTCATGAGCCTAAAACACTAATTAGGCTGCTCTGGGGACAGCCTCTACTATGTATGCCAGGCACTTTGGTCTATTGTTACTGGTTGCCTGGCTTTAACTCAGTGAGACTTGTTCTTCACCACTTCATTTGATCTTTGCCTTCCATTGCTCCCAACATGAGCTTCATCTGGTTTTATCCTGTTGGCATTTGCTCTAATGTTCTTTCTACCTAGTCTTGCCTCATTTACCTAATTCTGGTCCTAACAATAGGAGCAATAGGAGCTCAGTGCCTTGGACCCAGGGCCTGCATCCATCTAGGTACACTCACCCTCAAAGCATGTAGAGCAAGTCAGGATGGGGAGCTTAGGGTAACTTCTGCTGGGCCAGAAGGACCAGGCTCTGGTTTGATAGCAGGACACAGATTAAGACAGGAGAGAGTGGTCTCTGTGTGGGACCCCACATGATATTTATATTCCTGAAATGTGGTCAGTTGGTGGGTGCCCTAAAGTGATGAGCCCAATCTTCTGTGAGGAGAGGGCTCACATTAGGCTGCCTCCCTTGTGTAGAGACATACTGAAGGCACAGACAAACAGGGAGTGTGAACAGGTGCGTTTACACCATGGGAGCCCTTAACGTCAGGAGATGTTAGAGGAAGAGGGCACAGGATGGGGACCCCAGGGATCCTCCCTGTACCTGGATCCCCAGTACGACGGAACTATGCTGTGTGACTGTAGTATTGCTTGAGTCCTAAGTTGTAGCAGTATCATCACTGGGATAGGGTGGTGGTGGTGTGTGCAAGCCATACTGGGTGGCACTGCCAGAGGAGATGCCACCAAAATGAATGCCTATTAAATTTACGTGTGATGTTGCAGCAAAAATGTCTTTTTAAACAAAATCAGGGCTCCTTACATAGTTCTAGTAACAAAATATTTTCATAGGCCCAGCATACAAATGCATCACACCAAAAAAAAAAGAGTTGAACTCACTGCTGTTGTGTAGATTCTAAATCATGGTGACCCTCAATGACAGAGTGGGACTGCCACACCAGGCTTTGGAAGCTGCAATCTTGACAAGACAATGTAGTCTCAGTTTTCCACTCAGAGAAGCTAGTGGGTTCAAACTGGCTTTCCTGTTAGCAGTCCAACTCTTAACCCACTCCACCCACTGCAGCTCCTTATTTATTGTTATTGTTGTTATGTGCCGTCAAGTTGCCTGCGACTCATAGTGACCATATGTACAACTCTCAAACTTGCTCTATCCTATGCCAACCTTATTGTCTCTGACACATCTACCCTCATTACCCTAGTCACTGAATCAATCCATCTCATCAAGAGTCTTCTTCTTTTATGCTGTCCCTCCATTTTTCCAAATATGATGTCCCTCTCCAATGACTGGTCCCTCCTTAAAACACGACAAAAGTATGTCAGAAAGAGCTTCCAAATCCTCACCTCTGAGGAGTAGCCTGGTCTCACCCTCTCTAGAAGGAATCTGTTTGTTCTCCTAGCAGTCCATGGTATTTTCAATACTCTTCTCCAGCACCACAGCTCAAAGGCATCAATTCTCCCTCTATCATCCCTAGTCATTGTCCAGCTCTCTGATACATAGCAAGTAATTGTGAAGACTATGGCCTGGATTGGATGCACCTTAATCTCCAAACTAACATTATTGCTCTTCAGAACTCTATAGAGGTCCCTGGCAGCAGACTTCCCCAATGCAATCAGTCTTTTAACTTCCTGGCTGCTGGTACCAAGAGTGTGGATTGTGGAGCTGAGCAAACTAAAGTTATTAACAATCTCAATATCTTCACCATCTATCATGATGCTACCAATCAACCCAGTGGTGAGAATCTTTGTTTTCTTAATAATGAGCTTCAATCCACATTTAAGGCTACAGTATTTGACCTTTTGCAACAAGCACTTCAGGTCCTCCTCAGTTTCAGCAAACAGGGTTGTGTCATCTGCATAACACAGGTTGTTGATGAATCTTCCTCCAATTCTGAGGTCACACTCCTCCTTATAGAGCCCACCTCCCAGATAATCTGTTCTGCATATAAATTCAAAAGATTTGGAGATAGGACACATCCCTGGCATACACCCTTCCTGATTTTGAACCAGGCAGTGTTTCCTTGCTCTGTTCAGATGACTGCCTCCTGGTCCAAGTATAGGTTTTGCATAAGCACAATCAAGTGTTCTGGGATACCCTTTCTTTTCAGAGTTAGCCATAGTCTGTTTTATCCACACAGTCAAATGCCTTTGCATAGTCAATGAAATAGACATTCCTCTGGTACTCTCTGCTTTCAACCAAGATCCATCTAACATTAGCTATAATATCCCGAGTGCCACGGCCTCTTCTTAACCCAGCCTGCACTTCTGGTAGTTCTGTTAATGTGCTATTCCAGTAGTTTTTGGATAATCTTCAGCAGAATCTTGTTTGCATGAGATATTAATGATATTGTTTGATAATTTCCTTACTCTATCGGGTTACCTTTCTTTGGAATGGGAACAAATCCAATCAGCTGGCCAGGAGGTTGTCCTCCAGATTTCTTGGCACAACTTGGTGACCGCATCCAGAACAGTGTCTGTTTGTTAAAATTTGTCAATTGGTATGCCGTCAATTCCTGGGGTCTTGTTTTTTGCCAATTCTTTCAGAGAAGCTTGAACGTCTTCCTTCATCACCACAGGCTCTTACTCATACGTTGTTTCATGAAATTCTTCCATGTGCACCAATTCCTTTTGGTACAATGACTCTGTGTACTCCTTCCATCTGCTCTTAATGCTTCTTGGATCATTTAATATTCTGTCCAAAACATCCTTAAATATTACAACTCAAGGCTTGAATTTGTTCTTCAGTTCCTTCAGCTTAAGTAATGCCAAACGAGTTAGGCCCTTTTGATTTTCTGACTCTAGCTCTTTGCACATTTCATTACAGTACTTTGTCTTCCCACGCTGCCCTTCAAAATCTCTGTTCAGTGCCTTAATTTCTTCTGTTTGCTTTGGCTTCTTGGTGTCCTAGTGAAATATTCAGAGTCTCATCTGACAGCCATCTTGGCCTTTCTTTCTACTCTGTTTTTGTAATGACTTTTGGCATTCTCCATGGACGATTTTCAAAATTTTTTAAAATTGATTTTCATATAATAGTACCTTTACAGGCTGTTTCATTCATATACATTGTGCTTTACACAATCTTAGATTTGCATTGTGTTTTATACAATCATTCATAAATATTCTATTTTACATTATATTTTTATACTAATTTATTTACAAAATTTAAATATATTGTTTTTCAT
>NW_006399978.1:1443703-1507055 GCF_000299155.1 Elephantulus edwardii | reverse complement strand
AAAAAAAAAACAAAAAAAACCAAAAAACCTGTTATCTCCCTCATCTGTTTCAATGCAGTATACATAATTTATCCCATCTTTCTCAGTCTCCCCCAACCCCCAGAATACATTGTTTTTCATACCACAGTCTTCCCATTTCCCTCTCCACCACCCATCAATTTGTGTGACCCCATGATTAATCCTCCCCATCACACATCCTCACCCCTCTGCTTCCATCCTCTATCCTCTTAAATCCACATATTCATTCTACAGGAATTATTTTTGTACAGTATTTGTCCTTATGGGACTGAGTTAGTTTACTCAGCATAATGGTCTCCAGTCCCTTCCAAGTTAGGTAGTAATTTACAAAATCATTGCTCCTGTGTGCTGCATAGTAGTCCATTGTATGAATATACCATAGTTTCTCAATTCATTCATTAGTGGTTGATATCTGGGCTATGTCTCTGTTCTTGAGATGGTAAATAATACTGCTATGAACATTGGTGTACAAGTCTCTATTTGTGCCTCAGTTCTCATTTTCTTGGGGTATATTCCAAACAATGGAATAGCTGGGTCATTTGGAATGTCTATGTAGAGCTTTTCACCTCTCCAACAAGAGGTGCTGGCAAAACTGGATTGTCACCTACAGAAAGCTAAAACAGAACCCATATCACACCATACACAAAAATCAACTCAAGGTGGATCAGTAAATCCCAAAATCATAAAGTTAATAAGAGACAAACTGGGATCAAGCTTAGAAAACCTAGTCTATGATATAAAGAGACTGTCAAATATAGGCAGAAATGCACAATAAAAAGGATAAAATTGATAAATGAGACCTTCCAAAGATTAAATCCCTGAGCATATCAAAAACTTTCCAACTGGGAGCAAACATTTGGCAATACCAGCTCAGACAAGAGTCTCATAACAAGAGTTTAAAGAATACTCCTGGGCCTCCACAAGAAAAAGACTCATAACCCAATTACAAAATGGACAAAAGACGTGAAAAGAATCTTCACACAGCAAGGCATTTGAATGGTAAACAGACATATGAAAAAATGTTCAAAATTACTTGCAATAAGACAGATGCAAATCAAAACCACAGTGAGGTACCCTCTCACTCCAGTAGCAGTGGCAAAGATTTAACAGGACAACAAGTAATAAATATTGGAGAAG
The DNA here is from genome assembly GCF_000299155.1 of Elephantulus edwardii. Taxonomy (NCBI): domain Eukaryota; kingdom Metazoa; phylum Chordata; class Mammalia; order Macroscelidea; family Macroscelididae; genus Elephantulus; species Elephantulus edwardii. Next base: position 1,505,900 of record NW_006399978.1, on the reverse strand, counting down.
ATGTGGATCTTGAGATAGGAACTCTTATACATTGTTGGTTGGATTGTACAATGGTACAACCTCTCTGGAAGGCACTTTGGTGCTTCCTTAAAAAGCTGAATGATATTCTTGATATCCTCTGACAGTTCATCTGGTGTTCTAGGCCTTATTGGTGTTCTAGGCCTCAAACTTGTTCCTGAGATGGTTTTGAAATTCAGGTGGGATAGACTCAAAGTCAAAATTTGGTTCCTGTGGATTTAATTTTCTTTGACTTAAGCTTGAACTTGCATATGAGTATTTGGTGGTCTGTTCCACAATCAGCACCTGACCTAGTTTTAACAGTTGATACTGAGCTTCTCTAGTGATTTTTCAACAGATGTGATTGATCTGATGCCTATGAAAACCATCAGGTGAAATCCTCATGTATAACTTGAGTTTGTGTCTCTTATAAAAAGTATTTGCAATGAATAAATTGTTGGTTGTACAGAATTCTATCATTCTATCTCCACCTTCATTTCTGTGATCAAGTCTGTATTTTCCAACTACTGATCTTTCTTTTCTGTTCCCAACTTTTGCATTCCTGTCACCCATTATTATTAACGCATATTGATTGCATGTTTAATTGATTTCTGACTGCAAAAAGTTGGTAGGCAACAATGAATGAAAGGAAATCCGAAATCTCTGTAAATGTTCATTAAAGCTAGTAAAATAAATTAAAAAAAAAACAACACCCCAAACTATGAACAACAGATAAAAACTAAAAAAAATAAAAGTTGGTAGAAATCTTCTATCCTCCTTTTGGGCTCTGGGTTTTGGTGCATATGTTTGAATGATAGTGGTATTCACTGGACTTCCTTGTGTAAGTATGGATATTATCCTGTCACTCACAACATTGTATCTCAAGATGGATCTAGAAATGACTTTTTTAACTATTAAAACAGCGCCATTTCCCCTCACCTTTTCATTTCCAGCATAGTATATCATATCTGATTAAAAATGTCCCATGCCAGTCCATCTCATCTTGCCAAACCTATTATGTCAATATTTATGTGTTCCACTTCTTTCTTAACAATGTCCAGTTTTCCTACATTCATGCTTCTCACATTCCATGTTTTTATCACTAGTGTCTGCTTACAGCTGTTCCTCCTTCTTTGTGTTTTATATTTGAGAGCTCAGCCTCAGTTTCCCTAGCTGCTAGCCTAAGTGTGCTCTATTGTACATAGGGTTTTTGAAGGCCTGTTATTTTGAAAGTTTATGACCGATCCTTCTTCCTAATCTGTCTTAATTAGAATGCTTAGATTTAGAACAGTATCTCACAAACAAGTATTTTTACAGAAAGAAGCAGGTGAAAGACATTTGCCCAATATAGAAATGACCAGTAGATTCAGTGTTGCTTCCAGCCCTTGGCACGTGTGTCTCGATCCACCTCTTTCCCTACTCTACCAGCATCCTCTTCCATTTCCACCTATGCCATTCAACACCTCTCTCCCCTTATCCAACCCTTGATGTGATGGCTTAGGTCTCAAGCCTTCTGGGCTCCTTTCTGAATACCTCACACTGCTGCCAGTTTCTTATGCTGTGGCCAGTATCTTATGAGTTTAAGAGTCACTAAGTCCAAATAACAGGTACTGGTATTAGGGAAGGTTTCCTGTGTCAGATGGTTCTGAGGAAAAGTCCTTTGCCTTGAACTTCTGCTCCAGGACTGACTTCCTGTGCCTCTTCTCTTCCATTTGCAGCTTCTCTGGCCCAAGGGCCCAAAACGATTTTAATTCTCAGACCCTACTGCCAGACTTCTGGAACTGTGGGATTACCAGCATGAATGGGGGCACCTCCCAAGGTGAAAATCTCCTGTCTCCACGCAGCCCCCAAACGATCTTAACTCTCAGATAGCTTAAAAATAAACTAAAAACTCAATGCTTATTTATTTTTTAGCCTTCTAAAGTGCACAATAATTCAATTACAGAGCAGTATTACTCAGTTCCAATGACATGGTTTTCTCTGCATGTGCTACAGGATTCATGAGTACTTGTTTTCATTGCTGCCAGTGTTTATGTGTCAAATTTCTGATGTTTTAGCAACAATATTTTGATAATTGGTATTTTGAACTTAATAACTTGAAAATAAAGTAGTAATTCAAGGAAAAGGAAAATAAAAAAGGTTTCAGCACAGTTACTAGTAATATTATTATTCAATGTGGAAAAATTATAAAGCAGTTTTACTGTTTGTATTGATACAATCTTGTAATATTACATTTAAGCCATTTACAGCTATATTTAATCAGCATTATTCTATGATTGCAATTGATTATAAACATTGCTTTGCGTGGTCTCTTCAGGCCAGCCTCTACGGTGGGGTTGCCTTTTCCTGTTGGGCACATGTCCCCAGTGCCCAGATGTATATTATGTATGACCTGCTACGTGAGAAGAGTGTGAGTGTGTGTGAGTGTGTGTGTGTGTGTGTGTGTGTGTGTGTGTGTGTGCGCGCGCGCATGCGTGGGGGGGGCGGAGTGGTCATACTGGCTGTCACCAACCCTAGTGGCGTCACTATGTTGCCTAGTCAAAACAGCAGTAACAATAGCCAGGAACAGGCATTGGAAATTGTCCAGTTGTCTGGACCGCAGGCCAAGGAGCGCTCCTACAATGAGGGTGGGGCATAATTTTCCAGGGGTGGTGTGTGCTGCCCCCACTACCAGCCCATGGTGGGCATGGGGCAGGGATTGATGGTCTTCCCCTGATTCTTCAGGTCCCCAAAGACCATAGAGTCAGTACAGACGTCTTTCCACACTTTCTTGAGACCCTACGTTTCTACCCTGAGGAGCCTAGCGTTCCTGGTGGAGGCCCATCAGGTAGCATATGCCACCCAAAGCCTTTAAGGGAAACAAATGATCTGAACACCAGCTGAAGACATTATTAGGTAGAGGTTCCTCCTGACCTCAGGAGAGAGCCTGGGAGCCCTCACTCCTTAATGTGAGTTTAGATATGTTCTAAGGGCCCCTAGGGCCGAGGACAGACCAGCCTGCGTGCTGGCCTACTGTGCACTGGGGCTCATCTGGGTTTGGAGGGAGAGAAATCATGCTGGGATCCTGCTCTTATACTGGGGTCTTTATTTCCTCCCTCTGCTGGCTTCCCACTTGGCCCCTTCATCCAGACCCTTCAACCATCATTCTCCCAGACTCTGACGGGATCACCTTTTTCTGCAGCATACTTGGCACCTAGACGTGTGTTTGATGTCAGGAAGGGTGCTGAGAGTGTTATAGGGTGGCAGCGGGTACAGGGAGTGAGGAGAGATGAAGTCTTCTGAAGGGAGGGAGCAGGGCGGATTCAGTCCCTCACTCGGCTCTTGAACCTGCTGTACTGTACCTAAGCCTTGGAAGCAGCTGCCACAGGATTTTCCAAAGGAGGAGAAGGGAGGGCAGGAAGAACAGAAGAATTTAGAGGAGAAGACGACTGGCCCTGCCCTGTGACCCAGGGGGCGCTGTTACTCCACCGAGGGAGGGCGAGAGCGAGGCGAGGCCAGAGCTGGAAAAGAGGGGCCTCCTGAACCCCTGGAGGCCTGTGCGCCTAGGACCCCCGCTCCATCCGCGTGCTCAGGCGCGGGGCGGGGACAATCCCAGAGGCTCTGTTAGAAGCTTCCATGAAGACAAAGGCTGTTTAAATTAGGACCCTCTCTTTTTTTTTTTTCTTTAATTTCTTGCAATTCATTGGTGGGTTGGTTTTTGATTTTGGGTTTTTTTTTTTCAATTTTATACACTGGTTTGCCTACAAAGTTTGTATACATTGCCCCTGACAGCGGATCCCCCCACCTCCCAAATCCATTCCCCTCCACTCATCAAACCGTCAAACCGTAAGACCCCGTGATTACGCCCCCTCTGCTCCCCTCTCCCTCCTTAGATCTTCATACACGTTTTACTAGTTATCTGTTACTACAATAATGGTCTCGTACAATTTGTCCTTATGGAACGGAGTTAGTTCACGTCGCATAATACTCTCCAGTCCCTCCCAAGTTAGGAAGTGAGTTACAAAAATCATTGCCCCTGCGTGCTGCCAAGTATTCCACCGTGTGAACGTACCATAATTTCTCAATCCATTCGATTGTGGTTAGACATTGGGGCTGTTGTCATGTTCTTGTGATGGTGAAGACCTGATCCTCGTGTGTGTGTGTGTGTGTGTGTGTGTGTGTGTGTGTGTTATTCTTCTTTCAGTGAGTGTGTTTTAAGTAAACCAATGTAAAAGAAAAAAATTACTTTTTTAAAAAGAACTTCAGAAAGGCTGTACCTATTTCCAACAATCAGTAACAATGGCTGGACTATGCAAATAATCATAACAATCTGGATTCATGCAAATAATACCTAATCATGTTGTTGTTGTTGTTATATACCGTAGAGTCACCTGCAGTTCATAGTGACCCTATGTACAACAGCCCTAAACCCTGCTCTATCCTGTGTGTGTTTTTAATATAATAAAAGTCCTAAGTAAGATTTGTTCCGGTTCTTATTTTTCGAGGCAACAGAAAACTAAAAAGGGTAATAAAGAGAGGGAAAAAAACCTAGAGGACTCACAGGTTGGATAGCCCTGCAAGAGACCTCTGTCAAGGGAACCTCTCTCCTTTTTCCACTCCCCCTTCCCCCCACTGTCTTTAAAGGTTCATCTGCATCCAGGCCTGAAGAGACAGCATCCAACTCCAAAGCACAGATGGAGAGGTCCTGCTGTGGGCTCCTTGCTCTGGGCCCCTCTTAACACCACGTCATACCTGTGGGGAACACCCAAGTCAGGGGTAAATCACTCCCCTGTAACAGCTGAGAACCAGTAGGGAAACTTGAGCCCAACTCAAGTGCCCAAAGAGTCTTCTCCTGGGGAATTGGCCCCTTTGTCCCCACACCTGCAGACAATCCTGTCCCTCAAACCTTCTGATGGGCTTGAGGGGCCCATCTCCTTCTCTGTCCTCCAAGTCACCCCTTGATCCCTGTCCTCTAAAAGGGGCGCAGCCCACTTTGCGAGGGCCTATCCTCACCTGCTGACCTGACTGCACTGTGCATGCCTCATTTTCTCTCTCCTTCTTGCTCCATGCAATCTTCACTTGCCTCTCACCCTGGCATGTACCTCTCTTGAGACAGACCCTGACCCCAGAGTTTCTGGGTTGCTCTCAGTCCAGACAGGACTCCCTGCAACATCCTCATATTGCTGGGGGTCATGAGCAGCTGTCTGTGTCTCAGACATGGAACATTCCAGGGCCTGGCTTCCCTTTCCTTCAAGGAGGTGGAAGAGGAGGTCTAGTCCAAAGGTCTTGTACATAGAAAGAACTCTCACAGCAAAGTGGCACCCCCCACCCCTATTCCAGCACTCAGGATGGATGCCCACCCTCCTTCCCACATGCCCTCCCTGTGCTCATCAAACAACTTTCAGCTGGCTCAGAGGAAGTCTCAGAACAGGACAGGCCCACACAGCCCAGCAGGCCTCTTTTGAGCATTGATGAGGTCAACTGAAGTAGGAAGAAGAAGCTGTCCTACAGGGTGTACTGAAGCCAGAAGTGCCAGTGCTGCTGTCTCTGTGAGATGTCACTGCCACTGCACCCACATGTCCTTGTCATGCCACTACCTCTTCCTGTGCAGGCACCTTCAGCTCCTGTCACAGCCCAGGTGTTGACTGGTCATGTGATCGTAGAACAGCTGGACTTCAGGATCATGTCTCCATAATATCTGCAATCCCAAGGCCTCTCTCCTGGTCACATTGGATGTGGCTGTGTTAAGCTACAGCTGCCTATTTGTTGGACATTCTGCTTCCTGTCCTTTATTTTGCACAACAAATTACCTTCAAAGAAGCAACTCCACACTGGCCATAGGTTTCTTACATGCAACATCAACTTTAGAGGAGAGTGGAATTTAGTGGAGGGTGGAATGTGAGTCCATTTTCACTATCGTGTAAATTGGTGGTAGTAGTGGAAAGGCTTTTTCTCTGTTTGCCAATGTGCCACGACTGTAGGGAACTCTGGTAGCCTCATCTCTAGGGAATTGCATGCTAACTCAAAGGCCATGCCTCTCTCAAGTTTCATATCCTCCAGTGGCTTTGAGGGAGAAAGATGGACATTTTCCTCTCATGTGATTTCCAGCCTCAGAAACCTAAAGGAGAGTCAGTTATAAGTCAGTTCCAACTCAAGGCAATGGACAAGTGTGTAAATAAATATAGCATGAGGTGATGATGGCTCAGTCACAGACATCTGGCCTTCCATGCAGGACATCCAGGTTTAATTCCTGGCCAGTGCATTTCTGGTGCAACCGTCATCCATCTGTAAGTGGAGACTTGCATGTTGATGCTGAGCAGGTTTGCTTAACATGATCTTACTTTAGACTAAATGGACTTGGAAGAAAGGCCCGGCAATCGACTCTTAAAGATCATGCACCCTTTAGATCACAATGGTCCACATCACTACGGAGTTGATGCAGGACCAGGCAGCGTCAGGTTGTGCTGTGCATGAGGTTACTGTTAAGGTCGGCTGGATGGTCATTAACAACAACAACAACAGTAAATGTGTCAGCCACGGCTCTCTCTGAAACACTTCACTTCTATAGATAGCCTATCTTGGAGAGGCAAAATCAAACAACAATGGGAAACTAATTATGGGACAAGAAGCAGAGTTTTTGCAAAACCTCTGAAGCAGCTGAGTATTGGTTTATGGGATGACCCTTTGTCTCGAAATCCCACAAAGATTGCATCTCTTCTTAAAGTTGTGGATAAAAAGAGCACTGAATGCAATGGTGGTTCCTCTACAACACACGCACACCATCCACACCAACATAGGTGGAGTGTCACGAGGTGGCTTCCTCACTACAGACTCCTTAGTCATGAATCTCTGATGCCTGGTCCCAGGGGCTAATCTCTCTGGAGCTTCCCCCTGTGTATCAGACCACGCAGGGGCTCTGGAAGTTGCTGTGCACCCACGGGTCAGAAGAGTGGGTTTTTCTACACTGTTATTGGGTACCGAATGGCCTGCATCTGTGTGTGTTTACTGTAATATTGTCAGCACTCTTCTAGAGATGATGGTTCCCTGCCTCTTGATGTCACCTTTCACAGGCACATGGAATGTCCCTGGAGAGCATAGGGAGTCAGAAGGATGAGGAAGCAGAGACAACCCACACCAGCTAAGCACGAAAAGTGCATGGGTGTGGGGCTGTACAGAAATAGAGGGGCATGCTTGGATGAGGTGCAGGGTCATTATTTTTATTATAGTTTTAATTTTGTTGCACTGACTGAAAAAATATATATCAAAGCCTATACTGTCTCAACTACTTTTATATGTCCAGTCAGGTAACGTTGTTTTTTCCTTTGTGTTTTATTTATTTATTTTTTATCTTTTCCCCAGGAAAGAGCAGCACATTTACAGTTGGAAAAGATCAACCAGGGAAGTTTGCAAATAGATGTGTGCAAAGTGATTAACTAAATCAAACCCAAAATCACTGCATCTAGTCGATTCCAATTCATATCAAGTCAATGGGACAGAACAGAAATGCCTTTTAGGGTTTCCAAAGCTGTAATCTTTATAGGAGCCAACTCTCCTATCTTTTTTCTTTAGACCAGTTGGTGGGTTCAAACGACAAACTTTGGATTAGGAAGTCAACATTTAACCCACTGTATATCCCTAGGCCTCTGTCAAAAAGCAATCATGTTGTTGTTGTTGTTGTTATGTGCCATCGAGTTGCTTGCCACTCATAGCAACCCTCTGCAGCAAGCGCTCCAGGTCCTCCTCAGTTTCAGCAAGCAGGGTTGTGTCATCTGCATAATGCAGATTGTTGATAAGTCTTTCTCTAATCCTGACGCCACACTTCTCCTCATAGAGCCTAGCCTCCTGGATAATCTGTTCTGCATATAGGTTGAAAAGGTATGGAGATAGGACACATCCCTGGTGTACACCCTTCCCAATTTTGAACCATGCAGTGTTTCCTTGCTCTGTTCTGATGACTGCCTCTTGGTCCAAGTATAGGTTTCTCATTAGCACGATCAAATGTTCTGGGATTGACATTCTTCTCAGAGTCAGCCACAGTTTGTTATGATCCACACAGTCAAACGCCTTTGCATAGTCAATGAAACACAGATATACATTCCTCTGGTACTCCCTGCTTTCAGCCAAGATCCATCTAACATTAACTACAATATCCCTAGTACCACGACCCCTTCTAAACCCAGCCTGGACTTCTGGCAGTTCTCTGCTGATGTGTTGTTCCAGTCATTTTTGGATAATCTTCCGTAGAATCTTGCTTGCATGTGAAATCAATCATACTTCTGTAAAAATACTTGTTGTTGTTGTTATGTGCCGTCGAGTCGCTTGCAACTCATAGCGACTCTATGTACAACAGCCCTAAACTCTGCTCTGTCCTGTGCCAATCGCACTGTCTCCAACAATCCCATCCCGATTACCCCAGTCACCGAATCAATCCACCTCATAGAGGGTCTTCCCCTCCTGCGCTGTCCCTCCACCCTCCCAAGCATGATGTCCTTCTCCAAGGACCAGTCTCTTCTCACAACATGTCCAAAGTATGTAAAAATACTTACTGCAGAGAAATTATAAATAAGGAAAAATATTGACTGATGACTTCTAGGTAGTCTTTTTCTAGAGAATTTTCAAACTTTCCACAGGAGAAATTTTTTTTTTTACAAAATAATTCTTTTAAAAACATGTTTTCTTTTTTGTACTCAGAAGGCTTGAGATCTTTTTTTTAAAAATTGATTTTAATGAACGTTTACAGACTTAGGGTTTCCAGTCACTCATTGTTGCACTTCTTTCCTTGCCCACTCCCTCCTCTCAATTTCCCTCTTCTCCTTGAAAAGAAAAACAAACAAACAAACAAAAAAAATCCTCCTTCATTGGTATACAATACCCCCACACCCTGCCCCTTCCACACCCACCCCGAGTATACTCCACTGTGCAACCCTCATTCTGGACTCTTATGATAATCATAATGCCCTAAAATACATTACTTTTAAACTATTCTCTCCCTCATCGGCTTCAATGTAATAAACATGATTTATCCAGTTTTTCTCAGTCTTTCACCCACTCTGATGTCAGCCTCATTCTGCAGCAGTGGCACCATATAGTATTTGACCTTTTGCGAACTCAGCATAATGTCCTCCAGGGTCACCCATTTTGAATAATATTGCATGAGTTCCTTGTTTTTCAAAGGTGTAGTTTAATCCATCTTTGCAGAACTCTTTTGGGCAAGGCCAGTCTGCAGTAGGCGGGGCCAGTCTGCAGTGGGCCTGGCCAGTCAGGGAAAGACCCTCCTGCACCAGCTCCACCCCAAAAGGAAGCCGGTTGCTGTAATCACTAGTACTAGGAGCCATAGTACTTTTGATGTCTGATGGCAGAATTCTTGGAAGTGTATCACTAGGTCTTTCACCTGAAGGATGCTCAGGTGTAGAGTCTGTAATGAGTTGTGCGGTTGACTGAAATGCTATGCCTTTCTGAGGTTCGAATCCACCAGCAGTTCCCTGGGAGAAAGATGGACTATCTCCTCCAGTGTAATCTACCATCTTAGAAACTCAATGGAGGGTCAGTTATGAGACCAAGCCTACTAAAAGGCAGCAAGGTTGGTTGGTTGGTTTGTTTAGTTCTTCTGAGACAGTTTTGGATGGACTTGAACTTGCCAGTCTTTATTTAGCAGCTGGGCTTGAGTACTATTTGCAAAGCCATATTAAACTGTGCTCCTTCACACAGCCGCAGCATTGCCAGGAGTGCGGTGAGGTGAAGGTGCTTTCCAGATGGAACAGTGGTGACATTGATAGGCCTGTCGTCCTTCCTGCCACACCTTGTTGCTGGTATTCACTCACCACCTCCCACAGACTCACTGATGCAGAGATAATGATGCACTGTGAATTAAAAAAGCCCTCTGGGTAGGATGCTCAAGTCCTGGAGCCTCACGTACAGGACAGGCTCCTTTACACCTGCACAGTTGATGTGTTATTTTCACTTTGACATACAACAAATTATCCCAAACTTAGTAGCTCAACACACATACATACACACACACACACACACACACACACACACACGGAGAGAGAGAGAGAGAGAGAGAGAGAGAGAGAGAGGACGAGAGGACTCTCATGTGATCTCACAGTTCCTGTGGCCTAGAGTTTGGGTGCTGTTGAGCTGAGGCCTCTAGCTGAACCCCCAACAGCATTTCTCTTTCTACTTGAAAATCTGCAAGCTCATTGGTGTCACCATTCTTTGTTGACATGGAGAGAGAGGTCAAGTGAGCGGGGTGACTGAGTCAAAGCCCATAAGCCAGTGTCTCTCAGCACCAAGTCAGGTGCATTGAGACCCTTGGAACAGCAAAGAGACATTCCTGTTGCACACTGTGGGTGAAATAGGGCAGAAAATGTGGCAGCTGGTTGATAGGAAAGGAAGATACAAGAATTGAGACATTGAAACTGTAGCACCGGCAAAGACTAGTGGATTGAACTGACAATAGAACAGGCATAACTGTCAGAAGAAGTACAGCCAGATGCCCCTTAGAAGCAAGGATGGGGACACTCTGGCTCACTTAGTCTGAACACGTCAGCAGGAAAGACCAGTCAACAGAAATGACAGCATGTTTTGGTAAAGAAGAGAGTCATCCAATACAAGGGAAATCCTCAATGCAACAATGGACTCAGACATAATGGGAATCAAGAAGATGGCGAAGATTGGCCTGTACTTTCTTCTGTTGCACAGTAGGTAATTATGCTCTGCAGCGGACTCAATGACAACTAACAACAGCAGCAAACTTAACAACTTTTGTTGTTGCTGTCAGGTTCCCTCAGGTCAGTTCTGACTCAGCAGTCCTCTAGACAACAGAATGGAGCACAGCCTGGTCCCATGCCATCCTCACGGACGGTCATTGCTGTGCCTGACACTGTTGCAAGCACGGTGCCAACACAGCCTCTTGATGATCTTCTGGTTTATCAATGATCCTCTATTTTACCAAACACGACATCCTTGTTCAGGGACTATCCTCTTGTTATTGTATGTTCAAAGCATGGAAAAGAAATTTTCACCAATCTCACCTCTAAGAAGTATTCTAGTGGTGCTTCCCAAGGTGGATTTGTTCCTTCTTCTGGCAGTAATCAACACCATAATCCAAAGATATCAAAGTCTTACTTATTGTCTTGCTTTTTTTTTCTGTTATGTGCCCTTGTGACTAACTTATCTGATCCCTGTCCTATCTTAATCTTTGACACACTTGAGCCAATTACTGCACTCATGTGCCAATCCATCTCACTGAGGGTCTTTCTTACACTGACCCTCCACTTTTCTAAGCATGATGTCCCTTTCCAAGCAACAGGCCTTCATAACCACATGCCCAAAGTATCTGAGGTGAAGCTTTGCCATCTTTGCCACCAAGGAGTGCTCTGGCTGCACAATCTCCAAAATATATTTGTTTGTGCTTTTGGCCGTTCATGGGATATTCAGTACTCTTCTCCAACACCACAACTCAAGGGCACTGATTATTCTCTCATCCTTTTTCATTGTTCAGCTCTCAGACACATAGCAGGAGATTGGAAAGACCATGGCTTTACTCACGCATATCTTAGTTTTCAAAGTGAATTCATTACTCTTTAGAGCTTTGGAGGAGCTAACAGTAGACTTTCCCAATGCTATAGATCTTTTGATTTCCTGACTGCTGGTGCCAAGAGGATTGATTATGGATCCCAGTAAAATGAAATAGTTGACAACCTCTAGCTCTTTTCTCCATCTATCATGATATTGTCTATTAGCCCTATGATGGAGGTCTTTGTTCTACTGATATTGAGTTATAATCCATATTGAAGGCTACTATCCTAGGTAACTGAAAAGACCATGGCTTAGGTCAAGTATATATTAGTCCTCAAATTGAGATATTTGCTTTTTATTTTTTAAAAAGGTAAATTGCAACAGATTTCCCCAATGTAACTCATCATTGGATTTACTGACTGCTACTTCCATTTATGTTGATTGTGGATACAACTAAAATCAAACCAACTTTATTACAGTTTCTGTTTATCATGCTATCTCTTATCAGTCCATGTTTCTTTTCTTTTCTTTTTTCTCTTTTCCTTTCTTTTCATAGTGAGGTGGAATACATTCTTTAGTTTTCATAGGGTTTTCAAAGGCTTGTTATTTAGGAAATAGATGGCCAATTCTGCTTCCTAGTCTGTCTCAATCAGGGAGCTCCAATAAAACCTGTCCACCATGGGTAACCCTTATGGCATTTGACACATTAACCCCAAGTTGTCTCAGTACAGCAAACTGACAGACAAGTGTTGTATCTCTTAGAACAATGTTCTCCACAGACACAATTAACACCAGGCCTGAGAGCCACAGTGTGAGGATGGCACAGGATAGAACAGAGTTTGGTTCTTTTGTTCATAAAGTCACTATGAGTCAAACTCGACTTGACTTCACCTAACAACAACAGGAAGTGTTTCAAGTGCTATTGACTTTCAGCAAGCAAGAAAGTTTCATCTGCATGTGTTGGAGGTGCTGTTATATGCCCTTGAATCAGAAGCAACTCATAGCTGACCCTCCAGAGGATTTTCAGAGATTGTAAATTTCATAGGAGACTGTCCATATTTTTGACATGAAGCAGCTTGTGGATTTCAAATGTTTGCTTTTGGGTTGACAGCACAATTCAATACTCACCAGACCTCCAGAGCTCCCATCAGCATATAGCAAGTAGTCATTTAGTCTTCCACCAATCTCGATGTCATATTCTTCTATGAAATTTCAGCTTCCCAGATTATTTATTTAGCATACAGCTTGATTGAATAAGTATGGTGAAAGGATACAATTCTGACATATAACTTTCCTGATCTGAAAGGATACAATTCTGACGTACAACTTTCCTGATCAGTCATACAGTATCCCTTTGTTCTATTAAGAACAACAGCTTCTTTATTTATGACAGGTTATATGTTCTTAAATCTCCATTTTTAAAAATGTTATCCATAATTTATTATGATCCACACAGCTGTATACTTTCACATTGTCATTAAAACACAGGCAAACATTTTTCTGGTATTCTCTGTTTTCAGCTAAGATCCCTCTAACATCAGCAATCATAGCCTTTGTGCCCCATCTTCTTCTGAATCTTGACTATATTTCTGGCAGTTTCTTGTCAATGTAGAGCCACAAGCATTTTTTTTCCAATTATCTTCAGCAGAATTTTACTTGTATGTGACATTAATGACCTTGTTCAATGTCCATATTCTGTGGTTAACTCTTCTTTGGAATGGACACAAATATGGATCTTATCTAGTCAGTTGGCTATGTTACAGCCTTCCAAATTTATTTGCATAAATGTGTAAGTGCTTCCATTGTTTTATTTATTTTTTAAACATCTCAGTTGGTACTTCATGGATTCTTGATTTTCAACAATGCCTTTAGTGCAGCTATGGCTTCTTTAAAGACCATTCATACTTTATAATATCCCAAAATGGTTGACTATGGATCAGTTCTTCAGAATTGTGACTGTTCTATTCTCTCCATTTGCTTTTGATGCTTCTTATGCTATTCAATATTGTATCGCTATTACAACTTGAGGCTTGGATTTTTCCTGCAAGTCTTTCAGCTTGAGAAACGCTGAGTGTATTCTTTTATTTAAAATAATTATTTTATTATTTTTGTGTGAGTGTACCGTCAAATCAGATCTGACTGGTACACTCTTCCCCGGCAGAGCATCTGGTGGATTCGAACCGTGAGCTCTGGGATTGTAGTTGCAGCTCCTTGCCACTAGGCCACCAGAGCTCTCCACTGAGTGTATTCTTATTTGATTTTCTAACTCCAGGTCATTGCACAGTTCTTTAGAATACTTCATTTTGTCTTCTTGAGCCACCTTTGAAATCTTTAACAAAATTGTATACACAATAAGATTTTAATTTCTTAAAGCAGATATGGGGAAAATAGTAACTGAAATTCTAGAACAACAATTTTGAGTTGGTGGAAGGAAGTATGATTTTTACATTCCTTCTTAAAATCTCCTTTAATATAGTTGTACAGCTTTTGCACAGTTTAAAATGATAAAACATTTACACTGACGTTAGACTAATAACAAGCAGCCCAGTTCTGGGAAAGGTATTCTGGAACCTTCTCTGTGACAGGAACCCATTCTGGCCACATCTGCAGCACCCTTTCCCCCAGTTTGGATAAAAGACTGTTCTGTGAATAATTTTTGTTCACACTGTTTCAAATAGTAAAAAAGAAATTTTCTTTAAAAATATTCTTCTATTTGGGTAGGGTGAGAGGAAAGAGAGGGTACATCAAGGACTAGATGAGATGTTATAATAAAAGGCTTTGGTCAATTTTAATTAGTAATGTCAAACAAAATGTATATCAATGATTGAGTTAAAAACCAATAAAATATACCAAAAAATGAACATTATGAGGAAGACAGTATGCCAGACAAGGTGAACAGGAGGGACGATTCCACGTGAAGGCGCTGGGACTGGCAACCAACAAATAATACTTTAGGGAAATCTGTTTTGAACGCAACCTTCTTCCTTTTCCGACGTTTCCAACTATGCTGCAATTTTGTTCTGTGGTCAGAACTATGACCCACTCTAAGCAAGTGAAAATATCCATGACTTTGTGAAGAAGTCGAAAGACAGACAGACTCCTCCCCTAGCTTAACAGCATGTATGCCCTGTCAAAGCAGATGTAGGGAGTAGTGGTTTTCTCTCTCAGGAAGATTCTAGATGGAAAGGACCCCAAAGAGGGCTTTGGTGAGTCACTCAGCTTTTGGAACCACACCCCCCTCTGCTCAGTTTGCCTCAGCCTGGGCCGCCCCTCAGGCCCCAGCCTCCTCCTCCTCCCTCGCCCCTCCCTGCTTCCCTCCCTGCCTGGGCTGTAACTTCAGCAAAGAGCCTAACGCTGCCTCCCTCCTCTCTCTCCCCTCCTTCTCTCTCCAGGCCGGCCGACCTTCTCCGGAGCAGTGGGAACCCGCGGCCGGCCAACGACATGAAGCTGGTCCGCGCCCTGCTGCCCCTGCTCCTGCAGGCCTGCTGGGCCGCCGCCCAGGACGATCCCTCCAACAACAAGGCCATTGCGTTCCAAGGTGAGTGGACCCCCCCCCCATTCTTGGTCTTGTGCTTTCTGCCACCGGAGGAGACCCCATCTCCTCACCTTTCCTGAAAGCTGAAGTTGAGGAGGCCTGCTAGGGGATGTTAAAGGTTTCACCCAACCCCAGGAAGGACTCTGGTCTGTGTCAAGTGTCTCCACCTCTGAAAGGACATTAGCCTGGGTAGGTTCCAGGGCACCCACTGGGGAGACACAGCTGATAGCATAGTTCTGGTCCCATTGGTTTGTTTAGTTTGATTTTGCATGGATGTGGGCTAATCTTTTGCCTTAAAGATCACTGCGATGGCCAAGACCTGGTCTTTTATAGTTAATCTCCTTTGATTTCTTGCCTGACAGTCCATTGTGAAATGTGGTCACCTGTTCAAATCATACTTTCTCCCCTGCTGCCCAAAGATCATGTCTTTGATAGTTCTGAAACTGATTTGAAAACTCCTTGGGGAAGGAGGTCTTAGTTGTCAAGTCCACAGGATGGGACATTCTCACCCTTCTGGGGGGTTGATTGTAAGAGAGATGTTGTGACTCCAAGTAAGGTGCAGTTTCAGGCATAAGCAGGGGTCTCTGCTGGAGGTGGGACTTTTACCTCAGAGGATGATGTGATTGTGCAGATGGGAAGGTGGCTGTGGTGCTGTGATTGATGAGAATAGAAGGGGCAGATGGTAAGATTCCCCAGGGTGTAAGGCTGAAGCCCCTCTTTTTCCCATTTGCACCCAGATTGCCCAGTGGACTTGTTCTTTGTCCTGGACACCTCTGAAAGCGTGGCCTTGAGGCTAAAGCCCTATGGGGCCCTGGTAGACAAGGTGAAGACCTTCACCAAACGTTTTATTGACAACCTGAGAGACAGGTAAGAACGTAGCACACCCTGACATTCCCTCCTCCTGCATCTGTACTGAGTCCCTCAGAGAGAAAAACCAGGGCATGGGAGGCCTGGAGCCTGGTATCACTCCACTAGTTCCCAGCAGTGAAAGGCCAGACATCAGTTCCCCATCTAAGGAGAGAGACTGTGGGTCATATGGCTCAAAATTCCCTCCCTAGGTCCTAAGAGGAGTGAGGGTAACACGGAGCATCACAGCCTCCTGGGGGCAGAGCAGGCTGTGGCCATCACTCAGTCAGTTGGGACTAGCGAGGGCTATGTTGAGAGTGGGCTGACTGCATCCCCAAAATAAAACCAGAAAAGGTATCTTTCCGCGAACAGGAGGAGCAGGTTTAGGTAAACTGTCAAGAAATCAGTAAAGCATGCATTTCAGCTTGCTGGCTGCAGAGGGCGCCCCTCTTTAACACCAAGAACAGACGCCCAAGTGCAAGACTTCTCTATCAGATGCCACTAGCGAAGCTGACCTGCCTCAGTCATTTCTGTGAGAAGCAAAGACCCTAGATCTCTGGAGCCATAACCAGACAGACTTGGTTCTGTGGCTTGAGATGTGGCGTATCCATCATCCATTCACACACTCACTTACCTATTCAACCAGTGAATCCATGCAAGTTTTGACTGATGGACTTGCTAGGCCAAGCTGATGGGTGCAGGAAGGCATGCATTAGGGAGTGCTGAGTCTCGTGTACAGAATGTGGTCGCAGTCCTAAAGACCAGGGTCATGGAGAAGGGTGCAGTAGATCTCCTCGCTTGTACCAAGGGAGCCCCACCACACCACAATTGGTGAGGGACAAGCACAAGGTCTCCTCAAAAGCAGCCCCCCAAGCCTTCTCCCTGTCAAATATCACTGACTGGATTCAGAAGGGGGCCTTGAGCTTCTCAGGAAGGGCAATAGAAGCCATGTTTTTCCACCCCTGAGGGACGAGACACTCAGCACACCTTGGGGACCCGAGCTACCAGTTGACGTGAAATGCCCATGGCCATGGACCCTGCAGAGGACAGATTTGGCTCAGTGATGATGATGGGTGGGGTGGGGACTTAGATGTGGGCGAGGCCAGGAGGAGCTTTGCCAACTATGCGGCTCTGCTACGGCAACCCTCTTGAACCATCATTGGCTTCTGTGGCTCTCAGTTCTCCCATCTATAAAACTGGGTACAACTCTGTTATTGGTGTTAGTCTGCAAGTGGGGCAGGATCACTTATAAGCCTTGACCAGAGCAGGCCGTGAGCCCTGGACTTCTCTCCGAGAGTGAAGGGCTGACCCCCAATATTACCTACCCATACAGCTCTGACTAAGATGTCACCTGCCTCCTTCTTCTCACATCTGGATATCTCCTTCCTTTCCTTTCTACTATGACCCGCCCTTTTCCCCTGTCCTGGCTGGTGTCCACTGCTCCTCCTTACCCTGTACCCCCACTACTCATGCCATCTCCTATGGCGAAGCTCATGCTGTCCACTCTTTCTCTGAACTGTCTTGTGTGTGACTTTTTTGCTCGAATGAGTCTATGGTGACCATGGTAGCGTGCGCCGTGGGGTGATGCCTGCACTGGGGGCCGCGGACGGTCCCACTCAGGCACTCACCCTCCCCACCCCCTCTGGGGCTCGCAGGTACTACCGATGTGACCGCAACCTGGTGTGGAACGCGGGCGCGCTGCACTACAGCGACGAGGTGGAGATCATCAGCGGGCTGACGCGCATGCCGAGCGGCCGCGATGAGCTCAAGAGCAGCGTGGACAAAGTCAGATACTTTGGCAAAGGCACCTTCACCGACTGCGCCATCAAGAAGGGGCTGGAGGAGCTGCTCGTCGGGTGAGTGGGGGGATGGCCTCTGCCACGTGCGACTTCACTGTAGTCCTGGTGGCCGCCTTGCCCCGCCTCACACACTGTCCTCGGTTAGGTGTGAGGTGCGGGTGTGTGGGCTGCACACCCTCCGCTTCAGTTAACTCGTTTTTGTCACTGGGTGAGCTGTGACCAGAGTAGGGTTAAATGGCTGTCCTTTGGTACACCATGTAATGCAGAAGAAGATCAAGACAGAGACACAAACAGGGAGATAGAGTCGGGGGAAGAAGGTATGGAGGGAGGAGCTGGTTTCCTATAGAAAACAGACAGTATTGACAGAGGGAGTGGTCGGTTCTCAGGGGAAGTGATATGCACATTTAGTAGATAGTAGTGACTGGGAACTCCAGTGGCTAAATGGTAAAAAAGTTTGCTGACAATGCAAAGGTAAACAGTTCGAATCCACCAGATGCTCTTCAGGAGGAAGATTGGTTATCTCCCATGTAGTGATTGGTCAGTAACAGGGTGCACACAGTTAATCCCACAAAAGGGTTGGCCCACACCTGTACACAGCTGCCCAAGGTGGACAGATTCCCAGAAGTCCTCTCTAGTAGCCCTGTGGTGGGGCCGTGGATGAGATTGTGGAGTTGGTGGGGACAGGATCCAGAGGAGGAGGAGATGGCTTCTCGGGCTCTACAGCCTGGCCACTGGCCCTCGGTCACTTTGTTTGCAGTTAACCTGACCCGCCAGCATGGCTGCTTCTCATTACTCAGAGGCTGGGCCGCTGGGCCCACTCTGGGGTTGAGTCACCAGAACCAGCTGGCTGACCTTCAGGCCATATTTTCTATTGGGAAAATATTCCGATGCTCTGTGGGTTTTAAGCTTCTTGGTGCTGCTATGACAGAAATACCATGAGTGGGTGACTTAAACCAATTGAAACATATTTCCTCATGGGGGCCAGAATTTAGGGCACTGACCCTAGGGGAAGGCTTCATCGCTCTGTTGTCTCTGGGGTGTGTTTCTCCCTATCAAGTTTCTGTCCGTCTGCTTCTTGACCATCTTCATGTTTCATGACATCTGATGTCCCCCAGCTGTGCTTTCTTCTCTTGGTACCTCCTTAGTTCCTTTCATATCTCACTAGAAATTGGCTTAAGAGATATATATATATATATATATAAAATCTCATTAACACAACAAAGAAATCTTATTTTCAAATACGATTACAACCACAGGTAAAGGAGCTGGAATTTACAGCACGTATTTTGGGGAGAGGTACAATTCAGTCCATAAAAGGGAGCATTCTCCTTGAATGTACTCACCCTTCTGTGTCCATCCAAGTGTGGAAGGACACAGCCCACTCCCACTGCCACTATGACTGAGGTGATACGCAGGTGCTGTGTGGACTCTGTGGGATCAAGGTGACGTTTGAGGAAGGCCACCTGGGTTTGTGCCCATGAAGAGGGAAGATGGGCACCCCTGGCTGGCTCCGCATGGCCCCTCAGCTGCCCCTGTGAAAGCATACTTTCATGCACAATTGCATCCACGTCAGAATAGATAGATTTGATTCATGTAACTTAGCACTTAGGCCGAGGGGTTTCTTCTCAGAATGCCCCACTGAAAGGAGGAGAGTGTTGATGGGCAAAGCTGTACCTCTGTGGTTGAGTCACTGGGAGGAGAGCGTGGCCTCCCCAAGCCAGTGCCTTCTCCACAGTAGAAAATAACCCAAGGGAACTCAGAAGGCAAGGTGGACACCAGGATTGCTCTGTCGCACTCATTGGCTCCACAGTTGATTTTGGCTGCAGAGTGAGCTGGCCAAGGAGGCACTGGAAGGAGGGGGTGTGGGAGGAGGAGGGGGACACTGAGAGTGGGAGGTGCTGGGACAGAGGTGGTGGCCAGGGAGGAAGCACTAGTTACTACACCATCTTTCCTTCCCGTTTGGTCTGGAAGAAGCCCCAGTGTGTCAAGTGTGGGCTGGAGAGGACAGGCTTCCTTTGAGGCTTGGTAAATCCTTCTGATTTAAAACTTAGCAGGGAGTCCGCTGGGGAAGGAAGGCTCCTTGGCGGCACCGTGTATGAACTACCAGGCTACTAACCGAAATGTCAGTAGTTTGAATTTACTAACTCCTCCCATAAAGATTTGACATTCAGTAACCTGATTCAGAACTGATTCAACAGTGCTGGGTTTGAGGGAGTTGTTGTTATGTACTTTTGAGTCAGAAGTGACTCATAACTGACCCTCCAGCAGGTTGTCAGAAGCAATAAATCACTCAGGAGAAGACTTGAGGGAGTAGGAGTCTGAATCCACAGGGCTCTCATTTTATCTTTGTAGAGGGGCTCTAAGGCCTAGGCTGTGTTCAGGGACGTGGTGGGAGAACCTGATCATTCAGCCCCATCAAGAGGAATACTGTTCTCCCTAAAGTTGTTTATTTAAAGAGCCTGGAGGCATAGGGCTTGGGCTTGAAGTATTAGTCTATTAACAGAAAGATCCACAGTTCTAATCCACCAGCTGCTCCGTGGGAGAAAAATGGGCTGTCTCCTTATAAAGACTTACAGCCTCAGAAATGCGATGGACGGTCACTGTGAACCAGAATCAACTCTCAGGCAGCGAGCTTGGTCTTTTGTTTTTAACACGTTTGGTAAATGTGTCCATTGTTCCTGAAACTACTCTTTCGAGTATTTCCATGTGGTCTAAGAAGAAAATAGACTCTATTTGTGCTTTCTATTTTACTTCTTCTTAACTCCCTTTTTCCTTGATAACAGGCCTCGTTTTGTGTTTAGAAATAGTTTGTGTTTGAGGTTATTTATGGATTATCCTATTATTGTCCACTTGCCACAAAAGTAAAGGTTGCCTAAACAATGGTAAGTTTCAGCACTGTACTGGTGAGTCAGCTGAACCAGCTCAGGGGAGGTCATACTTGAGGAGCCCTGGGCACTTGCTCAGAGGCCAGCACCTTGGGGTCCCTTCTGCAGTGAGGCCAATGTGTCTCTATGCTGGTGCACATGCATGTTTCACAGCATTTGTAGAGACATGTAATTCCAGCAAACTATTTTCTGTGTCAAACTCTTTAAAAATAATTTTCAGTAAGTAGCCAAAATTGGGAAGGGTGTACGTCAGGGGTGTGTCCTATCTCCCTATCTTTTCAACCTGTATGCAGAACATATTGTCAGGGAGGCTGGGCTCTATGAGGAGAAATGTGGTGTCAGGATTGGTGGAAGATAAATCAACAATCTGCGTTATGCAGATGACACAACCCTGCTTGCTGAAACTGAGGAGGACCTGAAGTGCTTGCTGCAGAGGGTCAAAGACTGAAGCCTTCATTATGGATTGAGGCTCAATATCAAGAAGACAAAGATTCTCATTACTGAACCAATTGGCAGCATCAGGATGGATGGTGAAGAGATTGAGATTGTTCAGAGCTTTAATTTGTTTGGCTCCACAGTCAACACTCTTGGCACCAGCAGCCAGGAAATTAAAAGGTGTATTGCGATGGGAAAGTCTGCTATTAGGGACCTCTCCAAAGTACTAAAGAGCAATGGTGTCTCTCTGGAGACTAAGGTGCGTCTGATACAGGCCATGGTCTTTGCAATCACTTGTTATGCGTCAGACAGTTGGACAGTGACTAAGGAGGATAGAAGGGGAATTGATGCCTTTGAGCTGTGGTGCTGGAGAAGAGTATTGAGGGTACCATTGACTGCGAGGAAAATGAACAGATTTGTCCTGGAGAGGGTTAAACCAGGTGGCTCCTTGGAGGCAAGGATTCTGAGGCTCCGTCTAACATATTTTGGACATGTTGTGAGGAGAGACAGGTCCTTGGAGAGGGACATCATGCTTGGGAGGGTGGAGAGACAGTGCTGGAGAGGAAGACCCTCGATGAGACGGATTAATTAATTGACTGGGGTGGCAGTAGGTGTGTTGGAGACAGTGAGATTGGCACAGGATATATCAGGGTTTAGAGCTGTTGTACATAGGGTCGCTCTGTGTCGCAGGCGACTTGATGGCACATAACAACAAAAACAACAGCAAGTAGCTAAGGTCAACAAAAAGAAACAATAAGGACCAAATGTAACAGATGAGAAGTCACGTCACAAAGCTGCATGGTGGGCCCTGCCCCTGCCCATCACCCCATTTCCTGGGGTCTCTGCCCTGCGGTCCTCTTTGAGGACTCTGGGGGTGAGAGGGCACTGACATACCTGAGCAGGAGAGCCTGGTGTCCAGGGTAGTTGTGACAGTGCTCCACCCTTCCAGGGGCTCCCACTTGAAGGAGAACAAGTACCTGATCGTGGTGACGGACGGACACCCCCTGGAGGGCTACAAGGAGCCGTGCGGCGGCCTGGAGGATGCGGTCAATGAGGCCAAGCACCTGGGGGTCAAAGTCTTCTCAGTGGCCATCACACCTGACCACCTGGTAGGACCCTGCTGTACCCCTTCATGTTTCCCGCAAACATCGGCTGGGGTGCGGGAGCGAGATGGGGTCTGCAGAGGACCAGCACCCCTAATCTGCATGACACCTGGATGAGTTGTGGTGGTTGCAGGCTCTGCCATCCCCATGCCCCCTGCCCAGGTCTAGGATCCACCTCAAAGTCCCCCCACCTTCCCAGGTGTTCCCCAGAACAAGGACACCTCAAGCAGGCCAAGCTTTTGCAGTCCGAGTCCCTGGGTTCCATGAGTCAGGACTCTGGACTTCTGGAGGCTCAGGTTTGGGGGCCAGGCAGGTGAGCTGTGCCAGGCTGTGACCTCAGTGTCTCCTCCTTTTTTGGACCACACCCGACTCAGGAACCCAGGCTGAGCATCATCGCCTCTGACCACACGTATCGGCGCAACTTCACGGCGGCCGACTGGGACCAGACGAGGGACGCGGAGGAGGTCATCACCCAGACCATCGACACCATCATCGACATGATTGTGAGTGCTGCACCCCGAGGGCTTGTCGGGCTTGTCGGGGACGCCCGAAACTTCTGGGCTCATGAATGAATGTTAACTCAACCCCTCCGTCTCACTTTTCAGAAAAACAACGTGGAACAAGTGGTAAGAAGCCCCTGTGTCCTTTCAGCTGCCCCAGCCCCTCCTGACCCCTTACCCCACCCCCACCTCCACGCCCATCCTCTCCAGGTGATGAATTGGCCTAGGAGTTTCTGGGGTCACAGGTCACAGCTCCCTCCACCCAGCGCAATGGGATAGGGGTTGGGGGACCATCTGCACCTCAGTGTCTAACTTGTGGTCCTTTTCCTTCCGCAGTGCTGCTCCTTTGAATGCCAGGTGAGTGTGCACAGCGACCCCCTCAGGGCTCTGGGCTGTCCTGTTCCTGACTCTATCTCACACTGACTGTCCCTTGTGTCTTGCAGCCTGCCAGAGGCCCTCCTGGACCCAGGGGCGACCCTGGTTATGAGGTGAGTGGCTGTGCCAGCTCTGAGCTTGCACCCAGGCGGAAGGATAAGGTAGGACCCCAGCACCCAGTGTCCACTCTGTGCTGGGCTGGATGTAGCAGGTGGTTAAAGGAGCCTGACACTGAAGGAGATGTCCCTGAGTCCTGAGAATGACAGCCAGGGGGCTGTATGCAGTGTGGCAGCTCCCAGCCCCCTTCCTAGTGGTTGGAAGTGGGAGAAATGTGCCGTTCATGGTAGAGGCTGGGGCCCTTCTGAAGGGGGTTCTCCACAATGTGCACCAGCACCTGCCTTCCCCTGAGCCTGCTGCTGGAACAGGCTGGAAACACTGGGAGCTCACACATCAAAGCTCAAATTTCTGGGCTCGGTCTTCACAGACAATCACCCTCAGGCCTGGCCAGTGGAAGAGGGGTCAGGTTCATGGTTTGGAAACCTGAGGTGGGCAAAATAACACATGGCTCTGAGCTCTGACTCTGGGATGAGCCTAGACTGTTCAGGATGGTGCCAAAGCCAGGGAACTTGACAAGTCAGAATTCCCTCACCAACTCCCTGACGTTTGTTTTCCAGGGTGAACGTGGGAAGCCGGGACTCCCAGGAGAGAAGGGTGAAGCTGGAGACCCTGTGAGTGCTGACCAGCAGGGGACTGAGGGCCCTGGGGTGCATTAAAGAGGGCAGGCGGGCAGGCAGAGGAATGTTCTAGAAGGTTGACTTGTTTCTAAGTGGATCATGATCAGGAAATGAGCACAGAATTCTTCCCAAACACCATAGACTTTGCCTATACTTGGGGTGGGGGAAGATGGCAAGATGGGGCCCACAATGGACGAGTGAAACCACAAGGATGCTGTAGGCCAACGTGACCTCCCCACATACTCCCGGCTCTCCCCCGAGCATCCCCAAGGCCTCACTCATCTTCACCCTCTGGGCACACGGGGGCTCACCTACAGTGCTGGCCCCAGATCACAGAGTCAGAACTCCTGCTCCCACTACCATGTGTCCCCTCAGCCAGCTCACCCCTCCCTGACCAGGGGGCCTAGTGTGGACTCGTGGGCACCTCCTAAGCCAGTGAGGGGGCACAGGTCAACCTGCCAGGTGTCTGACATGCCCCCTGCTCTCTGTCCCAGGGAAGACCGGGTGACCTTGGACCTGTTGGCTACCAGGGGATGAAGGTGAGTCCCCCACCCCTGCCCACAGGGCTGCCCAGGGCTGAGCTCTCAGGTCGGCCCTCACAGCCTCTTCTCTTCTCTTTGATGGTGTTTAGGGAGAAAAAGGAAGTCGTGGGGAGAAGGTGAGCAAGACTCAGGGTCCAGAGCCTCCCTCTGGTCTCAGGCTGGTGCCCTTTGGTTCGGGCAGGTCTGGGGATGTGACCTGGTGCAGTCCGCCCCACACTGATCGGTCAGCATGAAGCCCTTGCTGCTGTGAGGCCCTAACACAGGAGCAGAGGTCGGCCAATGTCCCCAACACGAGGAGGTGTGGGGTACACCCCACTCATAATTTCTGCCCTCTGCATTCCTGGGGGACTCTGCCAGTTACCTGGTGAGCTGTGTCTGCAGTTTTATTGTCACTGTCTTTGGGGACTCTGGGATCTCCAAGCTATGACCCAGTGGTTCTTGTCAGGCCTTCAAGAAAGGCACGTTTTGGAATTGTGCTTTCCCTCCCTCCCTTCATCTTCCCTGGTTTGGCGTCACTCTGACTCCTCTGGAGTGGATGTCCTGCCACTGGGCCCTGTTCGCTGTTGACTCGAGCAGGACTTCCTCACTGGCCCCACACTGGGCTAATCCAAAGCAGGGGGTCTTCTCACGGGCTCTGCCCTTCCTCACTGTCCTTCCTGTGTCCACAGGGCTCAAGAGGACCCAAGGGCTACAAGGTGAGTTGTGAGTCACGAACATGAGAGTGTGTGTGTGTGTGTGTGTGTGTGTGTGTGTGAGGGGGACATGGTTCTGCCCTTGGAAGGGTGCTGTGCATCCTGGCCTGACTTCTTCTTTTATCTCTGTGCCTCACAGGGCGAGAAGGGCAAGCGAGGCATCGACGGTGTGGACGGCATGAAGGTGACTCCTGGTGGTGGGGTACTGTGGGTGATGTGGGTGCAGGGCCCGTGCACAGTGCCAGGTCCCTGCCCTAGGAAGGGGAGGCATGGAGCCCCAAGAACGGATATTCTCCAAATGACTCTGAGAGGTTTTTCTTGTGGATATTGTTTTCCAATCCCCCGGTCCTAGTGAACCCCAAGCTGCATACCTAAGCGTGGAGTGTCTTCTAGGCTTAGGGGTTTTCCTGAGAGGGGCATTGCAGAGGGATGGATGGGCAGATCCTCAGGGTTTGAAGCAGAATCTCTTCATAATCTTGTCATTCTTCCATTTTCCCAGGGGGAAATGGGGTACCCAGGGCTGCCAGGCTGCAAGGGCTCACCTGGATTTGACGTAAGTCTCTCTTCTCCTGTGCACTTTTAGGGGTGATGACTGGCTCCCCTGTTTTTTCTGACACTGGGAGGATACCCCACAGAGCACACAGTGTGCACACTCCACCTTTAAGTGGATTTGTCTTTACATTCTGTCTCTGGTGATGGGGAGGCTCTGAGTGCTTTGTGAGGCCGCCTCAGCTTCTGCTGTGCATTGCCACAATGCTGTCTTTTCACAGGGCATTCAAGGGCCCCCTGGACCCAAAGGAGACCCAGGCGCATTTGGACTGAAAGGAGAAAAGGTCAGTGACCTGTGTCCCTCAGGGCTGCTCCTGTCCACCAGGTATTCATCCAGGGACTATCATTGGAGTAGAGTCTCCAGCAGCAGTTAAGCGGTGGGTGCCTGATCTGCAGCCTGGCTGTACCCTGAGGCCCCTGCAGGAGGAAGCAGCCGGAGTCACCTTTACTCTGGGGACATCTGGGGAGTGGCTGCAGATGCCCTAACAGGAGCAGAGTCATGAATGGATTCTCAGTCCAGGCTCACCCATTTGTGTGAGCCCCAGTTCTCTCTGCTCTGTCACTCAGAAGCAGAAGGGAAGAAAGCCATGAGAAGCCCCTTCTCAACTGCCTGATGGAGGCGCTCCTGCAGAGGCCGCAGTTCAGCCAGGACAGTGTAATAGGGAGGTGCTGGTCGCCGCTCCACATGGAGGGTGAACTTCCCAAGGTGATCCAAAGCTGAGGTCCTCATTGCTGGCATTTCCTTCTGAGGTTTCCTGTTACAAAAGGAAGTCAAGGAAAGAGGAAGGAAAAAGATGTTGGCTCATCCTCAAATTTGCTCTGAAATGTATTTCTTGGGTTTCAGCAAAAGAGCTTCAGAATCTTGTTTCCGTGCTCAAAGATTACCCTGTGGGTCTGGCTTTGAGCTTACCAGTCCAGCACTTTGGCCAAACTATACTTTCTTGAAGAAAACCTTACAAACATTTATTTGAATCCATCCAGAGTTGCCTCAGAAGAAAGGCCTGGCTGTCCCCATGGTGTCATCTCACACTGTGGTTGACTCCATGGCCACTGATTCATAGTCCTGTGTGCCCAACTCATAGCAGGCCCTCCAGCTGGTTTTCAGAGGCTATAAATCACATGGGAGGAGACTGCCCATCTTTCTCTTGTGGAGCAACTGGTGGATCTGAGCTGTCCACCTTTGGGTTGGCAGCACAACTCCTTACTCACTATTGTTGTTACATACCATCCAGTCAGAGCCAACTCGTAACTGACCCTGCAGTGGGTTTTCAGAGGCCGTGAATTTTATGGAAGAGACTGCTCATCTTTCTCCAGTGAAGCAGCTGGTGGATTCAAACCGCCTGCCTTCAGGTTGCCAGTGCAACTCCTTTCCCACTAGGCCACCAGTGCTTACAGTAAAATGAAAATATCCAAGTTTGATTTTGCCTTGAAGAAGATGGGTTGAATCTTTGAGAGCCAGAGGCACAGATAGCAGTGGTCAGAGTGGCCTGGAGCCCAGGTGAGGGGACCAGAGAATAAAGGGCCTATGAGACACCCTGAAGTGGCCTCACAGCGGGGAGACAGCTGCCTCACCTGCAGGTAGCATGCTTGCCCTCAAAGCTCCATGGAGGTCACTGACTGCACCATCCTGTGAGGGTCTGTAACCCTGAACTTCTCTGCTTTATCCCAGGGCGAGCCTGGAGCAGATGGGGAGCCTGGGAGACAAGGGAACACAGGGCCCCCTGGAGACGAGGTAAGGAGTGGAGCCCAGGACCCTGAGAGGGAGTCAGTGTGAACTGAGGGGATGTGCCAAGCCAGGGTCAGAGGAGTAAGCATCCCAATCTGTCCCTGCCTTAGGGTGAGCCGGGACAGCCTGGTCCCCCAGGAGAGAAAGGAGAAGCCGGGGATGAGGTAAGCAGCACCCCAGAGCATGCCTCTTCTGCTCCCCACCCCCAAGACTGTTCACAGGCTCCGACTACTAACTGATACTTGTCTGTTCATTTTCCTCACAGGGGAACTCGGGACCTGATGGCCCTCCTGGGGAGAGGGTGAGTACCAGGGGTGGGGTTTGGGAGCCACATGAAAGGCTGGCATCTGTCTGGTGCTGCCAAAGCCCACTGACTGCCCTTCACACAATCCCGAGCCTCAAGGGTTTCCTCACCAGACTAAAAACCCCTCCCCAGATCCTTGTTACAGTGACACAGAGACATAGAAGTTGGGCAGAAATAACCTTCAGCTACTGATTGGATGGTTTTAATCCCATGAGGAGTCCCTGGAAGTGCACTTGACACATTTTGTTGCTAACTGAAAGGATGGAGATTTGACTCCACCCAGAGGTGTCTCAGAAGTAAGGCCTGGCAATCTGTTGCAACAAAACCAGCCAGGTTTGAGAGCCCTGTGGGATCAAACTGACAGCAGCTGGATGGCTTTAATCCTGTGAGCCTGCAGTGTGGACGAGCTACTTGGGTTCTTGTAGACACACAGCCTCAAGGGCTCTGGAAGTAGATGGACCCTGATGAGCAGGGAGACTCTAACCTCTGAAATAAAGGATATGAAGTGGAGAGGTGACACCAGTCTATGGGGTGGGGGAGGTAGACCTGAGATTGTCAGGCCTGGGAGCCCCATTACATTCTGCAACTCCTTACTTTTCTCTGCACAGGGTGGCCCTGGAGAAAGAGGACCACGGGGGACACCTGGCGTGCGGGGCCCCAGAGGAGACCCAGTGAGTCACATTCTAAGGCTTCCTTTCCTGGGGTCATTGGGCAGGGACTGGGCCATCAGAGCTGCAAGGAATGGGCCATCAGAGTCTCAAGCACATGCTCCAAACCCAGGTCCCACTGGCCACATGCTCATCTCTGTTTCCCCAAATAAAGACAGTTCCCTCCCTGACCACCTGCAGGGAGTTCAGGGTCAGACCCCTAAGTCTGAGCAGTACCCCCAGCCCCTGTCGTCTCAGAGGTCTGCCTAGCTTTGAAGGAGCAGGGGGTGATCTTGGCCAAAGCTTGAAGCTCACAAGTTAATACAGAGTAAGCATCTGGCCCTTCCTCCCTCACAGACACCCACCGGGGGTCTGCTTCATGCCCAGCAAACACCTTCTTCCAACATGTACTGACAAAAAAAGAACCTAAATAAATATCCTTAATCAGACTTAATTTTTAAAAATTATCCCTAGTTAAATTTTTGCTTTCTGACCCCTTGACAGTGTGTAATGGAGGCCCCATCAAGAACCCATGTGTTCTGTTCCCAAGCCCATGCTTTCTCCTCAGGCTACAAAGGCTCTGTGACTGTCACATAACCAGCCACGTGTTTACATGCAGGGCAGAGCACAGTTTACTAGTCCCCACCCACCCCCACTTGTTTAGAATTTTCTGAACATTTGCGTTCCCCCCAGCAACTCTGAAAACATCTGTGCAGACAGAGCCTGCAGTCTTCTTTGTTATCATTTCTGTCTGTGGAAACTGCAGAAGTGGAGGTGTTGAGTCAAGCCCCAAACGGGAGACTAGGCCAGCAAGGTGCCAGCCACAGAAAACCTCTACTGGAGAGGTGGTGGCAGGAATGGGGCTGTAGCAACCACCCCTTCACAGGGACTCAGCCTCCCCCACAGGGATCCACTCCCACCCACCACGTGGTCCAGCACCCCACTCCCCACCTCCCACCCCCACCCTTGCCAGCCTGGATGCTCCACAGAGGTCTCTCTGCCCGAAATTCCTGGGGAAGTTTTGCTGGACCCTGAGGGTGGGAGGCCAGGCCGACCCTCACACCCACCCAGCCCACCCAGGGAGTGCTCAGCCCAGGATACTGAGAGGGGGGAAGAGTGACTGTCTGCAGGTAGAGTCACAGGCTACAGAGGCAATACCAGGCCTCTCCTGTCACACATTGTGCACACATTTTGGTCCCATTTGGATTCTGGAGAACAGGACCCTTTGGCTCTGTGGAATGCCCAAAACGAAACATGGATCCCTCTTAATAGAACCTCCCAGAACCCTGAGATTATGGGGTGGGGGCAGAGGGAAGAGTGAGTCACTGATTGGTGGCTGGTGAGCCCATCCAATACCTAGGACAGAGGCTTGGCTCAGGGTAAAGTAGGGGTTTTTGTTCCCTGGAGAGGAACTGTAGAACTTCTTATGGGAGGAAGTACCCCAGAGATAATGTGGCCTTTGACATCTCCTCCCCAACCATCTCTGAGAACAGAAGATGGAAGATGGGCCCAGGGGAGGGTCAGGGACTGGAACTTGGATGCTGGGCCAGTTCCCAAACCTCAGAAATTGAGGATGTAGGAAACCCTGTAACAGAGGATTGGATAGATGAGGCCTTTGGTGTGTCCTCTGAAGAGCTCACCATCTCTGGCAAAAATTAGATCGTGGAGAGGAGGGGCAGCAGCCAGCACTGAGTCTGAGGGTCACCCCCCTGCCCTGCTCTGCTGAGCCCCACCATGCTGCCCTCTCCTCCCATCCACACCACTGGTCTCATGAGGTGTGCACCCCCCAACAGCTGAAGGCTGAGGCTTCTGGCTGTGCAGCCAGACCTTGTACTCAGAGGACTTGTCTCCTCAGGGTGAAGCTGGACCGCAAGGTGACCAGGGAAGAGAAGGCCCTGTTGGCGTCACTGGGGACCCGGTAAGGACCTGGGCTGGTTGTTGGCGGGGGCATTGCATCCCCAGTGAGACGAGTTGACTAGCCTGGTCTCTGAGGTAGAAGAGCTCCAGTGAGTGTGTCGCTTTCTGTTGGCCTCGTGGTCCCTTCTGCAGTGGCTGCTGGGAGTTCCTGGTGGGTGAAATGACCAGAATCTGGAGCCAGTGGAAAAGGTTAAGAATGACAGCCCAGAGCTGGGGAAGGTGAACATGGGGGGTGGTCCTGTGGGGCTTGGTTCTCAATCATGGCACCTCAGAAGCCGACTCCATGGGCCCCTCCACAGTACCTGGAACACAAGGTGCAGGAAGCCATGGCAGGAGGAGCACGCAGCCGCTGCTTGTTGCCTGGGCTTGGAACCAGGTGTGAGATTCTGGTCAGAGGTATATTTAAGAGTATCAGTACGTGGAAGGCTCTAGAATCTCCAGATGTGAAAGAGTCCTTCCAGGATGGTGCCAGAGAAGGGAAGAGGTACGAGCCAGAGAAGAACAGAGTTTGGCATGGGGAGAAGGCTGAGTGAAAGGAGGGTCGGGGTACCCATCCTGACCACTCTTCCCTCAGAGAACATGCTTGTGTCCTCCTTCCAAAACACCTGGCTTGGCCAGGTAGAGCAGAGAGAGGGCAGGGACGCAGAGGAGGGGTGGAAGGAACGTGCCATCAATGTGCATGGAACTCACTGAGCAAGTGAGACTGGTCGTGTGGGCTTGAGAGTGGTCACCACAGACCCACTACTGTCCCTGGGCCTCAGCCTGGAGCTGCTGCTGGCCCCTTCTGGACTAGCTGTCCTGTAAGCGTTCCCCGATCCCCACTCCAGGGTTCCCGTGTACCTCCTCAAGCCTACAACCTGGCCTTTTCTAGAGAAGTTTGGTCTCCCTTGGCTGCCATTAACAGCATTCTGCAAACTGGATGATGAATGATCAGACATTTATTTTCTCACAGTTCTTGAGGTTAAAAGTTCAAATTCAGGACTTGGGTGAGCTGTGCTCTCTTTCCACTCTGAGGAAGGATCTCTTCTCATCTCTCTTAGCTCTGAGGGCCACAGACGCCGCTTGCAGTTCCTGTGAGTATGGGAACATCTTCACATGGTGCCTTCCCTGTGACCTCTCTGTGTCCCATCATGTGGACAACCTTGGCTAGGGTTCAGACTTATCTACTCATGTTAACCTAAGTGACAATTTCTGCAAAGACCCTATTCCCAAACAAGGATCTTTACAGGCATGGGGGTTAGGACTCAAAACCTGAAGCAGGTAGAAGACCATGTCTGTTGAATAGAACCCATCAGTCCTCTGTATTTCACCTGATGGTTCCCTGGGAGCCCTAGGACAGAGTCTAGGTGGCACTTACACACATTGCTAGACCAAAAAGTAGTTGTATGGACAGAATGAGGGAAAATTGTATGGTTTAAAATTGAAAAAGGTGTGTGTCAGGATGGTATTTTTTCTCCATTCCTATTCAACCTGTATGCTGAGAAAATCTTTTAAGAAACCATGCTATATGAATAGAAATGTGACATCAGGCTTAGAGGAAGACTATCAACAACCTGTGCTATGGAGATGACACAGCCTTGCTCACAGAAAGTGATGGAGACGTGGAACACTTTAGCGTAGAAGATCAAAGACTACAGCCTTCAATATGGCTTACACCTCAACATCAAGAAAACAAAAATCTTCACCTCTGGTTTAGTAGGCAACATCATGATGGATAGAGAGAAGATAGAAGTTGTCAACTGTGTCATTTTACTTGGATTCACAATCAACGCCCATGGTAGCATCAGTCAAGAAATCAAAAGGCGTGTTGTAGGGGGGAAAATCTGCTATCAAGGACCTCTCCAAAGTGCTAAAGGGCAAGGATGTCAGTTTAAAGACCAAGATATCCTTCATCCAAGCCAGTGTCTTTTCAGTTGCTTACTCTGCATCGAAAAGCTTGACAATGAAAAGACAGAAGAATTGATGTGTTTGACCTGTGGTGTTGGTGAAGAGTATTGAATATATCCCATGACCCAAAGAACCAACAAATCTGTCTTGAAGGAAGTGCAACCAGAGAGCTCCTTACAGGCAAGAATTATGGAACTTTATTTCACTTAGTTTAAGCATATTTTCTGAAGGAACCAGTCTTTGGAGAAAGCCATCCTAAAAGAGAAGACCCTCAACAACATGGATTGACACAGTGACTACTGCAGTGGGCTTGAGCGCGACAGAGGTCACGAGGATGGCACAAGAAGGGTGGCCAGGTTCAGGCACATTGTTTGTAGGGTCACTGTAAGTCGTAGTCGACTTGATGGCACCTAACAAGAACACTTCCCACGATTCTCCTCACCTTCCTAGAGAGGATCGCAGACCAACTCCTTAGGTACCCATCTCCCATCTTCCTGAGTTGACTGCTTGAAGTGCCTCAGCTAGTTATGTGCTCTGTCATGACTTCCATTATGTGTTCTTTGGTTTTGCATTGGCTGCCTGCCCATAAGCCCCACCTTCCTCTTGTCCCTTCATCTAGAACACTAAACATTGGGTCAGGCAGGTGCCCATCAAAGAGAGGGCTTTACCATGTGGATTTTCACTGGTTATTCCCACACCCTGTCGTGGAACCATCTGTAGGGTAGGGTGTGCCACTTTGCCCGTGCGTGGAGGGTGTTGGAGGACGCCGCCTTTGAGCTGTGCCTGTGAGGCATCGGAGGGTGAGGTGAGGGAGGGACGCCGGCCACCAGGGTGTGGATGTTGGAGAGCACAGAGCTGGGTCTGTGAGATGGAGAGACCAAGGTAGCCGGAGGGATTGCTGCTACGCAATGGGGCTGAGTGGACACAGGGCAGGGTGGCCACAGGCTTTGAAGAGGCTTGATCTTGTCTGCAAGGTTTTTTATTTCTTTTCTTTTAGAGAGAAATTAGTAATTATACCTTAAAAAGAGAGAGGGAATGGAAAAATAGTAGTAGTGGCTACTCAATGGCAGTTTGTGAATCCTCCTGACCAAACATTAATGTAGCACCTTGGGCCCATTCCCGGGAGAGGGTGGAGAGGGGCACTGACCCGTTTGTGAGATAAACATGGAAACAGCTCAAGATGGCAGGAAGGGCTCTGTGGAAAAC
Organism: Elephantulus edwardii; assembly: GCF_000299155.1. NCBI lineage: Eukaryota > Metazoa > Chordata > Mammalia > Macroscelidea > Macroscelididae > Elephantulus > Elephantulus edwardii. The sequence continues at coordinate 1,472,719 of NW_006399978.1, read as the reverse complement.
TTTTCTCACACACGATTTCAAGTTTCAACCTTCAAGGCCATCTGTCTGAGGAATGGGTCTGCCTTCCCCAGCCTGGACCACGTGTACACAAGGCGGCATCTGGCGGGCTCTGGGGCTGCGGCCGCCTGGAACTTGGGCTGCCGGCCGAGGGGACCAGCGCGTGACTGTTTCTGGTTCTCCTCCTTCTTGGCAGTATAAGAGGGGTAATGTGTCTCAAATAAAATAAGGCTTAGGAGTACTTTGAGCACTTTGAGACTTTTATATGAAAAAAAGTCATTGCACCAGGTTTTGTGTGCTTCGAATAGAGGAAATACATTTGCATGGCTGCAAACAACAGCTAGCTTCCACAAGACGAAGAGAAAGAAGAGCCCGAGTTTCCCTCCCTCGCTGGGTCACTAGGCCGGTGTCTCCAGTGTGGCAACTCATGGTGTCCCCTCCCCAGGGGCTTCCTCCTTAAACAGTCTATCCAGAATCCTGAGTAAGGCTTACTATCAAATTTAATCACAGAATAGTGTGTGACTTAGTTGTAAATTGCTTAAATTCCATATTTCTCACATTATTTAAATACTAACAAAATTGTAAAGTCTTTTGCACTCAGATACTTTACTAGTAACTGAATAGAAACACCCCCCCCCCATTTTCTCCTTCTTTTCCTTAAATTTTTGCTTCATTATAAAAAAAAAACAGTTTTTGGTACAGGCTCACAAATATTAATTAATTGTCACAGTATTATAGCTAAAATACCAGAAAATTTTTACAAAGTCAGTGACTATATCACCAGCAACAATAAAAATAGCCGTGTGTGTTTGTAACATGCACAGATGAAGCCAGGCAATTTGAAGCTTCAGTCTAATTGAACGGAGGGACAGCTTGACCCATGTGCCTTTGTTGTTATGTTGTCATGCAATTCCAAGTCAGAGCAGATGCACAGCTAACCCTCCGGCCGGTCTTCAGAGGTGGTAAATGGTACAGGATTCAGCCCATATTTCTCCTGCAGAGCAGGTGGTGGATTAGAACCTCATGTCCTCAGATTGGCAGCGCAGCTCCTTACCACTAGGCCCTCAGGCACAGGAGAAGGCTCAAAAAGTCAATTCATATAAAATTTTAGTCTTGTAAATGTATTGATACATGTAGGCTAGGCTTACACAATAGGTTTCTGTTGTAGTAACTATGAGATTTTCTTAAAGGTTTTTTTTTATAAAAAAAAGTTTTATTTTGTTAAATACATTTCTGCTGAAATAGTACACAAACATTTTATAGCCAGTTATTTTGGTGTTATTCCCTCTAGTGTACCTGGGGGTGCCATTGGTTTTCTTTTCTCTCTCCCTCCCTTCCTCACCCACTCCCTGCCATAAGGTTAATTCCCACTCACAGCAAACCTACAAGACCGAGTGGAATTGCCCATAATGTTTCTGGGGCTGTATATCTTTATGGGCGCACACGGCCTTGTCTTGCTTTCTTGGACTGTCGGTGGGTTCGAACAGTCAGCCTTTTGGTTAACAGCCTACCGTTTCATCAGCTGCACCACTAGTACCCCTTCTCTCTCACTTACGAGAGTAAATTTTAGTTGCTTGTGATTTCTTCTAGAAAAAGTACAAAGTATGTGTGAGAGTATGCCATTATTTATACAGATACGCATATTGTGATGCATGTCTCACAGAATTCATCTTGGATGTTATCCAGCTCATTCTTTTTATAGTTTCATAGGATCCCATGGTGTTAGCGTAATAGTACTGCTTATGCAGGCCTCTACTAATGAACTTAGCTAACATGTCCAGTATCTTGCTTTATAGAAAAAAATATTGCAGTAAGTACCTTTCTCTTTGCCTGACAGCCTATCTATTCATCCATCTGTATATCTACCTGTCTAGCTATTCATCCACCCACCCACTCATCCATCCGTCTATTAATCCCTCCACTCATTTGCCCACCTATCATCTATCTCTCCCTCCATCTACCCAGTAGTCTAGCCATCTTTTATCTGTTCATTCCCCTTCTCATTCACCCATCAGCTGTCCATATACTTATCTATCTAACCATTTATCATCTGTTACATATGTTACATACAGATCTACCCATCCACCCACCTCTCTCTCCACCTATTCACTTGCCGTTCCATCAAGTTATCTGTTTATCATTTATTTATTGATCTATCCATCTACTCATCTCTTGATCTATCGTGTATATTTTCATTCATCTACTCATCCTTCCACTTGTCAGTCCACCTATTATCTATCGATTCATCCATTCAGGTAACCATCCATCCATCCATCCATCCATCCATCCATCCATCCATCCATCCATTTCCCTACTTTTCAGCTGTCTATTTATCCCTCTATTACCCACCATTTATTAATCTACTTACCTATCATTAACTATATCTATCTTGAAATATGTCCAGAGATCTAGTAAAAAAAGTAAGACATCAGAATGTCTTGATCAAGTTTTGTATGTGTGTTCATTTAACAAATCTATGAAAATGTAGTCTCAACTTACAGTCTTGAAAGAATGTAAAATACTGTCTCTGTTCCATATCTTCACCAACACTAGATATGATCAAACGTCAAAAGTAGGCATTTGCATGTGCTTCTAGAGTAGAGGTGCATGTCCTGTCTTGGTTAATGACTACATTTATACCCTCTCAGGTCCTTATGCTGTTGCTTGTTCTCCTCCAGTTCATGCAGCATGTTTTCAATGGATTTCCCATGTTCCTTGTGGTTGTTATCTACTTTGAGATTTCTCCCTCAAATTTTCATCTGTGTTTTTACTTTATGGGCACTCTAAAAGTTGAGGAAGTTGTTTTTAGGCCTGGCCATAAATACATTTATCCTTTTCTCTGTGGCTTTTTTAAAAAAAAGTTTTGCTCACTTACAGATTGCAAACACATCTGTGTATTTTTGTTGTATTTAAACATTTTAGAGCTTGTGTTGTTGGGTTAAAAATGACATGAGTTCTAACTTGACTTCTTCTGCAACTGGTAAGCCAGCTGTCACAGGCAATTTCTTTCTCCCGGTGGTTAAAATGTACCTTAGTCTTGCTCTAAGCTTTCTTTTCCTATGTGTGTCTGTTCAGGAACTGCTCTTGGATACCTTTGCTCTTTTTGTCTCTTGATTTCAACTAGTGTAATTATTGTAGTTTACAGTATGCTCTAATGGAGTCTCTGCATGATGCAAGCTGTTGAACACATTTGGCTGCAATCTAGAAGGTTGGTGGTTCAAATCTACTGGAGGCTCTTTGACAGAAGAGTCTGGTAACATTGACTTCTAAACATCAGTTATTGAAACCCTATAGGGCACAATTCTGTCTGATACCACTGGGGCTGACATGAGTTGGTGATGAGTTGATGAGAGAGGGTAAAATACTTTCGTTCCAGGCTAGTTTGTCCTGCTTCCCCATGCTTCCAGGCCGCCCTGCTTTTCTCAGGCACTAAAGACTATCTCCAGATAGTCAGCCAGAGACGCAGTAGAGCCTTGCTCTTGGAGGTGGTATATTTTTAGGATATAATAACCTTTACACTGAGTATTTGTGGTTGCTAAAGAAAGATTCTCATCACTGGGCCAATTGGTAACATCATAATAGACTGAAGAGATTGAGATTGTTAACAGCTTTAGTCTGCTTGGCTCCACAGTCAACACTCTTGGTACCAGCAGCCAGAAATTAAAAAAAAAAAAAGAATTGGGAAAGTCTGCTGTCAGAGACCTCCCCAGAGTACTGAAGAGCAACGATGTCAGTCTGGAGACTAAAGTGCACCTGATCCAGGCAATAATCTTTGCAATTACTTGTTATGTGTCAGAAAGCTGAACAATGACTAGGGATAATAGGAGAATTGATGCTTTTGATCTGTAGTGCTGAAAAAGAGTATTGAATATACCATGAACTGCTAGGATAACAAGCTGGTTCATCTTAGAAACCAGGCTTCTTCTTGGAAGGCAGGATTCTGAAGCTCTGTCTGACATACTTTAGACATTTTCAAGGAATGACCAGTCCTTGGAGAGGGACATCATGTTTGGGAGGGTGGAGAGACTGAACAAGAGAGGAAGACCCTTGATGAGATGGATTGATTCAGTCACTGGGGTAATGGGAGTAGGTGAAGTTGGTACAGGATAGAACAGGGTTCAGAGCTGTTGTATATAGGGTCGCTATGAGTTGCAAGCAACTCGACGACACATAACAACAACAACAATTCCTTATGAACAAGGTCAGATTCTAAAGAAGGGTAGCTGTTTTGATTCACTGGTCACCTTAATAGGAATGGTCCTCAACCCCTGGGAGATGGAAGGGGCTTAACTGCCAAGGCCACGCTTATTTCCAAGTACAGACAGAAAGCAAGTTTTTGTATTGTCAAATTAAAAATTACTGTGTACGTGTTTTTAGACTTGGCAAGAGGAGTCTGTGCTGGGCTGGCTGGTCTGGGGCCAACCCCCATGTCTGGCAAGGGAAGAAGGACCTCCATGCATGTTTGGGAAAGCATGTGTCACTGACTTCTGATCTTACAGCTTCTTCTCAAATTCTTGGTGCTCCCAGCCCTCAGAAACAGCCTCTACATAGTCTATCCTGCAGTGGCACCAAAGCAACAGGGATATAGGATTTAGAAGCAGCCCACACAGCCCCACGAGAGCTTAGTTTATCAGTACAGAGGACACTGCCCAGACCAGCTGTCAGATCTACCAGGCAGCTAAGCCTATCTGCACTTCCCTTTTGTGCTCCAGGCCCTTTTACAGGGTACGGTCCCATCTTCAGAGGACCATAAAGCAGAGCAAACATAGTGGCAGGATTCTGGTTCCCAAACACAAATGAAAGCATGTGATGGAGCTCCTCCCCCATGACAGTGTTCTCAGGACACACGCTGTGTTTGGAGCAGGTTTGCTCCCAGCTGCTGGAACTTTGTTTCCTGCAGCAGCATTTAGAGAGTTGTTTTCAGACATGGAAGAATAAACACTAAACTAGCTCTCGATTGCATGTTCTGTGGCCGCTTGCTTGTTTTATGTTTCCTGCTTCAAGGCAGGAAACTGTTCGGATTTTTTTTTTTAAAAAAAAAGAAATTATCAGAGAATGAGGAGAGGGAGGCCCACCACCCACTCAGGCTGTAGACTCCTGGTGCTAGGTGGGCTGCTTCCTTTGCCTGTTCCCACTACCCTCCCTCCCCCACACCCTCTCCCCATCTGTGGTCCTGTAGGAGCTCCTTGGAGACCTGGCAGGTCCTAGAGGTGCCTCTTCTGCTTGCAAATCCCTCCTTCCCTCCAGGCCTGTTGCCCCATTGGGGAGAGTTCATTCCTGCCTCCCATTGGCTGAGGTGGGCACTCTTTCACTGACTTCTCCCTGACAGCGTTGGAGAGCAGCACTCAGCAGCCTGCATGGGCCCAGCTTCCTTCCCCCTTGACCCCATCATGTGGGTGTATAATGGCCACACAACATGCAGTTCGGCTCTGGGATCTGTAGTGAAGTTTCTGTATGGAATATGTCTTAGTAGCTGTATGTTTTTCCAGCTTCTAAGAAATTCAAGAAATTGGGAAAAGCATCAGCTCTCCTCCTGCTGTATGTTTGACGTCTTCCCTTTCCACCTCACCTGCATCCCCAGGCATAACCCCTTTGTCCTCATTTGGGGCCCAGGAGGCCCTCACCCAGGTGTTGCCCAGGCCGCCCTCCAGACACTCAGCCCAGACTTAGGCGTTGGTCCTCTTTGCTGGCCCGCCCATCCACTGTGGTCCTGTGTGCTTCCAGAGGTGTTTGTGGGAGCAGGAGGTGCACATAGCTGATGCTGTGAAGCATCCCATTCTCCTGTCTTCTCTGGCTCCCTCCTGTCCTCCTCACGTTCCAGGGTCTCAGAGCCTCTGTAGACTCTGAGATGAGAGTGCTGTTGGCTCATCTCTCGTGGACGTGCACAGAGCATAAGGCTACATGTGTAAATCCACCACTGAGTGTGAACCCATCCGTGCAGGGCAGGCTTGGCAGAGAGGACTAGCGGAGTCAGGGCCAGGACAGTAGTAACGGAAAGTCCCCTATGTGCTCGCCAAGGCTGAAGTCACATGACGGGTAACTGGACATGCCTGTCCATTGGGACATTGTAAAAAAATGGTGAGAGGAGGTCAGCCAATAAAAATCTCCTTGAGAAGTGCCAATGCCATGATGGAAAATAAGAACATGACCCTGGGAGGGGAGTGGAGAGACATGGCCGTGCTTGGCCCCATGTGCACAGAGGGTCCAATGGAGGGTGTGTCCATCTCTTTCTAGGGTGAGATTGGCCCCATTGGGCCTAAAGGATACCGAGGTGATGAGGGACCCCCCGGTACTGAGGTGAGTAACTCTCTCTGCCCCTCTCTCATCTTGACCCTTCATTCTAATGTTGCACCTCACTTGCTCTGGCCTCCCCGCCCCCAGCATCCTCTACTCTCACTCTTTCCCTGGAAGAGGGAACCCCTGGAAGAAACTTCGGGCTGGGAAAAGGCTACCCCAATTCAGTTTAGCTTATTAATGTCCATTTTTATTTTATAGTTTGTGAGTTTTAGAAAATTTGAAGACATTGTTAAACATTTAAATTAATACCTTCTAAAATTTTACACACCCCCCCCCAGAGAGAACAAATATGGACATTTTGGTTGGTTTATCGCCAATTTCCCTTTGAGTATCATTCTTAAAAGTTTGTCATCCTATGATTTTTATTTTAAATATTGTAGACATTTCCCTAAAACCTTGATAATTTAAAAAACCAAATTACTGATCATCACTTATAACAGTCACACCTGTAGTCAGAGTGTGTGTTTGTTCAAACTCCTGATGTTGGGCTGGTAGACGGACCCTGCCGGCACACAGTTTTGCAGCCATGTTCCATGGAACGCCACCACATGGATAAGCCTGTGCGTGGAATTACTGGGCAGAAGGCGTAGCACACCAGGGGCCCTGCCCTACTCAGTCCACGCCAAGACTATCCCTAAATGCTTTCTTTTAATCTTTGCCACATTGATGTGTGAGATGTTATTTGACGAGGCTCTGTCCACATCCCTCCCTGACTTTGACTTAGTTTTTAAGAGTAGCCTTCTCTCTCTTTAGGGTGTCAGAGGTGTCCCAGGACCAGCAGGCCCCCCCGGAGACCCTGGACTGATGGGTGAGAGGGTGAGTAACCGCCCACCCAGAGCACTGAGCAGCTACCTGTCAGCAGGTGGACGTCCCCTGGGAGCACGTTCCTGTTCTGGAGGGGCTGAGGGGCTGGCTGGGCTGGTTTTGTCCCCCTGTGGGCAGATGGCCTTGAGTGTCACAGGTGGGCAGCGGCCATGGGCCATGGCAGCTCCTGCAGTGACTGCTGACCCTGCCTGCTCTTTCCTCAGGGTGAAGATGGCCCCCCTGGAAATGGCACTGAGGGCTTCCCCGGCTTTCCTGTAAGTTCCTTCAGCCGTCCACCACCCTGCAGTGTCCTCCCTTTGATGTGATGCCACTCCCTTTGGCCATCTGGGCACTTGGACAAGCTGAGTTAAACCCAGGACTCAGTGCAGGCCCAAAAAAATATATTGATGGGGTTGGTTCCTCCCTGCGATGGGTCCCTCAGACCTGTGTGTGATGTGACGGAGGGCAAAGTTCCTGCTGGCCTGGCATGACTGTCCTGCCTTTCCATCCACAGGGGTATCCAGGCAACAGGGGCCCTCCTGGGATCAATGTGAGTACACCCCCACTGCTCTCTGTGCACACAAACAAGCTTGTGCATGTACACATTGTGGACACATACACATTCACATGACATGGGACCGAGAGCCGAGTCCCAAGACAGCCTCACATGGCCTGATGCACCGCCATGGGCTGGCTCTATCAGCAAATCCAGCAAACCCTGGCTTACTCCCCACCTACCAAGTCCATCCTTCAAGCCAATGCCTGGGCTCAGGGATATGGGCTCCAGCCACAACCCCCCCTCCCCCAAAGATCAGAGTTCCAAGGGTCAGTGGGCTGCTAGTCCAACACTATGGACTGACCTGCATGTCTTCCTGTCACTCACAGGGCACTAAAGGCTACCCTGGCCTCAAGGGGGATGAGGGTGATGCTGGAGAGCCAGGAGATGACGTAAGTGTTGGTTCTGGGGTGGGAGGTGGGGCTGGGATGGGGATGGGAACCACGAACTCCAAGGCCCCTGTGAACACTATGGGTGGGTGTTAAGTGTAGGGGTCTTCCTGGGAGGCAGCCACATGACCAACACTGCTGAGGGTCTTTCTGTGTAGAAGCTCGGGCATCCAGGCAGGTATGACATGATGCTATTTTCTTCCAGAACAATGATATTTCACCCCGAGGTGCCAAAGGAGCCAAAGGGTACCGGGGTCCCGAAGGCCCTCAGGTGAGAACCCTCGCCAGACTTGTCCTGGGGAGGGCGAGAGATGGTGTCTAGAGAGAGGCTGGAGATCTGGGGGCAGAAGCAGAGGGGGCTGCACAAAGAAGTGTCTGGAAGTCTTAAACACAATGAGATGTGAAGGAGGAGGGGTGCACTTGACAGGGGAACCCAGAAGGGCAGAGGCCCAGCGTGGGTCAGTGCAAGGGAGTGAGGTAGACACCAGGGTAGGACAAGTGAGGGAGAAAAGTTGTGGGACTGCCCTGGAATAACACTCAGTTTCCTAAAGACCCCGAGTCCAGGCCATCCAGAGGCCTAGGGGACATTTTAGATCCCCGATGGGTGGTGGTCTGATGGCAGCCTTCCCAGAGCATCACTGGCCCTGGATCGAGGTCTGTGTTCATTTGTAGCTTTGTACTTGACAGACTGTTGTCTACTGTATGGACCAAAGGCCTGTGTGGTGTGCTCCCAGGAGTGGGACATGCTCAGATGTGGGGGGAAGGTGGCCTGGCGGGGTGAAGGAGGGAAAGAGTTCTCGCTTCAGATCTTCTCTCTGGTTCCATCCTAACAGGGACCCCAAGGAGACATAGGACCACCAGGACCAGATGTAAGTGGTTGTCTAGAAGCCATCCTGGGTCCCTCACTGACTGAAGGCCCCACATATGAAAGCGCATGTAGCCTGCCTGGGAATGGAGGGGTGCCACCCCGGAGGCTGCTCGGAACCCCTGTGTGCTCAGGCAAGGGCAGGTGGATCAAGGTCACCTAGAGTCCTCACTCTGCAGCTCATGCAGCCTGTGCCCTTCCAGCCAACCCCTCACCCCAGGCAATGGGGACCCCGGGGCTCCCATCACCACCTCTGAGCATCTGTGCCTGGACTTCTGCTGTAAGGGCAGGACGATTAGCTGAGCCTCGCTTTGCATGCAGGCGTGCAGGGGTCAGGGGAGGGAAGGGTGCACCCAGAAAATGATAGTCGGTCCAAGGAGGTCCCATGCCTATGGCTCTTCCCTCCGCAGGAGTGTGAGATCTTGGACATCATTATGAAAATGTGCTGTGAGTATTACTGGCCGTTTGGATAATGGTCTTAATTAGAACATCCTCTCCTCCTCCTCCTTTTCTGACCAGTGTACCTGGGACCCGTGTTTGTAGGAAGTGTGTCAGGAAGGGAGCAGGAGGGAGGGGCTGGTGATCATGCTGAGAAAATGGGGTGCAGAGCAGGAATACGCCCCTGTGACAGGTAGATCTGACTACTCTCACCATCCTGCTCAAACTGCCCTATCAAGACAGCCTGTTCAGATTCTCTGAATGCCCAGAGCATCCTCTGCTGTCAGCGCGGGACAGAGAGGCATGGGGTGCTGGCCTGGAAAGTTTCTGTCTCTAATTTAGAAAACAATATGGGAACTTAACTGTGGTTTAATTGCCTCTTTCCCCTCTTTTCCCTAGCTTGCTGTGGTGAGTATAACATTCTGATTCATCAGAAAATTCCTCAGGTGTCTTTACCTTTTAAAGAACAATAATATTGTGGTGGGGGAGGGGGCAGTTCACTTGCCTGAGTGGGTGTCCAGCCAGCATTGCAGCTCCTGCCCTCCCACCAAAGCTCCTTCACAACACTCCTTCCCAACACTCCTCCACACCCCCACCTACATGTCCGCCCACCCACCCATCTACTTATTCTCCCTCACTCCACCAGTGCACGTCACCCCTGTTCACACATGCCTGGGGCACAGAGCCATCTTCACATTCTCTTTGCCAGAAACACCAGCCCCTGGACCTGCTCCTGACCCATCTGCATGGTCTCCCTGCCCACTCAGTGGAGGGGCAATGGTCTAACCAGAGATGGGTGTCCCACCTCTCCTGGAACAGGCGACACGTGGGCCACACTGGGCCACACTGCTGGGGGTGGGTGAGGCTGCTCCCACTCTGCATACAGAGTCTGGGGGCTGACTGCCGCCTGCCCTGCCCTGCAGAGTGCAAGTGCGGCCCCATCGACATCCTCTTCGTGCTGGACAGCTCCGAGAGCATCGGCCTACAGAACTTTGAGATCGCCAAAGACTTCATTATCAAGGTCATCGACCGGTTGAGTCGGGATGAGCTGGTCAAGGTGAGCTGGGCAGCACTGGGCACCACAGGCATGGGCACCCATAAATGTAGGGGTATCTGTTCTGGTGGAGCCCACAGGGCAGGAGGAGGCAGAAGAGCCTGATGTTGGTGGGGGTTCTGAGAGACTAGGTCCCTTTGACTCCACCAAGCAAAGACAGCCCACCTCCCCTCCCTATCCCCCAGCACTGCCCTTCACAGTAAAAATGATGGGTTACCACAGGGACAGACACATGTAAAGGAGCCTGGAAAACAGGGGTCTCAGTCAACATCAACTGAGGGGTCGGGGGCATGTGTGAATTAGGGACCTGACCTGCCTGTTTAGGGCAATCCACAAGGGTGATGCTTCCCCATCTGATCTCTCAGGATGGCTGCTGCCAGCCCCTCTGCTCCACTTCAGTGTGGGCCAACATGGGACCCTATCTTTATACCCCTGTCTCTGAAAGACCCCTGATGAGGGTCTGCACCAGCCAAAACAGGAGCTGGGCCATGCAGAAATCAGTTCTGGCCCGGTGGTGAGGTCACAGTCCCTCATGGCTCCTGAAGTGACATCATGTCTTCAAATTCTGACCTCAGACCTTGATTGAGAGTTGAGGGATGCACATGTGTCCAAGCAGGAATGGGAAGGGATGTGCCCACGGGGAGGCGGAGTACCCATGGGAAAGGTCACGCTCTGACCCACGACCCCTATCTTCAGGTACTGCATTGCTTCCCCCAGATGCGGCTCATGCCCCCCCCCCCGCTGCATGATCGTGCAGTTTGAGCCTGGACAGTCACGTGCGGGCGTGGTGCAGTACAGCCACAACCAGATGCAGGAGCACGTGGACATGGAGAGCCCCAACATCAGGAACATGCAGGAGCTCAAAGAGTGAGTCCACGTGGCACAGCTGCCCATCATCCAAGATCTCAGCTGAGGGCTCCAGCCCTGACCCCTGCCTGACCCCCCACCTGGGCCCTGACTTTGGTCTCCCACCACACAGAGCCATCAAGAAGCTGCAGTGGATGGCGGGGGGCACGTTCACGGGTGAGGCCCTGCAGTACACCCGGAGAAACCTGCTGCCTCCATCCTCCTCAAACAACCGCATTGCCCTGGTCATCACAGATGGCCGCTCAGACACCCAGAGGGACCCCACGCCCCTCAACGTGCTCTGTGATGCTGGCATCCAGGTGGGGACCTGCCTGCAGGAGATGCCCTGTGTGTGTTCAGGGAGGGTGTGTGGGCCTTGCCCTGTGAAGGTGGCCAGGCCATGACGTGTGTGGGTGTTGGCGTGGACACCCCTTCTCCCCACAGGTGGTCTCCGTGGGTGTCATGGACCTGTTCGGCTCCTCCCCAAGCCCTGACCAGCTGAACGTCATCTCCTGCCAAGGCCTAGCACAGCGCCGGCCAAGCCTGTCACTAGTCAAGGAGAATTATGCAGAATTGCTGGAAGACAGCTTCCTGAAGAATGTGACTGCAGAGATCTGCATAGGTGGGCACTGGGGCCACAGTCAGGGCTGTGGGTTAGGAACCATCCCCTGCCCCCCAGCTTTGCTGGGAAATCACACCAAGTAACAGGAAGTCTGAGTCCATCTGCTCCCAGCCAGCATTGTAGCCATGGGAATCAGAACCCTGGCCTAAGAATGGCCTTCCTTCCTCTCGAAATGCCTCAGACTCTCAAGCACACAGTGTGTCCAGAATTCTGGGTCTGCTCTGTGTCTCCAGTTTCCAGACCAGGGCCTGTGATCCCACGTGGGTGTTGCATCAGAGAGACAGGTCACTTACACACACGTGTGAAGGCCACCTTGAGCCTGTTTGCTCACTTACACTTGTGGGTACACTCTCTGTGGCCGTCCAGGGCCAGCACAGCAAATCTGATTCCAGCAAGGCAGGCAGCCGGCAGCCAGAGCGCTGCTGGGGTCTCAGTAGGGCCATGCTACCAATGGGCTGGTGGTCCGTGTTGCTGGGGGCAGCATGGTACTGGGTACAACCAAAGACTTTATGTCCAGAGGCCAGAGTGAGCCTCTCATAGGTGCCCTGTGACCTGCAGACCTTTCCCTTTCCTGAGACTTTCTCCTCCAGTTCCCCTAACTCACAGGATGGGGTGAGCACCTAGTAGAGCCAGGGGTCCATTTCTGTAACCTTCAGGGTCCTCCTTGATGAGGAGTTCTGACAGGGAGACCGACTCATCTTCTCAAGCCATGCTTCTCCTGGAGAGGCAGGCTAACCTAAGTAGGAGGGTCACCTACCCGTACACTGCCACCCCTGTGTGCCACCTGGGAACACACTAGCATCATGATATTGTAGGGTGACAGGCAAACCACAGTTTCCCATCAATGACATTTTTCCTCTTACAGACAAGAAGTGTCCAGATTACACCTGCCCAGGTGAGTACTCGTGCGCCAGTGGTTGGCGTTGGGGAGTGGGACATAGTATTGGCGGGGGCATTTGCTGAGGCAGGAGAAGCCTCCAGATGGAGAAAAACGTGGGTGGGGCTGGGGGCTGGTCACATGTGGCAGGGTGACCCCACGCCCATGTCCCCCGGCGAGGCTGGGCCAGGTCCACTGCAGCTGTGAAGCCCGTGGCCCAGCCCCATGGCGGTGCTAATGGCTGCCTGTCCCCCTCCCGCCCCCACAGTCACGTTCTCCTCCCCGGCGGACATCACCATCCTGTTGGACGGCTCGGCCAGCGTGGGCAGCCACAACTTCCAGACCACCAAGACCTTCGCCAAGCGCCTGGCGGAGCGCTTCCTCACGGCCAAGCACAAGGACCCGGCCCACGACGTGCGCGTGGCCGTCATGCAGTACAGCGGCACCGGGCAGCAGCGGCCCGAGCGCGCCGCCCTGCAGTTCCTGCAGAACTACACGGTGCTGGCCGGCGGCGTGGACAGCATGGGCTTCCTCAATGACGCCACCGACGTCACGGACGCCCTGCGCTTTGTCACCCGCTTCTACCAAGAGACCTCCTCGGGCCCCGCCAAGAAGCGGCTGCTGCTCTTCTCCGATGGCAACTCGCAGGGCGTGACCGCGGCTGCCATCGAGAAGGCCGTGCAGGAGGCCCAGCGGGCGGGCATCGAGATCTTCGTGGTGGTGGTGGGCCAGCAGGTGAACGAGCCCCACATCCGCGTGCTGGTCACTGGCAAGACCGCCGAGTACGACGTGGCCTTTGGCGAGCGCCACCTCTTCCGGGTGCCCAGCTACCAGGCCTTGCTCCGCGGCGTCTTCTACCAGACTGTGTCCAGGAAGGTGGCGCTGGGCTAGCGCCCCCTCGAGGGCGCCGCCGCCGGTCCTCCCCGCCCTTCACTACAGCAGAAGTCAAAACGTGATGTGAATTTCCCCCACGGGCCTGATTGCCCAGAGTGTTTTAAAAAGGAAAAGCAGAAGCAGTAGCTACGAGTAGCTATGCTCAGCAGAAAACTCCTTCCGGCTCCTTCCCCTTCCTGCTGTGTGCGCATCTGCTCTCTGCTGGAATCGGCCCGCCTTCCCTCCCATGCAACTCAGGCTCGCTCTGTCCGTCTCCTTTCCATTAACCAACAAGTCAGATGCCCCTAAAGCTTCGTGGGATCTTTTCTTTCGGGATATTGGTTGCACATGGCCTCCTCTTCCCAGCCCTACTTGCAGCTTAATTTCTTTTTTTCCTTCACTGGCCCTGCCAAAGCCTTCTTTTAAACATTTCATTTAGCCTTCAAGCAAATTGTACTGCTTAATTTGTGTAAGCTGTTGGGCTGTGTTTCATTTTTGGGAAACTAGATTGAGAGGGTTTTTGTTTTGGGGGTTTTTTTAAACACAGACCTTGATGAGTCAGCGTCTTGAGATTCTCATGCTAAGGGACCCTGGACCTTGATTCCCAAAACCCCTGGAAGCTCTACGCTCAGGGCAAGAGCAGAGAAGAGCAACTCATTCACCTCATGTGCTTTCAGATTCTGAGAATAAAGGTGCTACCCCACCTGGGGTCTTCCTCTCACATCATGTGCTCAAAACATGGTTCCTGGACGGGCCCATTCCCATGGAGTCATGAGCAATGTGTTTTATTAAAAACAATCCAAGGTTCTTTTTCCTCAAATTAATGATCTATTTTTATTTTCATGGAAATCCTTTTTATATGTTAGTTTTATTTTCACTCCTTCCAGTGTTGTTTTTATCCCCGTTCATGTCCATGCCAACAATTTCTCCAAATAAAGACGTTCTATCATTTCTCCATGGTCATCTTTCCAATAGGTTAAAATCCCACCTGTGTTTGCATTTCTCACCCTGTTGTCGTGTCTCTTGATTAATTTGTGACTCATAGCAACTTCTCATGACAGAGAAGAGCTGTCTCATGAGATTTTCTTTGCTATAAACTTTACTTAAATTATCTGGTCTTTCTCCCACCCAGATGGAGAAAGCATACAATAATATAGGGGGAGTTCGCCTGTGATGGGGTGCCCAGTAGAATGCTCATCACCTACTCTTACTCCATCATGCCATTGTCTGGGTGCCATCCATGCAACTGTTCACCCACACTTCTTGTCTGAGTCTTGAAGGATGGAACTCATGACACAAAGACCGCTTCTTTCGGGGGTGGGACTGAGAGACGGGCCTCCAATATCTCAGGTTACAGAAAAAGTAGTTAATTAGGTCTTGACAGATTGAGACAAATGATCAGATACAGTGATATTAAGTCTCAAAAGAACCAGTGTCAACTCCTGTATTCTGGTACTAAGATTACCCTCAAAGTTCCATAATGGGGATCAGGATCCAAGAGGACTTTGGAGGAAGGACAAAGTCCTGGGGAATTTGAGGGTGAATATGGTATCCCTCCCTCAATGAGCTAAGCTCAAGTTTCACCATCAGTGTGGTTTCTGGCCAAGGGAGGGTTTGTGTGAGAAGGAGGTTTATGGAGAAGCAGATTCTGGCTTAATTTCAAAAGGTAGTAGTAATACTACTTTAGTGCCTTGGTTTTTTAGCACTGATATAACAGAAATACCAAACATTGGTGGATTTAGGGAGCTGCAATTTATTTTCTCCCAGTTTAAGAGCCAGTCTCTTTCTCCATCCCCACTCCACGCGCGCGCGCGCGCGCACACACACACACACACACACACACACACGTTCTAAACTTCTAATTGGCCCTCCAGAATGTTTTCCAAGGCTGTAAATTGCATGGAAGGTGATTACTCATCTTTCTCTCGAGGAGCCACTGGTGGATTCAAATTACCAGAGAGCTGTGGTCTTTAGGTCTTTGTGAACTCTGTCCCCAGAGCTCCCCACTTAGGAGGTTTGATCGCTGAATTCAGGGCGTAGGCTTTAGGGAAAGGGTTTCTCTTGCAGCTTTTGTTACAGCCTCTGTTCTTTGGTTCCTTGGTGATACTCAGATGGCATCTATCTTCCAGTTTATATTTTCTCATCTCTGTTCTTGATCTGTTATAACTCAGAAATGACTAGAGGTAGAATACACCCTGCACTGATAGGGTCTTATTAACATAGCATGTTAAGATCCTATTCCAAATGGGATTATGTCCACAGGTGTAGACTTTAGGGTTTCATAGAATTTAGGATTCCTACATATAATTTTAGGGAGCACAATTCAATCCACAACACCTAGTCGTGAGAACCACAGAGTTGTAAGTGCTCATGTCTCCCCACCTTAGAAGGTTACTGAGGGTGAATCAGGGAACACAATGTGGGTTTGGTCATCAAACTGGAGCTGAGTGCGAGCTATCAGTGGGGTGGACATGCAGCGCAGAATCAACACTCATCAATCACCATCGGTGATTCAGAGAAGCAGACAGTGTGACCTCCAAAGGGTCCTCACTAGGAAGGTACTTGGGAAACATCTCTCAGGTGTGACTGTCTTTCTTTTGACTGCAGGTGAGTCTGACTGTCCAAGTAGGTTATGGGAAGGGACACCTCTGGCGTGACCACTTGCCATATAGAAAGCTGTAAGAAGACCAGCCACCAGGCCATGGCTGCACAGGGAGGGTGCCCCTGAGGTCCTATCTAGTACAAGTGGAGGACAGATACTTCAACATAGGCTGGAAGAGAGAAAGAGAGAAGAAAGAATGCTGAGAGATGAATGGATGAAATTAGCAAGCACCAGCATGCTTTCTATAGTCTCCAGAGTGTGCAGTTCATTGAGAGAGCTTTTTTGCCCTTGGGTGGTGTTACACACAGAAGCCACAAAAGCCAGGCAGCTGTAGTGGTAAAGACGCTGTTCATGTAGGTTTCCATTCACATAGTAGCCATTCAAGAGCTCATGCTTTGTGGTAGAAACTAAGAGTCCACAAGCCATATTCTGCAAGTCCATGTCAATCCCAGACAGGTTGTGAAGCCATCTCCCTATAACCACTTATAACTTTGATTAAGCAACTTAATATGTTACACGGAGTTTTGCAGATGTAGTTAAGGTTTCTAATAATTTGACTTCTACCAGTTGTTCATCAGTTTTCTGTACAGAGATGGTGGGTGCTATTCCACTGACATTTCAAATGCAAGTAGGGTCACCTTTGGTGGGCAGGTTTCAGTGATGCCTCCAGATGAAGACAGACTAGGAAGCAGGACTAAATATCTATCTGTTCCCAAAATCATGGACTTGGGAAGATCCTATGAATAGGAACAGAATATGTTTTATATAGTGGCAGAAGATGAGTCACCCAGGTTGGAAGGCATTCGAATTGGAGAAGAGCTCCCTTCTCAAAGTATGTTGTTATGGACTGTTGAACCATCTATGACTCATAGCGACCCTATGAACAACTCTGAATCTTACCCTATCCTGAACCAACATCACCATCCCTGACACACCTAATTCCTTGACACAGTCACTGTGTCAGTCCATCTCATCAAGGGTCTTTCGCTCCTAAACTGACTGGCCACCCTTCCAAGTATAATGTCCTTCTCCAAGGACTGGCCCCTCCTGACATCATGCCCGAAGTATGTCAGATGGAGCTTCAAAATCCTTGCCTCCAAGAAGTAACCTGTTTTCAGCCTTTCCAAGACAGACCAATTTATTTTTTTTTCTTTTGGAATTACATGGTATGTTCCATACTCTTCTCCAGCCCCACAACTCAAAGGAACTGATTCTTTTTCTGTCACTCTTAGTCATTGTCTAGATCTCAGATGCATAGCAAGCATTGCAAGACCACAGTTTGGATCAGATACACCTTAGTCTTTAGAAAGACATAGTTGCTCTTTAACACTATGGAGAGGTCCCTGACAGCATATTTTCACAATGCATCCCACCTTTTGATTCCTGACTGTTGGATCCAAGGCTGTTGATTGTGGAGCTGAGCAAGATGAAATTGTTAATTTCAATTTTTTCCTACCTATAATGATGTTACCTATTGGCCAGGTAGTGAGGGTATTTATTTTCTTGATGCTGAGATGCAGTCTGTATTGAAGGTTGCAGGCTTTGATCTTCTGCAGCAAATATCTCTAATCTTGCGCAGTTTTAGTTAGCATGGTGTCATCTGCATAATGCAGGTTGTTGATGAGTCTTCCTCCAATCTTGATGCCACATCTTTCTTCACAAAGTCCAGCCTTTCAAATTATCTGTTCAATACATAGATTTGAAGAGGAACGGAGAATGGATACATCTCTGATGTATTTGATTTTGTACCATACAGTCTCCCCTTGCTCCATTTGGACAAAAGCTTCCTGGTCTAGGTATAGTTTTCTCTTGAGCACAATCAAGTGTTCTGGGATTCCCATTCTTCTCAATGCTAGCCACAATTTGTGATCCACACACTCAGGTGCCTTTATTTAGTCAATAAAATATAAATAGACATTCTTCTTGTACTCCGCACTTTCAACCAAGATCCATCTGACATTAGCAATGATATCAATAGTGCCGTGGGGGAGTTGGTCTTCTGAACTTAGCTTGTATTTCTGCAGTTCTTTGTCAATGTTCTGTTCTAGTCGTTTTACTTTAATGATGTAAATGAAGTAAAGCTCTCAGCCAATTAAGTACCTTCACCTACTGATGTGGCTTGATTTGAAAGAAGGAGAAACAGCTATGTTAGTAATTAGAATGTATAATGTATGAAGCATGAACCTAGGGGACTGGAAGTTGTAAAAAAATGAAATAGAAGGCATAAAGAGCTGTATCCTAGGCATTAGTGAATGGAAATGGAGTGGTGTCGGTAATTTTGAATCTGACAATCATATGAGCTATTGTGTTGGAAATGACAACAAAGAATGTTGTCTCATTCATTGGTAAAAAATAACATTTCAAGATATAACCTGAAGTACAGGCCTGTCAACAATAAGCTAATAAGCATATACTTACAAGGAAGAATTGTTGATATGACTATTATTTAAATTTACATATCAACTATTAAAAGCAGCAATGAAAAAACTGGGAAAGTCTATAACTTCTGAATAAAATGGATTGTTGTTATGTACCATAGAGTCGGAACTGACCCATAGCTGACCTTCCAGCAGGTTTTCAGAGGCAGTAAATTGCATGGGAGGAGATTGTCCATGCTTCTCCTGTGGAGCAGTTGGTGGCCTCAAACCGTTTGCCTTTGGGATTGCAGCACAGCTTCTTCCCACTGGGTCACCAGAGCTTCTTAAAATGGATAGAACATGCAATAAATATGAAGCTATTGGCAATTTGAATGCAAAAGTTGGAACTGGATAAGGATTGATAGTTGGAAAATATGACCTTAGTAATAAAATGAGGCTGTAGATCATGATTCATCATGATTTATTCATTGTAAATATATTTTCTAAAGAGCATAAATGGCAACTACACATGGAATACACATTATCAAATTGACTATATCTGTGGAAAGAGACAATGTAGAAGTTAAAATGTCAGCAGTCAGAATAAGTCCAGGGGCTAACTATGGCAAGGACCATCACATACTTATATAAAAGCTCAAAGTGAAGTCAAAGAAAATTAAAACAACTTTGCAACAGGGAAAATACCACCTTGAGTAAACCCTATCTGAATTTTTAGATCATTACAAGATTAGGTTTGATTCATCAAACATTACTGACTGAAGACCAGATAGATAAGATGACATCAAAGACATCAGGAAGAAAACAAAAAGTCATGAAAAAGACATGAAAGAATGCACCAAAATGCTGCTGTAACAAGAAACTAAAGCAACAGGAGGAAATGACGAAGTAAGAGTTGAACAGCATATTCTAAAGGGTAGCTCAAGAAGACAAACTAAAGTGTTTGAACAATATGTGCAAAAATATGGAGTTAGAAAACCAAAAGGGAAGAACACACTCATCCTTTCCTAAACTGAAAAAAGAAAAAAAAAAAACCCTAAAGGAAAAATTTAAGTTCAAGGTATAATAATAAAGATTCTATGGGCAAAATATTGAATGACTCAGAAAGCACCAAAAGAAAATAGATGGCTCAGTGATTTGGAACATTTCTTCATGTGTCTGTTTACCATTCAAACATCTTCCTCTGTGAAAATTCTATCCATGTCTTTTGCCCATTTTGTAATTGGGTTATCAGTCTTTTTCTGTTGGAGGTCCAGGAGTATTCTGTAAATTTTTGTTATGAGACTCTTGTCTGAGATATTACCAAATGTTTGTTCCCAGTTGGAAGGTTTTCTTTTCACCCTGCTGGAAAAAGGTTTTGATGCACACATGGATTTGATTTTTAAAAGATCTCATTCATCAATTTTATTCTCTATAGATTGTGCATTTCTGGCTGTATTTGGCATTTTCTTTATTCCTTGGACTAGTGTTTCTAGGCTAGGCCCCATTTTGTCTCTTATGAACTTTATGGTTTTGGGCTTCACTCCCAGCTCTGATGCATCTTGAGTTGATCTTTGTGTGTGGTGTGAGATGTAGATTCTGTTTCAGCTTTCTGCAGGTGGAAGTCTAGTTTTGCCAGCACCATTTGTTGTAGAGGTTGTCATTTCCCCATTTTATAGCTTTGAATTCCTTGTCAAATTCAGTTGACTATAGATAGCTGGGTCTATTTCTGGGTTCTCAATTCTGTTCTATGTTCCTGCCATTGTAGTAGTACCATGCTGTTTTGGTTACTCCTGCTGTGTAGGAGGTTTTGAGGTCAGAGAGTGTTATGTCTCCTGCCTCATTTTTGTTTCTCAGAAATGTTTTGCTTATTCAGGATCTCTTGTCTCTCCAAAGAAATTTCATAATTTCTCTTTCAATCACTGACAATAAGAAAGATGCAAATCAAAACCACTATGAGGTACCATCTCACTCCAGTAACAGTGGCAAAGCTTAATAGGGCAGCAAGTAATAAATGTTAGAGAGGATGTGGTGAGAAAGGAACTCTTATCCATTGTTGGTGGGATTGTAAAATGGTGCAACCATCCTGGAGGGGAGTTTGGAGCTTCCAAAAAAGCTAAACATAGAAATTCCATATGACCCAGCTATGTCACTACTTGGAGTATACCCTGAGAAAATTAGAACTGAGGCACAAATGGGGATTTATACACCATTGTTCATAGCATCATTATTCACCATCGCAAGAACATGGAAACAGCCCAAATGTTCAACCACAAATGAATGGATTGAGAAATTATGGTATATTCACACAATGGAATACTATGCAGCACAAAGGAGCAAAGATTTTGTAAATTATTATCTAACTTAGGAATGACTAGAGAGTATTAGACTGAATGAACTAAGTCCCACAAGGACAAATATTGTATAAAACCATTACTGTAGAATGAGTATAAGGATGCAAGAGGGATGGGAGATGGGTGGAAACAGAGGGATGAGGATGTGCGGGGGGGGGGGGGAATTAATCATAGAGTTGTACAATTTGATGGGGGTTGAGAGAAATTGGAAGAATCTGTTCTCAAAAGCAATGTACTGGAATTTTGTAAATAAACTAGTATAAAAAATGTTTTTTACAAAAGTCCCAGAAAATGAAAAAAATTTTTAAAAAAGCACAGAGAATATAGAAAGTCTACATAGAGTTATGTACGAGAAGGAATTGGCCAACACCTAATCATTTCAGGATATATCATATGATCAAACCAGTAATACTCATGTCTGATGTAAGAAGTCTAAGCTGCACTGAAGGCAAAGGCAAAAAATAAGTCTCCAGGAATTTATGGAATACAAGTTAGGGTGTTTCACCAAATAGATGTAGCCCTGCATGTGTAAACTTGCCTATGGCCAGAAATTTGAAAGAGAGTTACCTGGTCAACCAACTGGTAGAGATTTATATTTGTGTGAACTTCTTTTTTTTTAAAGGAATGCATCACAATGTGGCCATTATAAGATTATATTATTCATATTGCATGCAAGTAAAACCTTGCTTAAGATTAGTAAAAGAACAATTGGAACAGTTCATCATCAACAGGGAACTGCCAGAAATTCAAGATGAATTCAGAAGAGACTTTGGTACAAGGAATATCATATCAGATGTGTCTTGACTGAAAGCAGATAATATTATAAAGCTGTTTAATTATATGTTATTGATGATACAAAAATACAAAAGCATTGGACTGTGTAGATTATAATAAATTATGTATATCACTGAGGAAAATGGGACTTCCAGAACACTTAATTGTGATCATGTGGAATGTGTGCATAGACCAAGAAGAAGTCATTCAAGCAGAGCAAATACACACCATAGCATTTACATTCAGGAAAGGCGTGTGTCTGGGTTATTTCATTTCCCCATCTCAGGTGCATGAGCCATTGTGCTGCAAACTCAGAGGCTATGTCTCTATGGAGTTTGAATCCACCTGCTACTTTTTGGGAGAATTATGAGTAATTTTCTCCCATGAGATTCACAGCCTCCAAAAATCTGCCAGAGAGTCAGCTATGAATCGTCTCTGATTTGGCTGCAATGAAAGAGAGAGATTCCATTTGTACAGGTTGTTTCTAGGTGTCATGGAGTTGATGGTGACTCACAGCAATCTTACAAACAACAGATAAAAACTTGCGATCTCCTGCACCATCCTCACAGTCTCCGCCAAGCTCGAGCCCGTGGCTGCAGTCACACATCCGTCCAGATCATTGAGGGTCTTCCTCTCTTCTGCTAACTCTCTACATTTTCCAAGCATGACATCTTTTTCAAAGAACTGACACCTCCTGAGAACATACACTGGGAGTAGAACAGAAACCATACAGTCTAATAATGTAAGCCCACACCGCGTTACCCATGCTGCTCAATTGTCTCTGGAAAAACCAGGAAGGCTTCCTGGAGTGGGTGACCTTGAACAGAAAGATGGGTGAGGTTTCAGCTGATGGCTCAAGCTTTCAAGTTAGGACTTCCAGGGGAAGTGGGGTAGTATGTCTGCTCTAAGGATTTTGGTGCTACCTCTGGTGATAAAGAGTTTTCATGTCTGAGGCAGAATGGAGTAAAGAAAACACTGACTCTGCACCTGCTGGCTGGCTGCTGTCCTCCACTATGGGCTGGAGGAAAGAGCAAATCGTACTAGAAACTGGACTGTATGAAGGAGAACGTAGCTCTAGGATGGAAGGGAAGCTGACTCATCAACAACCTACACTAAGCAGATGACATGATCTTGCTCACAGGAAAGGAAGAAGACGAGGACTTACTGATAAAGAGAAAAATTACCATCTTTTTAAAATTTTTTAAAAAGTTTTACTTTAATGAAAGTTTACAGAGACTTTGGATTTCAATTCATTCATTGTTGCACACTTTCCTCCTTGCCCACCACTCCCTCCTAGTTAGCCTTTCTCTTTGAAAAGAAAAAAAAATCCTTTGATTGTTATACAGTCCCCACCCCAGTCCACTCCACTATGCAGCTTTCATTCTGAACTCTTGACATGACAACAATACCTAATCATAATTATAGATTGATTACCGTTCAACCTAAAGAAAATAAAAATCCTAATCCTTGGGCCAATAAATGATCTAAGAGATGGAGAAAAGATTGAAGTTGTCAAGGATTTCATTTTACTTAGATCAGCCGTCAACACCCCTGGAAACAACAATCAAGAAAACTAACTAGATATTGCAATGGACAAATCTGCTCCCATTGACCTTTCTAAAGTACAAAAGAGTGAGGACACCACTTTGATGACTAGGGCGTGCTGAACCCAAGCTATGATATTTTAAATTGCTGCATATGCATGTGAAGATTAGACAACGAATAAGGACAATCAAAGATTGATGTCTTTGAATTGTGGTGCTGGCAAAGAATATTGCATATACCGGGGACTGTCAAAAAACAAACAAATCTGTGTTGAAAGAAGTGCACCCAAATGTTCCGTAAAGGCCAGGATGACCAGACTGCATCTCACATACTTTGAGGATGTTTTCAGGAAGAGTCAGTCCCTGGAGAAGGATGTGTTCTTGGAGAAGTTAGCAGGGTCTCTGAAGGAGATGAAGAGCCTCAAAGTGATGAACTGACACAGTGACTGAAGCAACTTAAGCCCAACCCAGTGACTTGACCCAGGCACCTTCCTGTCCATCCTCATCTTAAGCTTCAGCATCTACCTGTTGATTTCTCTTTATAGTTTGAGTAGGAGCTGGTGATGCTGTGGTTAAGGCTAACCTAAAGGTCAGTGGTTCATGTCCACCAACCTCTTCATGGAAATGACGGAGTCTACTTCTGTAAAGATTTGTGGCCTTGGAAACCCAAGTAAATTGTGGGGCAATTTACTCTTCTTATCTGGTTGCTACGTGTCAGGATTCATTTGGTGGTGATGGTCTTGTGTATGGGTTATAGGTTTAGTTCCTTAGGGGGGAAAGAGAGGCAGGGACATGAGTCTTGCCCACTGATAACCCCACAGACTGGAGCAGCAGCTGCTTTCTCCTTGCAGCAAGCACAGCTGGAAAAATCCCCATGCTGTGCACAGAGGTGTCTGGCAGCCCCTACCTGCACCAGTGTTGGTCCTCTTTGGATGGTTACACTGAGACTTTGTCATCTTCTACTTCCTCCCTCACAGTCAAGGCTCTTCAAGAACAGCTATTATGCTGTAGTGTTCATTCTAAGTTTCCTTCCTCTCTAAGTGTGTTCTGTGATCACAGCTGGAGATACAGCTGGGAGCTGCCAGCATTCCGGTGCCTGTGCTCTCAAGAGGGAGTCTGTCTACTTGGAGTCCCTCCTGCTGAATTCCAGCCACCCCCTCTCCTCTCCCAGCCCCAGACGCCATGCTGACTGTCTAAGCTTGAGCTCCAGTCACCGCTCTCTCACGTTTAGGTTGGATCTAGATCATACTCTCAAATACCTCAGACCACGCCTCAAACTGGAATTTTAAAATAAAATTCCAAGGGCAATTTCCATGTCTAAGAGCCCACGTCTTTTCAGTTTTAAACGTACATTGCCATGTCTCCCCAGGAGGGTTGGCCTTCTCCCCACTCACTCAGCAGCAAAGGCGGGGCCCCACCTCACATGGGAGTGGCTGACGTCTTCCTCCTCGCACTTCCACTGCTGCCCTGCTGCGGAGAGAAGGGCTGCTTCCCTCTCATCCTTTTCTTTCTATCCTCTGCCTTCCCTCTTCTACTCTTTCTCCTCCTTTTTTTTTTGTCTTCTCTTTCTTTGCATTTCTTCACTGAATTGCTGATTATACCTTTTCCTCATTAGTCAATTGGACAATTTACCACTATTTTATCTTGATACGAGATCCTCCTTGTGGGGGCTAAAGAGTGATGGCCTCCCTCTAACCAGCTAGAAGGGACTACAGAGAAATTAGGACAAGCTATCTGCAAGCTTTGGGTGGATTCTAAACAGCTGATCACCCCAAAGATCAGAACTTGTACTGTGGCCTCAATACAGAAATTCAGTAAATATCCCAAGACTACTAGATCCAGCACACAGTCCCATGCAGGAGTGTCTTCTCAGCAGGTTGGAAGGCTGGAACACCACTATTCTCACCCAGCCTTGCCCTGGGCCCTGTCACCTATTGACTGAGGTCTTTGCAAAGATGGGATGGATCCCAGGGGAGTCATTCCGAGTAACAACTTACATTCAGGTGACAAATTCACTCCTCCCACATGTTCCAGCACATGACCTTGACAGGTTAGCTGTGAGCTACTGGCTTCAGTCATTTCATAATATCCTCCCGACCTCCACCGAACTGAGAATCCAATTAAACAATCCATGGGCAGTGCTGAGCCAGTGCCTAGTACACTGGATACACTTCATAAATGCCGCTGCTATTCTTGATCGCAGGCCCAGCTCCAGTCCGTCTCACACACTATCCTTCTGTAGAAGAATCTTGAGTTTGCAAAGCCAACATTCCCAAAGAGTCTCCACCACTCTCCCTATGGCTTCAAGTTTTATCGCAGGGCTGAGCTGACCCTTTGAAAAGGAAGGCGCTGCCCCTTATTGAAAGTCAGGGCAGGCCCTGGTCCAGGCACGTGGAAGCCCAAGTAGCATCAATATTTCTCTCCAAACATTGAGCCCCATGCACCCGTGAGAGGCAGATCAGGTTGAGGAGAGGATCAAAAGAGAAGGGTAGGTATGTTCAACAGAACCCCATACCCTAGACTTGCCCCTGTCCTTATCATTGGGGCTTGTGAATGTGTGACTTTGTGAGTCAAAAAGGGGACTGTGCTGACCGGATTATGTGAAGGGCTTGGAGAAGAGAGAGGTGATCCTGGATTGTCTAGGTGGGCCCAATTTCATTACAGGATCCTTAAATGAGGAAGGCAGGAGGGTCAGAGTCAGAGAAGGAGACGTGATGCTGGCATCAAAGGTCAGAGAGGAGAGAAGATCTTGCACTGTTGGCCTTGAGGGTAGAAGAAGATGACACAAGCCAAGACATGCAGGAAGCTTCCAGAAGCTGGGAAAAGGAAAGAACACTGGTTCTCTCATAAAAACTCTAGAAGGAATACAGCCCTGCCTATCCATTTTGGATTTCTGGCTCAGAAGTGTCAGTAATAGATGTATGCTCTTTTTTAAAAAACAAAACAAAACCAAAATCAACCCAAATTATTTTAATTGTGATTTTAATAAAAGTTTACAGAAAAGTTGGATTTTCATTCATTCATTATTGCACAATTTCCTCCCCCCTATTCTCCTGCCTTTCCCCCAATCCTCTTTGCAATGTACCTCTTATTTTGGACCACTGCCTTACATATAATGCCTAATTATATATTCCTTTTAAACAGTTCTCTTCCTCATCTGTTCCAATACAGACATTATGCTGAGTGAAATTTCTCAGTCTCAAAAAGACAAATACTGCTTAACACCTCTATTAGAAAGAAGGGCTGACATGGAGATTGGGAGAAGAATAGGAAAAGAGTTGATAGATTTTTGCTCTTTTTAAAGCCACCTAAGTAATTTTTTGTCCCAGCAGCCACCAGAAACTCATGTAAGTTGGAAGCACTTTTTAGTTAAAACTGTGGTTTCTCTTCTGAAGTCTCAGGTGGTACAAATGGCTTGCACACTGGACTGAGGACTGAAAGGTTGGAGGTTTGTGACCAACCAACTTTAGAAGAAAGAGCTACTTCCAAGAACCAGCCACTGAAAACTGTGTAGATAATTCTACTCTGAGAATATGAGTGCCATGAGCTGGGGTCACTCCACAGAAAGTCAAAAAAGCTTTTCTTTCACGAACTTGCCAGACAGCCAGAGGCCATCATAGACGCTGTGAACATTCCTAATCGAGCAGAAGCCTGTGAAATACACCTGGGAATGTACTCATAGCTTTTTTTATGCTGATTCCTGAAGGATGAATAGATATGAAGTTGGGTTTTGGCTGCTCAGACTCTGAGAATGGATTACATCATCTTGAATTCTTCAGAAAAAATGCTTGGCCAAAAGAACAGGATGCACTCTGCTGGGCTCATGAATATGCCAAGACAGGACACTGTCCCCAAAGAAGAGAATCCTATGCAAACCCTCCATATCCAAAGACTTGATTATCTACTGACACACATTCAGAGGAGCCAAAGGCATCATTGACTGTCACATACCCTCCTCTTTTCCTCTTTTTTTTTAAATTATTATTAATTTTAATGAAAGTTTACAGGGACTTCATTCTCCCCGCCCAACCTCCCCCCTCCAGTTTGCTCTTCTCTTTAAAAAGTAAAAGAAAAATTCTTTCGTTCTTATACAATCCCTCCCCCCAAGTCCACTCCACTAAGCAGCCTTCATTTTGAAAAGTAAAAATAAATTTATTTCAGTGTCATACCTTTCATTTTATGACTGCCAATCCAAAGG
The DNA here is from genome assembly GCF_000299155.1 of Elephantulus edwardii. NCBI lineage: Eukaryota > Metazoa > Chordata > Mammalia > Macroscelidea > Macroscelididae > Elephantulus > Elephantulus edwardii. The sequence continues at coordinate 1,445,275 of NW_006399978.1, read as the reverse complement.
CACATGGTTTGAATCTACCAGGGGCTCCACGGGAGAAAGATGGGCAATCTCCTCCTGTGCAATTCATTGCCTCTGAAAACTTGCTGGAAGGTCAGCTATGAGTTGGATCCAACTCATTGGTTTATAATAACAGCAACAAGAGAAAAAGAAAGAGTCCTGGGGTGAAGTTATGTTGTTAGGTGCCATCAAGTATGACTCAGAGTGACCCTATGAACAGCAGATCTGAACCTTGTCCTATCTTGTACCATTCTCATCATCTCTGACATGCTTAATACCATCTCTGCAGTCACTGGCAATCCATCTGGTTGGGGATCTTCCTCTCTTTCATTAACCTTCTATCTTTCTAAGCATGATGTCCCCTCAAGATTTCTCCTAGCAATGTGCCCAAAGCATGTGAGATGAAGCTTTGTCTTCTTTGCCTCAAAGGAGCACTCTGGTTGTGATTTTTCCAAGACATTTCTGTTTGCTCCCTTGGTAGTATAATGGGATATTCAGTGCTCATCTCCAGCACCACAGCTCAAAGGTATCAGTTCTTTTTCTGTTATGCATATTCATTGTCCAGCTCTCAGATGTATAACAAGTGATTGATCCTGGTGGCATAGGGTGTGATATAGGGGGATGCTGATCAAAAGCTTGCTGATCCACATTACCAGTTGCTCCATAGAAAGAGGGACAGTGTCCTTCTCAGAAACCTGATGTAGCACCACTATGAATTGGTGCAACTCTATGTTATGGGATTTATATGATATAGAAAGAGCCTTTGGTGGGGCTAGCCAGAAAGTTGACAATTCAGACTCACTCAGTGCTGCCTCTGCAGACAATCCTGATTACCTGCTTTTAAAAGGTCACAGTCTTGCAGCACTCAGGAGCAATGATTCTGAAAAATACTTTATAACATGGGAGAGGCTGCAGAGCATTATGCTGAGTGAACTCACTCAGTCTTATAAGGACAAATACTGCATAGGACAATTATTGTGAAAATAGAAGTATAACTAGTGAAAAGTGTACAAAAGTCCAAAGGGGGAAGTGGGGGGAAATGGGGGTGTTGGAGTGGGTAGGGGATGAATCATTGGGTCACAGAGCTTGACAGACAGAGGGAGGAGGTGAAAGAATTAGAAAAGATCCAATGGGGACCTGAAAGGTGAGGCAATGGTGGGTATGGGTCAATAGTGATTAATTTTATAAAATACAATGCATGACTATGATTGCATGAAACACAATGTGAATAGAGGACAAATTAACACAGTGCATATGCAAACTAATATAAAAGAAAAAGGATTTTTAAAAATGTATGGTTAAAAAAATAGACAATAGATTTGTTCAATGGAAGAGCAAATAAACAAACAAAAAGTCAGTGAAAAGCCCTATGAAGTAGGTCTGGTAGCACAGGTGTGGTGGGACCTCCTCAACAACTAGCATCAGCACACATTCCCAGGAGGTTAATACAAACCATGAACTCACCCAGGATAAGCAAAAAGCTGGAAGTTCAAGTCCACCAGAGGTACCTTGGAAGAAAGACTCAATGATCTACTTCTGAAAAACTGTTGTTGTTGTTGTTATGTGCCATCGAGT
>NW_006399978.1:1439278-1441898 GCF_000299155.1 Elephantulus edwardii | reverse complement strand
CTGATGCATAACAAGTGATTGCAAAAACCATGGCCTGTATCAGGTGCACCTTAGTCTCCAGGGAGACACCGTTGCTCTTGAGTACTTTAGAGAGGTCCCTAGCCATTGAAATCTCAATGGAGCAGTTCTACTTTGCACACATGTGTTGCTATGAATTAGTATCAACTTGATGACAAATTAATAACAAGAAAAGAGAAAAAGAGTTTCTAGTTGATACCTCTGGACTGATTTCTGAAGTCCTACCATCAGTGTCCAAGAGTCCCCAGGGTCACAAAACCACCACCCACTTGGGGCCATCATTTGATCCTGGCCACCTCTGTAAGTGGATAGACCCTGTCCTTGATCCCCTGGACCAGCTCATGCTGGGGAGGGGATCAGAGGATGTGGGTCAGGAGCCCCGACCCAGCCCACTTTCTCGGCCTGCCTAGAGAAACAGCTGCAGTCTCAGGGGCCCTTCCTTTTGGTTTCAGAAAGCTGCTAGCTAAAGGCAGGAATGAGCTGGTTCACACAGGAGATTAAACTTGGCCTTTGTAGTAGAATTATTTTCTTCTGAGAATAGTTCTTTTTTATTACTTTTTCTAGAGAATTGTTTTTCAGGCAAAAGGAACAATGATAAAAATAAGAAACCAGAACCCTCCTTCAACTGACCTTAATCATGTATCCTTTTCACTCCTCACCCTAAACCCTGACTGTGGCCTCACCTAATTCCTACCTTGGACCCTACACCCCTCCTCCTGCCTCCAAACTCCACATCTTTGTATCCTGTCCAAGATCCCACACCCGCATCTATGACCCTACCCACATCCCACCCATCCAAGACCCACCTTCATCTAAGACTCCGCTTTGTGGGTGGTCATCTCACACTCCTGCCCCCAGCCCAAGACTTCATGTCCTTATTTTCCACCCAGCTGATGGCACTGTCCAGAACCCTGTACCACTGTCCATGACCACACCCATGTCTCCCTGCCCCTGCCCAGAGCCCACCAGCTCACACTCCCTCCCACCAAGGACCCCACACCTTTGCCTTCTCCTCGGTCTCCATGCCCTTTGCTCTCTCACACTCACCTCTTCATTCTCAAGGATCAGCTTCACTTGTCTCCCTTACTTTCTTCACTGGCTTCGTTACTGACCTCCATTGTCTAAATTGTTTTCTTTTAAAACTAGCATTTTAATTTTCATTTGGGAAATTTGCAAATATATAGAAAAGGAGAGAGAAGGGTACAACGAGCATACACACACCTGCCTCCCTAGACGTAGCAGTTGTTGCCAACTGTAATACTTGGTCTTAATGGTTTTGAAGCTGGTGACTTTTAGATTATGGACGTTATGACATTTTATATGTAAATCTTTCACCTCAACATCACAGACAACAAAGGCTGCTCTCTACATAGGTATAATACAGTTATTGCCCCCCACTAGAGGATGAAACCAGGTTTCTCCCTGAAGGCTAGGATTTTGAAGCTCTTTCTCACATACTATGGGCATGTGGCCAGGAGGAATCGATCCTTGGAGAAGGACGTCATGCTGGGAGGGTGGAAGGACAGCTCAGGAGAAGAAGACTCTGGAAGAGACGAGTTAATACAGTGACTAAGGTAATGAGCGTAAGTGTGTCAGAGTTAGTGAGACTGGCTGAGGACAGGGCAGGCTTCAGAGCTATTGTGTGTAGGGTCGGTATGAGTCGCAGGTGACTCAACAGCACATAACAGTAACAACAACCAAATAAATGCATTTAAAATGTGTTCTTTTAAGCATCTAATTCTCGGGCCACATTTTAAATTTACTTAATTTTTCAAAATAGCCTTTTACAAGCAGCTTTCCATGCCTCCCCACCCCCACTTCAATGCTTGGAAGTTTAAGACTTCTTGTTTGTTCTTTCTGCTCTATGTGCCAGTGTGGATAGGTAACAGACGGCCAAACCTCAACCAAGGCTGCTGCTGCTGAATTGATTCTGACTCACAACCAAGCCTGAACAGGACAGAGTAGAACCGGATGTAGGGTTGGCAGGCTAGAAATCCTTACAGAAGCAGACTGCTACATTATTCTCTCAGAGGTGACCATGGTGTGAACGCCCAGACTTTTAGTTCACAAATGAGAACTTTAGCCATTTTAACCACTGTGCCACCAGGTCTCTGGTAGAAGTCTCTTGTTCTAAAAGAATCTTTTTTTTCTTCTTTTGTAGGATTGGATGACCAATAAGATGTGGAGACATTTTCTATCAGTTTGTTCCCAGTGTCAAGGATTTTCCCCTTTTATTTTTCAAATAGGTAAAACATTGATCAGGCTCAAAAGGGCAAAAATTCACAGGAAATTCTTAAAGAGATTGTATTTTTAGTGAGAATCTATGGTGATGAAGAATTCTGTGACAATAATGAAGAATGGAGGCAGAGCATGATTAGCAATTGATATCACGAAATTACACATTTGAACAATGTTGACTTAACAAGTGTCATGTTACACTGGGAGCTTCGGTGGCCTAGTGTGCAGGGAATTTCCCTACTGACTCAAAGACAGTGCCTTTTTGGAGGTTCAAATCCACCAACGGTTCCTAGGGAGAAGGACAGGAAATATCCTCCCACGTTATTTACAGCCTCAGAAAATATACTGGAGCTCTGAGTCAATT
>NW_006399978.1:1431466-1438928 GCF_000299155.1 Elephantulus edwardii | reverse complement strand
TGTGTATGTATATATGTATATGTATTTATATCAATTTGTAAAAAATTGAAGAAGCCACATTTCCAAGCCAGCTCCTTCCACCCTCTTCCCCTCTGCTCCCTACAGGCACCTGTTTCCATTCCCTTCCAGTATATTGTTTATCCTTTCAGTGTTTCTTTTGGCAACACTCTTTCATAGAAAAGAGTGTAGCTGCAGATCTGCCTTGCACCTTTTAACATAACTTAATGTGTGGGAAGTCATTCCATATCAGGCTTTACCTTTTGCTGAAATTGTGTGCACCTACTGTAGTTTCAAGCAGTGGCTCACAGGACATTTGGGTGTTTCCAATCCTTAAGCCTGCCAAGAATATCCCCACAAGTAAACCATTTCCTGCCCTTGAATGTGTGCATCTTTGGGACAAGAGAAGACAAATAAAATTCTGTGAGATTCAGCCAATCCCCCTCTATAGTGATGTGCTGTTTTGCTTGAAGCCAACAATGTCGACATCTTTCTGTACAGCTGCACAGTGGAAGCCACAGCCAGGCCTCTGAGTGTTTGTCAACATCATGAGAGGAAAATAACATTTTAAGATACTGAATTACATTTACTTGCAACAAATGGTTGCACTGAGTACTTTTGCATAGTTACATTTTGCAGATAGAGGTATCTCCCTTCTCATTCTGCACATGCTGTCTGTCTTTGGTGCCTCTTTCACCGATGGAACCTCTGTAGGTCAAGTAGATTAGTCTTTTGTTGTTTGTTGTTGCTGTGTACTATCAAGTCTCTTGCAAATCATCATGACCCTATGTACAATAGCTCTGAACTGTGCTCTGTCTTATGCCAATATTACTGTCTCTGACACACCTACCCTCATTATCTCAGTCATTGAGTCAATCCATCTCATCAAGGGTCTTCCTCTTCTGCACTGTCCCTCTACCCTCCCAAGAATGACATCTCTCTCAAAGGACTGATTCTGCCTTGCAACATCTCCAAAGTATGTCAGACGGAGCTTCAGAATCCTTGCCTTCAAAGAGCAGCCTGGTTTCACCCTCTCTAGGATGAACCTGTTTGTTTTTCTGGCAGTCCATGGTATGTTCAATATTCTCTAGCACCACAGTTCAAAGGCATCAATTCTTCTTGTATCATCCTAGTCATTGTCCATCTTTCTGATGCATGGTAAGTAATTGTGAAGACCATATCCTGGATCAGGTGTACCTTAATCTTCAGACAGACATCATTACTTTTCAGGACCCTGAGACTTTCCCAGTACAATTCGTCTTTTGATTTCCTGGCTACTGGTACCAAGAGTGTTGATGGTGGATCCAAGGAACTGAAGCTGTTAACAATATCAATCTCTTCACTATCTACCATGATGCTGCCATAAGCACAATCAAGTGTTCTGGGATTCCCATTCTTTTCAGAGTCAGACACAGTTCGGTGTGATCCACAAAGTCAAATGCCTTTGTATAGTCAATGACATACAAATAGACTCCCCTCTGGCACTCTCTGCTTTCAGCCAAAATCCATCTAACATTAGCTATAACATCCCTAGTCCCATGGCCTCTTCTAAACCCAGCCTGCACATCTGGCAGTCCTATTTTGATGTGCTGTTCCAGTTATTTTTGGGATCATTTTCAGCAGAATATTGCTTGCATGTGATATTAATGATATTGTTTGATAATTTCCACACTCTATCAGGTGACCTTTTTTTGGAATGAGCACAAATATGGATTTATTCGTTGCAGTTGGCCAGGTCATTGTCCTTCAGCTTTCTTGGCACAACTTGGTGAGCACATCCAGGGCAGCATCTATTTGTTGAAATATGAGGGCTGGATTTTTGCCAGTTCCTTCAGAGCAGCTTGAACTTCTTCCATCACCACAGGCTCTTGTTCATATGTTTCATGAAATTCTTCTGTGGTGGCCAATTCCTTTTGGTACAGTGACTCAGTATACTCCTTTCATCTTCTTTTAATGCTTCCTGGATCATTTATTATTCTTCGCAAAATATCGTTAAGTATTGCAATTTGAGGCTTGAATTTTTTCTTCAGTTTCTTCAGTTTAAAAGTGCCAAATGAGTTCGGCCCTTTTGACTTTCTGACTCCTGCCCTTTACACATTTTATTATAATACTTTTCTTTGTCTTCTCAGTTCCTCTTGAAATCTTCTGTTCAGCTCCTTAACTTCTTGATTTCTTTCCTTTGATTTGGCTTCTCTGTACTCTAGTACAATATTCAGAGTGTCTTCTGACATCCATCTTGGTCTTTTTTTTTTCCTCCTCTGGCTTTGTAATGCCTTTTTTATTTTTTACTTTCCCTCATGGAACTGAGATATATATATATGTGCGTGTGTGTGTGTGTGTGTGTGTGTGTGTGTGTGTGTGTGTGTATATTTTCTACTAGTTTACAAAATTGTTAACAACAGTTTACAAAATTAGAATACATTATTTTCAAGAACAAATTCTCCCAATTTCCCTCATCCCCCAACCCATCAAATTCTACAATCCCATGATTAATCCCCCTCCCCCCTGTACATCCTCATCCCTCTGCTTCCACCCCTCTTGGATCCTTATACTCATTCTACATTAATGGTTTTATACAATGTTTATTTTTGTGGGACTGAGTTCACTAAGAATAATGCTCTCCTGTCCCTCACAAGTTAGGTAATAATTTACAAAATCATTGCTCTTGTGCGCTACATAGTATTCCATTGTGTGAATGTATCATAATTTCTCAGTCCCTTCTTTTGTGATTGAACATTTGGGCTGTTTCCATGTTCTTGTGATTGTGAATAATGATGTTATGAACAGTGGTGTACAAATCTCCGTTTGTGCCTCAGTTCTCATTTTCTCAGGGTATATTCTAAGTAGTGAAATAGCTGGGTCATATGTTCAGCTTTTTGAGGAAGTGCCAAACTTCCTCCCAGAATGGTTGTACCATTTTACAATCCCACCAACAATGTATGAGTTCCTTTCTCGCCACATCCTCTACAACATTTATTACTTGTTCCCTTGTTGCATTCTTTCTGGATGATATTCTCCCACAGCTTATCTGGACTTTGCTCATTAGTGTTCAAGGTCTCAAACCTGTTCCTGAGATGGTTTTGAAATTTAGGTGGAATAGACTCAAGAAGCATTAAATAGTTTATAATTTAAAAAGGTGTTTGTTGGGGCTATATCCTTTCTCCATATTTACTCAATTTGTATGCTGAGCAAATTATTTGAGAAACTGGACTCTGTGGAGAAGAATATGGCATCAAGATTGGAGGAAGATTCATCAGTAGCCTACGTTATGCAGATGGCATAACCTTGCTTGCTGAAAGTAAGGAGGCCTTGAAGCACTTGTTGCAGGAGATCAAGGAATGTAACCTTCAATATGGATTGCATCTCAATGTAAATAAAAGAATAATTCTTACCACTGGACTGATGTTTCATGATAGATGGGGGGAAAATTGAAGTTTAACGATTTTATCTTACTTGGATCTACAGTCAACACCCTTGGCACTAGTAGTCAGGAAATCAGGAGATGTATCACCTTGGGAGAAATATGTAACTGATCAAGGAGATTATAGAGAGCTCTCAGATCCCATCTTGTGTGATTTCATGGGTTTCTGACACTGTATGTGTGAGGAGGGCACCCAATTTGCAACCCAGGCCCCATAGTAGGTTTGAGACTGAAGATAATTGTTTCCTGAAAGATGAGGTTAATATAGTCAATGCACTTCTGTGAGAAAGGTGTTACCTGATCAAGGAGATTATAGAGAGCTCTCAGATCCCATCTTGTGTGACTCCGTGGGTTCCTGATGCTGTGTATGTGAGAAGGCCACCCAATTCCAACTGACTGAAAGACCCACCAGAGCATTAGCTATGGGTTAGTTAGTTCTGACTATAAGGCCTCCAAAAAACCCAACATTTCAGGGAACTCTAATGAGAAGGCCAGGGCGAGACTGGGAGGGAGAACATAGCACAGCAGGGAAGAGGAAGTTCAGGAGGGAAAATGAGGCACAGACCAAGAAAAACATACTCTATACCAGATCTACAGGACATTATCACCCTCCTTTAGGAAACTATTTCATCGTGACTACAGTGTGCTGCTAATGGAAGAGACGAGGTCTTAAGCCACAAGAAGTCAAACACAGAGCAGAAATTCAAGGGAAAAGATGTTCCCTCAGAACCATCTGAGATAGAAAGGCTTCTCTAACATTATTAACTGGTATTTGGACTTAAAGACTCCTAAACTCAGGAGACACTGAACACAGCATAAGAAACTGGCAGAAGCTTGAAGCATTTGGAATCTCAGAACCCCAGAGAGCTTGAGATATAAGCTATCAGATCAAGAGATGGATAGGGGAGAAAGGTGTTGAAGGGAGTAGGGGGAGCAGAAAGGAATGCTGCTGGAGCAGGGAAATGGGTGGGTCAAGACACATGTGTCAAGGGCAGGGACAACACTGAATTTATTGGTTATTTCTACAGCTGGGGAAATATCTTTTATCAGCTCTTTTCCATAAAATGCTTGCCTGTCAGATACTGTTCTAAATCCAAGCATTCAGATTCAGACCGACTAGGAAGAAGGATTTGCCATCCACTTCCCAAATAGCAGGACTTCAAAAACCCTATATATAATAGAGAACACTTAGACTAGCAGATAGGGAAACTGAGGTGGAGCTTTCAGGTATGGAAACACAAAGGAAGAGGAACAGTTGTAAGCAGACACTGGCAACTGGAACATGGAATGTGAAAACCTTGAATGTAGGAAAATTCGATATTGTTAAGGAAGAAGTGGAATGCATAAATATTGATGTACTAGGTATTGGTGAGATGAGATGGACTGGCATGGGGCATTTTGAGTCAGACAATCGATCATATGATCTACTAGAGATGAAAAGGTGAGGAAAATGGGGTTTCTTTCATAGTTAAGAAAGTAATTTCTAGATTCGACTTGAAGTACAATATTGTGAGTAACAAGATAATATCCATGTACATACAAGGAAGGCCAGTGAATACCACTATCATTCAAATATATGCACCAACAACCAGAGCCAAATAGGAAATAGAAGTTTGCTACCAACTTTTCAATCAGAGATGGATTGAACATGCAATCAAGATGCATTAATAATAATGGGTGACTGGAATGCAAAAGTTGGGCACAGAGAAGAAAGATCAGTAGTTGGAAAACATTGACTTGGTGACAGAAATGAACCTGGAGATAGAATGATAGAATTTTGCACAAAGATTTATTCATTTCAGATACATTTTACAAGAAACATAAATGCAAGCTATACACATGGATTTCACTGAATAGTATACATAGGACTGAAAGAGATCCATATTTATTCCCATTAAAAAATATGACCTGACAGAGTGTGAAAACTATTGAACAATATCACTAGTATTACCCACTAACAAAATCCTGCTGAAGATTATCCAGAAAACACTGGAACAGTACATTGACAGAAAAATACCAGAAATTCAAGCTGGGTTTAGAAGAATTCGTGGCACTAGAGACATTATTGCCAATGTCAGATTGATCTTGACAGAAAGCAGAGAGTGCCAGAAGAATATCTATCTTTGTTTCATTGACTACACAAAGGTATTTGACTGTGTGGATCACAACAAATTGTGGCTAGCCTTGAGGAAAATGGGAATCCCAGAACACTTTATTGTGCTTATGTGAAACCTTATACTTAGAACAAGAAGCAGTCCTCAAAACAGAACAAGGAAACACTTCATGGTTCAAAATCAGCAAAGGATTGTGTCAGGGATGTATTTTATCCCCATATCTTTTCAATCTGTATGCAGAACAGATCATTTGAGAAGCAAGGATTTATGAGGAGTTGTGTGGCATCAAGATTGGAGGAAGACTCGTCAAAAACCTATGATGTGCAGATGACACAACCTTGCTTGCTGAAACTCAAGAAGACCTGAAGCACTTGCCGCAAAAAGGTCAAGGATTGTAGTCTTCAATATGGACTGAAACCCAACATCAAGAAGACAAAAACCACTGGATCAATTGGCAGCACTATGATAGATGGAGAAGAAATTGCAGTTGTTAGCAATTACAGCTTGTTCAGATCCCAATCAATACTCTTAACACCAACAGACAGGAAATAAAAAATATTAATTGCATTGGGAAAATCACCTGTTATGGACCTCTCCGGGGTGCTGAAGAGCAACAATGTCAGTCTAGAGACAAAGGTGCACTTAATCCAGGCCATGATCTTCTCAGTTACTTGTTATGCTTCAGAGAGCTGGACATGGACTAAGGATGACAGAAGAAGAATAGATATCTTCAAGGTGCAGTGCTGGAGAAGAGTCTTGAACATACTATGTACTGTTAAGGAAACAAGTTGATCTGTCTTAGGGAGGGTGAAACCAAGTCTCTCCTTGGAGGTTAGTATTTTGAAGCTCCGTCTCACATACTTTGGGCACATGGCCAGGAGAGACCAGTTCTTGGAGAAGGATATCATGCTTGGAAGGGTGGAGGGAAAGTGCAGGAGAGGAAGACTTTGATGGCTTGATACACACACTATCTGGGGCAGTTGGGTTTGGTGTGTTGGAATTAGTGACACTGGCTTGGGACAAGGAAGGGTTCAGAGCTGCTGTACATAGGATTGCTATACATTGCAAGTGACTCAATGGCACATAACAACAACAACAACAACATACTGTATTGGGTCTTTTTAATTTAGGTGTTTTGTTTAGAGTCAACAAGACCTTGGGGAGGACCTTTGTATTTAAAGTCAGTTGCTATTACATTTTGGAGGAGCATTCGTCTAAGTGGGATAGCGCTCTTCTGTCAATATGCTGTACTGAGGAAACCTGAGGTTGCCGAACCTTGTGCCATTGGGGTGTCAAATGACACAATGGTTACCCAGGGTGGACAGTGTTTTGTGGAGCTCCCTGTTTCAGACAGGTTTGGAAACAGTAGTGGCATCCACTTCCTAAACAACATGCCTCTGGAAATTCTATGAATTTTGATAAATGGTAATAGTTACAGAAAGGCTTCAGGCCTTTTGTTCATAGGGTTGCTATGGGTCGTGCTCGACTCCATGGAAATCAACAACAACAACAACAACATCACATTGGAAAAGTCTGCAGTCAGGGATCTCTGCAATATTTTGAGGAGCAATGATGTCAGTCTGTTGACAAAGGTGTTCCTGATTCAGGCCATGGTCTTTTCAATTATTTGCTATGCATGTGAGAGCTGGGCAACATATAAAGAAGTTATTGTTGTTGTTATGTGTCGTCGAGTCGCCTGCGACTCATAGCGACCCTATGTACAACAACCCTAAACCCTGCTCTCTCCTGTGCCAATCGCACTGCCTTTGACACACCCATCAGATTACCCCAGTCACTGAATCAATCCACCTCATAGAGGGTCTTCCTCTCCTTCACCGCCCCTCCACCCTCCCAAGCATGATGTCCCTCTCCAAGGACCTGTCCCTCCTTACAACATGTCCAAAGTATGTCAGACAAAGCCCCAGAATCC
>NW_006399978.1:1424050-1430311 GCF_000299155.1 Elephantulus edwardii | reverse complement strand
CCAAGCAGCTTGAACTTCTTCCTTCATCACCATAGGCTCTTGCTCATATGTTGTTTCATGAAATTCTTCTGTGTCTGCCAATTCCTTTCGATACAGTGACTCAGTATATTCTTTCCATCTTCTTTTAATACTTCCTGGATCATTTAATATTCTTCCTAAAGCATCCTTGTTTATAGCAACTTGAGCTTTGAATTTGTTCTTCAGTTCCTTGAGCTTAAGAAATGCTGAGTGAGTTCGGCCCTTTTGATTTTCCGACTCCAACTCCTTGCACATTGCATTGTAATATTTTGCTTTGTCATCCCATGCAGCCTTTTGGAATCTTCTGTTCAGCTCTTTAGTATCTTAAATTCTTCCTTGTGCTTTGGGTTCTCTGTGCTCCAGTGCAATCTTCCGTTTCTTCAGACATCCATTTTGGTCTTTTTTTCCTCTTCCATCTTTGTAATGACCGTTTGCACTCTTCCTGGATGATACATTTGACATCCTCCCACAACTCATTAGGTCTTCGCTCATTAGTGTTCAAGGCCTCAAACCTGTTCCTGAGATGTTTCTGAAATTCAGGTGGGATGAACTCAAAGTCATATTTTGATTCCTGTGCATTTGGTTTAATTTTCCTCAGCGTCAGCTTGAATTTGCATAAAGATGAAAGGGGAAAAATTGACACTTCCGTTGGAGAAGAGTACTGAATATCCTATGGACTGCCAAACGAACAAACTGATATGTCTTGAAGAAGGTATGGGCAGAGTGTTTCTGGAGGCAAAGATGATAAAGCTTCATCTCATGTAATTTAGGAATGTTGCTAGAATAGGTTATTCTTTGGAGAAGGACATGATTCTTGGAAAGATGGAGGGAGGGCAAAGGAGTGAAAACCCCTCAACAAACTAGATTGACACAGTGACTGCAGCAATGGGCTTGAGTGTGTCAGAGATTATGAAGTTGATACCAGATAGGATAGGATTCAAATTGGTTGCTCATAGGGTCACTATGAGTCATACTCTACTTGAAAGTACCTAACGACAACAACATTGTAAGTATAGCTTTGATGGCATAGTCTGTACAGAGTTTGCACTGCTAATCGAAAGACAAAGGTTTGAATTTCTCCTGTTTAAAACACTGAAAACCCAGTGGGAAGTCAGCTCTGAGTCAATTCTGACTCAGCAACAATGTGAAGAGGAAGGATAATAAGCTTATATTTAACATGTTGTTGGGTGCCATTGAGTCAGTTTTGATTCATAATGACCTGTGTAACCGCAAAGCTACTCCAAAGGCGTTTCCAGACAGTAGTCTCGTGGGAACACATCACCAGGTCTTTCTCCCACAGAGAAATGTGGTGAATTTGGAAATGTGGTGGATTTGGTAATGTGATAAGAATTGCCAAACTTTGGGTTAGCAGGAGGGATTAACTGTTGTGACATCACCACAAAACTTTGTTTATTTTAGGAAACTCTTACCCAAAGCTTTTACATCGGTTTATATGAATTATGTGTTCCAAAAAGATATGTACATAATGAAATGTGGAAACTATGTGATAATATATCATGCAAGAGCTGATAAACTAAGTAGTGGCAAAAGGATTAAGGATGGAATGAACATCTCTTAATCCCATCATGGCCTGATCTCACTAACATAAGAGGACTTTCCCCGTAAGACCATTTATCGTACTAAGGATAAGAGTGACTCAGGATGGGATAACACTAAGAAGAATGGCCAAGAGTGGAACATGTCTTTGGAGACTCAAGTTTCTGTGTGATAAAGCTCCTTGACATCTTCAAGGAAGGCTGAGCTTACAGACACTGAAGGAAACGAAGGACTTACTTCACCACTAACAGAGAAAGCATACTTTTCCTAGAGCTAGTACTCAGAATTTGGACTTCTAGCTTCCTAGGCTGTTAGGAGAAGGCATTTCTGTTCAAGTCATTCACTTGTGATATCTCTGGTATAATAACACTACACAACTAAGATACACCAGAAATGAGTGGAAAATGCTCCACCTACTCTCTGCTTGCCAATATTGGCAACATGTATTGTAAGTCTTACTAAGTATAGCCCTTCAGATGGGTGTGCAGTAGCAGACATGCAAGGGGATTAAAGACAGGAAACAGAAATAATGTAGAAAGAAAGCGCAGATGTGAGCTAACAGGGTAAAAAAAAAAGCTCTTTTCAAATAATGTTTCAGGTAAAACAGGGGAAATTGAAGCAAAGAAATATTCTGAATATCGTGTGCTTCATGACACGATGCACTAAGAACACGGTGTCCTGCCTAAAATGCTTAGCCTCACCTAAGCCTGATGAAACATCAAACTAACTCAAATTGTTGTTGTTGCTGTTTGTTAGGTACCATCAAGTTGAGTAAGACTCATAGCAATCCTTGTGAACAGCAGATCTGAACCCTGTCCTGTCCGGTGCCTTCCTCAACATTTCTGACACTCTTGAGCCCACTGTTGCAGTCATGGTGTCAAACCATCTCCTTAGAGGTATTCTTTTCTTTCGTTGACCATCTACCTTTCCAAGCATGATGGCTCTTTCAAGGAATAGCCTCTCCTAGCAACATGCCCACATTTTGATCTAAATATACCTAATTTTGATTACATCAGAATAAGATATAACTGAATGTAATGTTCAAACATGCTATAGTCATAAAATACTGAGAAGGCTAAGGACCTACTTCAGATTTGAAAAATAAAATGAGATACCATCTCACCCCAGTAGCTGTGAAAAAGTTTAATAGGACAATTAGCAATAAATGTTGGAGAGGATGCGGAGAGATTGGAATTCTTATACACTGTTGGTGCGATTGTAAAATGGTACAACCATCCTGAAATGCAGTTTGATGTTTTCTCAAAAGACTGAACAAAGGAATTCTATATGACCCAGCTATTCTACTGCTAGGGAGAGACCCCAAGGGAAATAGAACTGAAACACAATGGATATTTGTATACCAATGTTCATAGCAGTGATAGTCACCATTGCAAGAAAATGGAAACAGTTCAAATATCCATCAACAAATGAATGGATTGAGATTTTGTGGTACATCCACATAACGGAATACTATGCAGCACTCAGGAGCAATGATATTGGAAAATAGTATGTAGATAACATGAGAGAAGCTAGGGTGTATTATGTTGAGTAGACTCAGTCTCATAAGTACAAATATTGCATGAAATCATTATTGTAAAAATATAAAGATTACTAGTAAAATGTATACAAAAGTCCAAAGACAGAAGAGGAGGAAGGGGGGAATCAAGCGTGTGGAGGGGAAGAAATCAAGCGATTACAGAATTTTGTGGGTGGAGAGGGGTGAAGGAATTAGGAAAGAAAGATTCAGCAAGGATCTGAAATGTGGATAATGGGGGATATAGATGAATGGGGATTAATTTTTTAAACACAATGTATAGGAATGATCATACGAAACACAAAGTGAATAGAAGAATGTGTGAAACACAATGAATATAAAGGAAACACAACACATAGGAATTTTGTATGAAGACCATGATAAAATAAAAAGAATTTTTAAAATAGAGTAAATTAAATGTCTTCTTGGATTGGATCCTATATGAATTTTAAAAATAATTCCATAAAGGACATTACTAAGATAACCATCAAATTTTAATATGAAAGCATTGTCTCAATGTTCCATTTCATGATTTTTATTATTATACTGTGTGGTTATGTACAAGAATGCTCTTTTTCTTAGACAACACACACTGGTATTGTATTTAGGGATAAAAATACTACCAATTATTCTTAATACTTAGAAAATATAATAAGTAACTTTTACAAATACACCACTGGCCACACAAGTAAATGTGTTTTCAACAGGGATTCCATTTGGAATACATTTACTGGTGCAATTAATTAAGGAAAGAAAAGAAAAGACGTGTGAAGGAAAATCCTAACAAGTGCATAACTACACGTCACTAAAATACTTTTTTGGTATTCTTATTGTTTTTTTTTTTTAATATTCAGAGTAAGCCCAGATTTTCAATACAAAGGAGTTAACCACAGAGTCCGCCACACACTAAGTTGGGAACTAAGCTTCTCTTTGGAAAAGAAGCAGATAGATGTTGCTAAAGTTGTAGCCCAGATAATTTCTAAAAATTAAGTTCTACTGACAGCATGTGTTCACATCACCGCATGTACATCAGCTCTGACCATTTCTATACAACTCTTTGTGTATCATTTCTCTTAGATAAATATCTCAAAGTAGAATTTTAATGGTTAAGTCATATGGCAAGTCATTATTTAATTTTTAAATAAACTGCCAAACTGTTTCCAAAGTGGTTGCACAATTTTACATTCCCACACAAGTGCAATTGCTCTACATCCTAACCAACACTTGGTATAGTCACTTTTTAAAGTTCCGGTGGCATAATCTATAGGGAGTTGCACTACTAACTCAGCAACCAGCCTTCACTAGTGGTTCGAACCCATCAAGGTTCCTTGGGATGAATGAAGATGGTCAGTCTCCTCTCATATGACTTACAATCTCAAAAATCCAATAGAGGGTCGACTATGAGTCACTCCTGTCTCAATGGCAATGATAAAAAATAGATGTGTAGTGGTAACTCACTGTGATATTAATTTATATTCCTAAGTTATTAGTCCTGGGTATTCCAGTGCCATAGTGGTAAGAAACTGCACTGTAATCCCAAAGGCATCTGATTTGAATCTATCAGCTGTATTCAAACTGCACTGGGAAAGTCTGTAGTCAGGGATCTCTACAAATTATTGCGGATTAATAATGTCAGTTTGAGGATTAAGGTGTACCTGATTCAGAGCATGGTCTTTTTAGTCACTTTCTGTGTATTTGAGAGTTGGACAGTGAATAAGGATGAAAGAAGAATTGATGCTTTTGAGCTGTGATGTTGGAGAAGAGTGCTGAATATTCCATGAACTACCAAAAGAGCAAACATTTATTTTAGGGAAGGTGCAGCCATAGTGTTCCTTGGAGGTAGACAATGAAACTTCATCTCACATACTTTGGGCATGTTGCTGGGAAAGGTTATTCCTTGGGGAGGGACTTCATGCTTGGGAAGGTGGAGGGACACCATGCTTGGGAAGGTGGCAGGATGACTAAGGAGAGAAAAATCCTCAGTCATGTTAATTGACATAGAGACTGTAGCAATGGACTTGAGTGTGTCTCAGATTGTAAGGGTGGCACAGGATAGGATAGGATACGATAGGATAGGGTAGGATAGGATAGGATGATAGGATAGGATAGGGTTCAGATTTGTTGTTCATAGTGTCACTGTGAGTCATGCTAGACTTGATGACACCTAACAACAGCAACAATAACAATGACTCTACAGCACCTGACAACTTAACTATTATTGTAGTGTTAGGTGCCATTAAGTCAACTCTGACGCATAAAGACTCTACAAACAACCCATTGAAACCTTGTCCTATCCCGTGCTATCCTCATGACTTTCATTATGCTCAAGTCCATTGTTGGAATCACTATGTCAGCCCATCTTGTTGAGTCTGGCCTTCTTTTGCTAATCCTCTACTTTCCACAACATAATATCTTTTCCCAAGAACTAGTTCCTCCTGACAACATATCCAAAGTACCAAAACAAAGTTGGCTGTCCATGGAATATTCAGTGCTCTTCTCTTCTCCAAAATCACAGCTCAAAGGCATCAATTTGTGCCTTTAGTTTTGTAGTGCTATTGCTTACCTCTAAGCCAGATGAAGATGGAGGGAATACACAGAGTCACTCTACCAGAAAGAATTGATTGACACTGAAAATTTTCAGAAAGTACCATATGAACAGAAGCCAAAGGTAAGGAAGAAAGAAGTAGAAGCTGCATTAAAAAGGCATTGGTCACAGCCAGAACCCAGTGCAGCCAGAACCCAGCATATCTCTGATGTCAGAAGTTCAGAGAAACACACAAGTGGGGTAGCTGTCCAACTGATCTCTAGAGCATAGTCTTCGGATCAAGAACATATCAATGTCTCAAAGAAAGCAAGCTATACCACACAATACACAAGAGCAAAGAAAGATGTCACCCCCAAAGGGTGACACAGTATCGGGGATTTCCTGAAGCCAGAAAGTCTGATGGAACTTTCTGACACAGAATTTAAAAGAGGAGTGAATAAATATATTCAATGGATGAAAGACAAACTTGATGAATTACAGGATACTACAAGCAAAAATCAGGAGGAGCTCAAAAAACAATGCAGAACATTGCAGAGAAAACAAACGAGGCATTAGTAGCACTGGAAAAACAAGAATCCACTATTCAAAATATAAGATCCAATGTTTC
>NW_006399978.1:1406917-1418445 GCF_000299155.1 Elephantulus edwardii | reverse complement strand
AGAAGTTTTTAAAAAAGGCATTGGCAATACATAAGGACACAGGAATTGATGTGATATCAATTGACTTGTTTCAATTAGCAGATGTAGCCTTGGATGCACTCACCAATCTATGCCAGGAAATTTGGAGGACAGTTGTCTGGACAATCGATTGGAAGAGGTCCATATTTGTTCCCATTCCCAAGAAAGGGGATCCAAATGAATGTGGAAACTATTGAACAATATCATTGATATCACATGCAAACAAAATACTGATGATCATTCAAAAATGACTGAAACAATACATAGATAGGAAACTGTCTGAAGTTCAAGAAGAATTTAAAAGAGGCTGTGGCACCAGGGATATCATTGCTGATGTCAGATGGATCCTGGCTCAAAGTGAAAAATACCAGAAGAATGTCTGTTTATGCTATATTGACTATGCAAAGGCATTTAACTGTGTGGCTCATGACAAGTTGTGGCTGACGTCGAGAAAATGGGAATTCCAGAGCACTTGATTGTGCTCATGTAGAATCTATACCTGGACCAGGAGGCTGCTGTACAAACAGAGCAGGGAAACATTGCATGGTTTGGAGTTGGGAATGGAGTGCATTAGGGTTGTATTGTCTCTCCATACCTATTCAACCTGTGTTCTGAGCAAGTTATCCAAGAGGCTGGTCCCAGGCATCAGAAATGGAGGAAGACTCATCAAGAATCTGCATTATGCAGATGACACAACCTTGCTTGCTGAAAGTGAGAAAGACTTGAAGTACTTGTTACAAAAGATCAAAGAATGCAGTCTTTGGTATGGATTGCATCTCAATGTCAAGAAAGCATAAAAAAAATTAAAAAAAGAAAAAAAAAGAAAGAAAGCATAGATTCTTACCACTGGACCAATTCTCACCAGCATCATGTTGGAGGAGAGGAGATTGAAACAGCTTCATCTTGTTTGGATCCACAATTAACACCTTTGGTACCAGCAGTCAGGAAAAAAGAGATGAATTGCACTGGGAAAATCTGTAGTTAAGGACCTCTCCAAATTACTGAGGAACAACGATGTCAGTTTGAGGCTTAAGGTGCATCTGATTCAGGCCATAGTCTTTCTGATTATTTGCTATGCATCTGAGAGCTGGACCATGAATAAGGATGACAGGAGAAGAATTGACACCTTTGAGCGTTAGTGTTGGAGAAGAGCACTGAACATCAAATGGATGGCCAAGAAAATGAACAGATATGTCTTGAAGAGGGTACAGCTGCAGTGCTCTTTGAAGGCAAGAATAATGAGGCTTCACTCACATATTTTGGGTGTGTTGCTAGGAAGGGCTATTCCTTGGAGAAAGACATGATACTGGGAAGGGTGGGGTTTGGTGAGGAAGAGGAAGACCCTTAACCAGGTGGATTGACACGGCGACTGCTGCAATGGGTTCTTGTGTGTCAGAAAGTATGAGGATGGCACAATATAGAACAGTGTTCAGATCTTTTGTTGATAGGGTGGCTATCAATGGTACTCAACTCAATGGCACCCAACAACAACTTTTAAAATTTGTTAGTAGAGTGAATTCCATTGATTGATTTACAAATGCTGAACTAAGCTTGTAATGTTTCATGTATTTTAAAATATTTTATCTGGACAGAATTCTATATTCATATGGAATTTTAGGAGATGTGGTGGCAGAGTTCATAGTGAATTGGACAATCTCATCCGTTACAATTTATAGTTTCAGAAATCTGATGGAGGGTCTTTGTGAGTCAGAGCCAGCTGGATGGCAGTGACGATTCATTTTTCATTTTACGCAGATTTAAACAATAATACAGAAATCCCCTGTGACTTTAACTCAGTGTCCCCAATGTTAACATCTTGCAAAATTAGTACAGAGTGATGACCAAGATGTAGATCTCAATACAGTGTCTAAACGAAGTAAGACAGACAGTTCCAATGTCATAAAACTCTGAAGTCCACTGCCATGTTTCTTCCCACTCTCACCTTTCTCTAACTACAAACCTGTTCTGTCTTTAGAATTTCAGCATTTTGAGATTGGTTTTTCTCACCAAGCATAATTATCTGGAGACCCCCTCATGCTATGTGTGTCAATAGTTCATCCCTTTAATGATTAAATAATATTCCACAGTTTGTTGTTGCGTATCATAAAGTCAGACTGACCCATATTTGACCCTCTTGTGGGTCAGAAACAGTTAATTGCACAGCAGGAGATTGCCCGTCTTTCTATCATGGAGCAGCTGGTGGTCTCGTGCAGCTTCTTGCCACTAGGCCACCAGAGCTCTCTGGTGTGAGTAGTCAGGAGAGGACAGCCCTTGGTGTGAATAGTTTATTCCATGGTTTATTTAACTGTTCCATTTTGAGCTACTATGAATTATTTTAAAACCCTTTTTGTCTGCAGTATAGCTCTGGAAACCAGTTTGAAAGACATCTACAGGATGTGGTTCTACAGAAGCCTGTTGGCTGGGATTGGTGAGCAGTAGGGCGGAATGTTGATTTGCTAAGGAGAGTGAGGTGATGTGATAAGGCCTCCTATTTAAAACCCCATAAGCAGGAGTGGCATCCATTTTCAAAATGGCTTGCCTCCAAAAACTCCATGAACATGGAGAAACGACCAAAGTTATACAAGTGTTCAGGTCTTTCATTCATAGGTTCACTATGAGTTGTCTACAACTCGATGGCACTTAACAACAATAACAACGACAACATAGAGAGAGCTAGATTGGCCTAGTGGACAGAAAGTTATGCTACCAAGACCAAGGTGGGTGATTTTAATAGGTGGCACTCAAGCCTGGTTTAAATTGTTTTTTTGTTGGTTGGGTTTTTTGTTTTGTTTTGTTTTTTTGTCAAACATTCTTCTAAGTGGTATAGCACTGGTCTGTGCATTGCTGTACAGAGGTAACTCATGGCTGCTATGATGCTAAACACTGTGACACTGATGTGCTAATGGTAACCCACAGTGGACAGTGTTTGGTGGAATTTCCCAATTAAAAAAAGCTGGGAAGCAGGAGTGGCATCCACTTCCAAAATGTCTTGCCTCCAGAAACTCTATGAACGTGGAGAAACAGCCAAAGTCATACAAGTGTTCAGGTCTTTTGTTCATAGGGTCACTATGAGTTGTCTATGACTCAATGGTACTTAACAACAATAACAACATGAATTAAGTTGTTACAAGCATTTGTGTGCAGGTTTTTATGTGTTCTTGCCTTCATTTCTCATGGGTGAAGTTCAGGAGTCTAGTTGCTGGATTGTATGATAGTTGTGTGCTTAGTTGTTATTGTTAGGTACCATTGAGTCGATTACAAAATCATAGCAACCCTGAACTTTGCCCTATTCTGTTCTGACCTCAGGACCTCATACTCTGGATCACATTGTCACAATCACTGTGTCAGTACATCTTGTTGAGGGTCTGCCACCCTCCACTTTTCCAGCATGGTGATTTTTTTTTTCCACGGACTGTCTTTTCCTGACAATGTGTCCAATGTATATGAGATGAGGTTTCAGTGTCCTTGCCTGTAAGAAGAACATTGGTTACACTCCTCCAAGGCAGACTTGTTTGTTCTTTTGACAGTCAGTTGGGCAATCAGCTATTGTTAGTTGTTACACTATTGCCAAAATGTTTCCTAGAGTGGCTATACCATTGCAGATTCCTCCACACTATGTTTGATGGGGAGCTCTGTGACTAGTGATAAGGAGCTATGCGGCCAACCCAAAGGTAAGCAGTTCAAATCCACAGTCTGCTCAGAAGGAGAAACATGAATAAACTCCTCCCATGCAATTTACTCCCTCTGAAAACTTGCTGGAGGGTCAGTTATTAATTGGTTTTTGACAGAACATAATAAAATCAATCTTTGAGTGAAATAGCTGCTCTATACCCCCATCAGAATTTAGAATTTTTAAATTTTGTTTTAGACATTCTGAACAATAGTTATCTCATTGTGACTTACTTTGCATGTCTCTGATACATAGTAATGTTGAACATCTTATCACTTATTTGTTTGCCATCTGTATATGTTCTTCAGTGAAAGGTATCCTTATCTTTTTAATACTTTATAATTGCAGTTTGTTGATGTTGTTGTTATGTGCCATTGAGTCATATGTGACCCATAGCAACCCTATGTACAGCATGTCTAAACCCTGTCCTGTCCTGAGCCAGTCTTACTAATTCTACACTGACCCAATAACTCTATCAATATATCTCATCCGAGGTCTTCCTCTCCTACACTGTCCCTCCACAGTTCCTAACATGATGTCCTTCTCCAAGGTCCACTCTCTCCTGGCCATGTGCCCAAAGTATGTGAGATGGATCTTCAAAACCTGAGCCTGCAAGGAGAAACTTGGTTTG
This sequence comes from Elephantulus edwardii, assembly GCF_000299155.1. Lineage (NCBI taxonomy): Eukaryota > Metazoa > Chordata > Mammalia > Macroscelidea > Macroscelididae > Elephantulus > Elephantulus edwardii. The sequence continues at coordinate 1,414,126 of NW_006399978.1, read as the reverse complement.
ACCTTGTCCAAGACAGATTTAATTGTTTTGTTTATTGTTACCATATTTTCTTGTTGAGTTCTGTGATCAAGAAATACAATTGGCTGCCTCCTGAGTGCCATTTTCACCATTCTTCTTGCAGGTCTGTGAGGGGCAAAATTCTCAGCCAAAGAATATTATGACAAAATTCTGTCAAGACATCACTTGGAACTAGTGAAAGAGTGAAGTAAAAAATCTGCCACTGAAATGTGTCATAGATTAGAGAAAAAAAGATACTTTGTAGGAAACACTGCTTTTTAGATACAACATGCAGAACTCCTTAAGCTCAAGTGGAAGGGGACAAGACAGGATAGTTTGGACTGGGTGTAGATGTCATTCCTGGTAGAAGTAAAAGGCTTTTTTTGTTTGGTATTCAGGTAATTTGGAATAAACACTGCTATCTAAATACACTGTGTTGGACCCCTTAAACTGAAGTGGAAGAATACAAAACATCTTGAACTGGGCATAGACTCCAGTCCTAGACTGGAACAACAGGCCTCCTGTTTTGGCATTCAGGAGAAACACTGCTGTCAGGCCTTCAGCCCCATGGGCCTGATATGACCACATATATATATATATAGAACCTTCACAAAACATTACCATGCTTTGGGTCAATATATAGTTACAACAATCTAACATCTACTAAGAAAAGACTCACATGATGTTGAGAAATAAAAATCACCTCAGTAGTCATGAAAAACAAAATAACCCTTCCCCTAAAAAAGCAGACCCAATGATTACCCTAGCTAGAGAGAACCAAAAGATATATGTTGATGTGGAGATATTAGAACATCTATAGAAAAAGACACAAATATTGGAAGAAACAATGAAAGACAATAAGAGAACAAATACCTCAGAGATAACAATCCAGAAGAAATATGATAAGGAGTAAATTAAACAGTTATGGAAGAAAATGCAGAATACAGTAGAATGAATTGAATAGTATAAATAAAGAGGTACAAGAACTAAAAAAATCATCACAAGACAAAGAAAGTAGAGCCAACAAGTACTGGACATAGCAGAAAAGCATAAAAATTCAATCCAGAATATCAAGACCAAAATGATAGAAGTGTCAAACATGCTGATAGAACAAAAAAATAGAACTGAAGAGATGGAAGAGAGAGTCAGTGAGCTGGAAGACAAGAGTTTCATGGTATCCCATGAAGCATACTGGAAGAAAAGTCAGAGATGAGATATAAAGAAAATGAAGAAAACATTAGAATCATGTGGGATGACATAAAAAAGAACAACATACATGTGATTGGAATCCCAGGACATGGGAGTGACAGGGAAATCACTGAGAAGATTCTGGAAGAGTACTAGAAGAAAACATCCCAGGTATTTTGAAGGACAGGGAAATCCACACTCAAGAAGCACAATGAACACCAAAGAGACTAAACCAAAAAGAAAAATTTCAATAAATACTATAACCACATGCTCCAACTTAAAAGGTAATGATAGAGTTCTAAAAGCAGCACGAGAAAAGCAAAGAGTTACTTACAAAGGGGAAAGAATTAGATTACGTTCTGATTTCTCAGCAGAATCTATGTAAGCTAGAAGACAATGGGGTGGCATATACAGAAGACTGAAAGAAAATAATTGCCAGTAAAGGAACCAGCAAGTTGTCAGCAAAGCTCTCTATCAAATATGAAGAAGAAATGAAATACTTTTCAGAAAAGAAAGAACTTAAGGAATTTGTGAAAACAAAACCAAACTACAAGAAATTTCAAGTGAAGTCATTCACATGGAGACGTGGAGTGGCAATACTAATCCCTGATATAATTTCAGAATGAAATCCACCATCATAGATAAGGAGGGGCATTGCATACTGATTAAAGGCACAATAGATCAAAAGTACATAACCTTGGTCAACATTTATGCACCAAATGATAGACCTGCAAAATACATAAAACAACAGTTAACAGAATTGAAGAAAAAAATACAGAGCACCACAATTGTGGTAGATTTCAGCACACCACTATCACCAAAGGATAGGTCAACTGGTAAAAAAAACCCAGCAAAGATACAGAAGATCTAAACTTTAGAGTCGGCCAACTTGACCTTGTAAATGTATTCAGGGTACCACACCCAGCTAAAACTCAATTCACTTTCTTCTTAAGTGCACATGGTACATTGTCCAGAATAGATCATATATTAGAACACAAAACAAACCTCAAGAAATTAGAAACATTAAAATAACGTAATGTATCTTCTCAGATCACAATGCCATAAAACTAGAAATTAGCCACAGAAGGGTAAAGCCTACAAAGCCACTCACAGGGAAACTGAATAACTCTCTGCTAGAACATAATTGGGTCATAAAATAAATAAACAAAGAAATAAGAAGTTCCTTGAAACAAATGAAAATCAAAGTACAACTTACCAAACCCCCGGGATGCCATTAAGGTAGTTGTTAGGGGGCAGGACATAGCAATGGCACACACATAAAAAAAGAAGAAAAAGGAAAAATCAATGACCTAACTCAACCCCTTCAGCAAATAGAAAAAGAATAACAATTTTTTCCTACAGTCTCTAGAAGAAAAAAAAATCCTAAGGACAAGAACAGAAACCAATGAGATAGAAAACAGAAAAACAACTGAAGCCATCAATAAGACTAGGAGCTAGTTTTTCAAATGGGTCAACAAAGTTGACAAATCACTGGCAAACTTTAAAAAAAAAGAAAAAAGAGAAAACACAGATAACTCGATTAAGAAATGATAGAGTTGACAGCACAACAGAAGCACATGAACTTAAATTGATAATATCAGAATATTACAAAAGCTTTATTCTGATATATTTGAAAACAAAGAAGAAATGCACAAATTTCTTGAAATGCGTCCCTACCCAAATTGACAAGGACAAATATAGAACACTTGAACAGACCCATTACAACAGAAGACACTGAAAAGGTCATAAAAATACATCCTGGTAAGAAGAGTCCTGGAGCAGATGGCGTCACAGTTGAATTCTACCAAACATTCAGAGTGGATCCATCAGCAATCCTATATAAATTATTTTTAAAAATTGAAAAAGAAGAAACACTCCAAGAGTCATCCTATGAAGCAAGCATAACCATAATACCAAAACCAGGTAAAGATAATACCAAGAAAGAAAATTACAGAACAATATCTCTCATGAATATAGATGCAAATATCCTCCACAAAATCCTAGTCAACAGAATCCAAAATCAATCAAATAAATAAAAATAATAAATTTAAAAATACACTATGACCAAATGGGATTCATAATAGGTATACAAGGATGGTTCAGCATGAGAAAAACAATCAACATAATTCACCATGTTAACAAAGTAAATAACAGGAAACATATAATCTTAACAACAATGCAGAAAAGGCATTTGAAAAAAAATCCAACACTCCTTCCTAGTTAAGACACTCAGCAAAATTAGAATAGATGAGAATTTCCTCAGCCTCGTGAAAAGTATATACGCAAAACGAAGAGCCAGCATCATTCTCAATGGAGAAAAACTGGAAGCTTTTTCCTTGTGAAAAGGGGCCATACAAGGATGTCCACTGTCACCATTTCTATTCAATATTGTATTAGAAGTGCTTGTTAAGGCAAGAGAAGGAAATAAAAGACATAAAAGATCAGCAAAGAGATGGTTAAACTATTGCTATATGCAGATGATATAATAGTATGCACAGAAAACCCCAAAGACTCAACAAAAAATATCCAAAAATCAGTGGAATTCCTCTACAGTAAAAAAGAGAACTCAGAGAAGAAAACCAAGAAAGCAATACCATTTACAACAGGCAACTACAAATTGAGATACTTGAGAGTGAACCTAACCAGAGATACAAAAGACCTATACAAAGAAAACTACAGAGCATTTCTGCAAGACACAGTAAAAAGATCTAAAGAAATGGGGAAATGTCCCCTGTTCACCAATAGGAAGACTCAATATTTTGAAAATGACAATCCTACCAAAAGCAGTCCACATGTTCAACACAATCCAAATCCAGATACAAAGTCCATTTTTTAAGGAGATTGAAAGGGAATTGTCAGTTTTATTTGGAGAGGCAAGGGACATCAAATAATCAAAACACTTCTGAGAAACAAAAATGAAGTGGGAGGTATAGCACTCCCTGACCTCAAAACCTACTGCACAGCAATAGTAACCAAAACAGCATGTTGCTGGTATAATGACAGGCCCATCGACCAATGGAACAAAATTGAGAACCCAGAAATAGACCTACCTATCTATGATCATCTGATATTCGACAAGGAAATAAACCCATCAAATGGAGAAATGACAACCTTTTCAACAAATGGTGCTTGCAAAAATGGACTGCCACCTACAGAAAGCTGAAACAGGATCCATGTCTCATACCATACACAAAAATCAACTCAAGATGGATCAGAGACCTGAGAGTAAAGGCCCAAAACATGAAGTTCTTAAGAGACAAACTGGTATCAAGCTTCGAAGGCCTAGTCTAGAGTATGAAGAGACTGCCAAATACAGCCAAAAATACACAATCTGAAGAGGATAAAAATTGATGAATGGTCCCTGGGCACATCAAAAAACTTTTTTCCAACAGGGTGTAAAGAAAACCTACTGACTGGGAACAAACATTTGGCAATACCAGCTCAGACAAGAGTCTCGTAATGAAAGTTTACAGAATGTCACTGGGTCTCCACAAGAAAAAGACTGATAACCCAATTACAAAATGGGCAAAAGACATGGAAAAAATTTCATAAAAGAAGATATTCAAATGGCCAATAGATACATGAAGAAATGCTCAAAATCAATGACAGTAAGAAAGATGAAATTCAAACCCATAATGAGATACTCTCTCACTCCAGTAGCAGTGGCAATGTTTAACAGGACAGTAAGTAATAAATGTTGGAGAGGATATGGTGAGATAGGAACTCTTATACATTGTTGGTGGGTTCTACAATGGTACAATCACTCTGGAAGGCAGTTTGGTGCTTCCTTAAAAAGTTGAACATAGAAATTCCGTATGACCCAGCTATTCCATTACTTGGAATATACTCTGAAAAAAAATGAGAACTGAGCACAGAGACTTGTACACCAATATTCACAGAAGTGTTATTCACCATGGCAAGAAAATGGAAACAGCCCAAATATCTAACCACAATCAAATGGATTGAGAAGTTATGGTACTTTCACACAATAGAATACTACACAGCATGCAAGAGTAATAATTTTATAAACTATTACTTAACTTGGGAGGGACTAGAGAGCATTATGCTAAGTGAACTAACTCAGTTCCATAAAGACAAATACTATATAAAACCATTATTGTAGCATAAGCATGAGGACTCAAGAGGGTAGGGTGGAAGCAGAGGGGTAAGGATGTGTGTGTAGGGTGGTATTAATCATGGGGACACACAATTTGATGAGTGGGGGATGTGAGGGAAATGGGAAGGAACTGATGTGGAAAGTAATGTATTCAAATTTTGTGAATATACTAGTATTAAAAAAAAGAAATACAAGTGACTTTTAAAATATTTATCTTGTAGCCTGTGACCTCTCTGAACTCACTTATGAGCCATAGGTAGTGTTTTCTTTTCCTTTGTGAATTCCTTGCGCTTTTGTACGCAGACAAGCACGTCATTAACAAATAGGGGTACTTTCATTTCTTTCATTCCAAACTGAAACTGTTTATCATTTATTTCTTCTTGGATGGCTAAAACTTCTAGAACTACACTGAATTTAAGTTGGAAGTGGACATTTTTGCCTTGTTCTCAGTCTAAAAGGGAAAGTATTCAATCTTTCATTATTCAGTATATCAGTTGTAGTTTTTTTGGTACATACTCTTTCATTGAGGAAATACCCCTCTATTTTTTTTTTTCTGGAAGTTCAGTCTGCATGTTTACTTGTACTATGTTATGAGTCTCTGGATCTCATTTAAACCTTGTTTTGTCTGGTTTTCTGACACTGACGCTGCTCTGACTGGGCGGGGGGTGGGGGGTGGGGGAACACCACCTTCTTCCTATCAAACGGAGACAGGATGGAGCAGTCCAGGTTCCACATTCAGCCTCCACTGACATCCAAGAGATTGGACTCTCATTACTTCTGGTCAGCTGTAGGGATTGCACTCTTATGTAGTATTCAGTAATGTCACAGTAGGGATGACCTCATTAGCTCTGGGTCATGGTTCAAGTTTTGATTCTTCACTAGGCCTCCTCTAACTCCATCCAATTGGGAGAGGCAGGGATGCCTCAGCCTCACTATTGTCAGAAGAAGGGGGAAGTTCAAGTTCCCAAGATTGTCTTCACTGAACCACATAATCAATTGTTTATGGTGAAAATCCCAACTAGTCAATAATCTCTGACACCACCTCAGTAGGATACTGAGGTATCTCTTCACAGACTCATGAGGGTGAAAGCCTAGAATCTTCTTTTGACCTTTGCTGAATGGGTAGGGATGGGGCCCTAATTTTAATCTATGCCTGTAGAAGAGGAATTACTGTATACATGTTTTCTCTCTTTCTAGATTGCCCTGTCCCTGGCCCCTTGGCTAGAAATACCAAGTTTGTATTGAGATTTTCTTTATTCCTTTGTTTGTGTGTGTGTGTGTGGGGGGGCGGGTCAGAGTTCTGGTGGCCTAATTATAAGAAACTGATCCAATCTGAAAGGTCTACAATTCAAATCCACCAGCTGCTCTGTGGGAGAAGGATGGGCAATCACCTTTCACATGATTAACTGCTTCCAAAAACCTTCCAGAGATCAGCTATTGTTGGGCTCTGACTTGATGGTACATGATATAACACACATCAGTAATGATTTTGCTAGGGACAGGATTCTCAGCTCCAAATCTGAGATACATGAGACAAAAAGAAAAACAGAAAATCTGCCACCATGATCTTCCTCAGATCCCATAGTCTTTATAGTCAGTCTTACTTCTTCCAACCACTTTTGGAGTCATCTTACCTTTGTTTACTATATTATGCCCAGGATTTTAAGTTGCAACTAGCAAGAAAAAGATACAAAAATGTCTACTATATCTTCCCAGAACTGGAAGTTTGTTTCAGTGTGTTATTACTGTTATTTTATATCTATTCATGATGTTGCAGGATTGAAAATGAGAAGAAATGTTGTTGTTGTTGTTGTTGTTGTTGTTACGTGCCGTCGAGTCGCCTGCGACTCATAGCGACCCTATGTACAACAGCCCTGAACTCTGCTCTGTCCTGTGCCAATCGCACT
>NW_006399978.1:1402456-1406562 GCF_000299155.1 Elephantulus edwardii | reverse complement strand
TTGCTCTTCAGTACTTTGGAGAGGTCCCTAACAGCAGACTTTCCCATTGCAATGCGCCTTTTAATTTCCTGGCTGCTGGTGCCAAAACTGCTGACTGTGGAGCCAAGCAAACTAAAGCTGTGTACAATCTGAATCTCGTCACCATCCATCCTGATGCTGCCAATTAGTCCAGTGGTGAAAATCTTTGTCTTCTTGACATTGAGCCTCAATCCGTATTGTAAGCTGCAGTCTTTGATCCTCTGCAGCAGATGCTTCAGGTCCTCTTCAGTAGATACAAATATTATTAGCACTTGCAATGTGGATTGTTCTAAATATGAATACAGGAAAAGTGGAAATTATAAACAGTTAAATTGAACATTGAAGGTCAATATCTTGGGCATTACTGACCTGGAATGGACAAGATTGATTTATTTTGAATCAGGCGCATTGTCATGGGAAAGTCTGCTGTTAGGGACCTCTCCAAGGTGCTGAAGAGCAATGGTGTCTCTCTGGAGACTAAGGTGCATCTGATACAGGCCGTGGTCTTCGCAATCACCTGTTATGCATCAGAGAGTTGGACAATGACAAAGGAGGATAGAAGGAGAATTGATGCCTTTGAGCTGTAGTGCTGGAGAAGAGTATTGAGAATACCATGGACTGCTAGGAAAACAAACAGATTTGTCCTGGAAAGGGTTAAACCGGGTGGCTCCTTGGAGGCAAGGATTCTGAGGCTCCATCTAGCATACTTTGGACATGTTGTGAGGAGAGACTGGTCCTTAGAGAGGGACATCATGCTTGGGAGGGTGGAGGGACAGCACAGGAGAGGAAGGCCCTCTATGAGGTGGATTGATTCAGTGACTGGGATAATTGGGATGGGAGTGTCAGAGACAGTGCGATTGGCACAGGACAGAGCGGAGTTTCGGGCTGTTGTACATAGGGTCGCTATGAGTGGCAGGCGACTCGACGGCACATAACAACAACACAACAACAATCATATTGTCTTTTATGCTGAGATTGAAGAACCAAAGGGCAGTATAATATTTATTGCCAAAAGAACATTTCAAGACCTATCCTGAAGTACAATGCTGTCTGTGTTGTTTACTATCCATATACCCACAGGAAAGGCCAATTAATATGCCTTCCTTAATATTCAAATTTATGCACCAACTACTAATGTCAAAGATGAAGAAATTGACATTTTTTACCTACTCTTACAGCCTGAAAGTGATCAAGCCGGCAAACAATATATACCGGTAATTATTGGTGACTGGAATATGAAAGTTGGAAAATATGAGTTGGTAATAGAAATGATAATGGAAATCATATGATACAATTTTGCGAGACCAACAATCTGTTTACTGGAAATAACTATTCAACAAAATAAATTCTGGTGACATATTGAATGAGGAGTTGCACTGGCAACCCCAAACACACACAGTTCAAATACACCAACTGCTCCAAAGAAGAAAATGGACAATTTCCTCTTTCTGAAAACCTACTAGAGGGGGAACTATGAGTCAGTTCTGACTCGACGGCACACAACAACATACACAGTCACAGCAAAATGGGAGAGATTGTGATAATGGTGCAAGATAGAGTAAGTTTTTGATCTGTTGTTCATAGGGTCACTATGAGTTGTAATCTACTTCACAATACCTAACAGCAACAATATATGTGTGCCATCACATATCTGTCAGTTTGTCCTACTTTAGTGACTACCATGTTGTTGTAATGCTGGACACTATGCCAAACATTCCTTCCAGTAAAGTTCCAGTACAGCAAACTTAACATAGACTTCAGACTTTAAACCTACAATAACCAATAACATCATAAAATAAATATCAACAACCTACACAGACACAATTGAAATGCCTAACATGCACCAAGAAAAACTTCACATAATGTTAAGAAAGTAGCAGAAGTTTCAAACATTGGGGGAGGGAAACCTCAAATAATAAATTAAGAATTCTAGGGAGGTGAGGGGAAAGCAAAGCATATTTCAATGAGTATCCTAGAGTCAGGGAGGCAGAAGAAATATATCATGGAAACATTTGCTGCCAGAGAAAGTACAATTGATGGAATAAAGAATGGAAGACAGATAAAATTAATATCCCAGAGAGAGGGAGCCAGAAGAACTATATTGATGTGGAGTTATATGAACAGCTAAGGGAGACGGTGCAGATGGTGGAAGAAAAAAATGGAAGCCATGAATAAAGTAAATATTCCAAAGATAGAAGAAATATATTGATGAAGATGAACTTGAACAACTATGAATGAAGCTGCAAAAGATGGAAGTGTTAAAACTACAGATATCAAGAGGTACAAGAATATAAAAAAATCATCACAAGGCAGGTTACAGCCAACACAATACTGGAAATAACAGAAATGCATGAAAATGCAATACATAATATTAAGACTGAAACAGCAGAAGTTTTCAGCACACTGGAGAAACAAAAAAGCAGAACAGAAGAGATATAACAAAGAGTCAGTGACCTAGAAGACAAGAACCTCAATGGTAACATACTAGAAGAAAAATCACAGATGAGACAGAAGGAGAATGAAGAAAACATTAGAATCATGTAGGATAACATCAACAGGAATAACACATATTTGATTTGAATTCCAGAATATAACGAGGACAGGGAAAATATTGATGAAATCATGGTAGGGGTACTAGAGGAAAACTACTCAGTATAATGAAGATTAGAGAAATCCACATTTAAGAAGCTTGGCAAACACCAAACAGACTAGATTCCAAAAGAAAAGGATCGAGACATACCACAGTCAAATTCTCCAAAAGAAAAGATAAGGATAAAATTCTAAAAGCATCACAAGAAAAACAGTGTCCCTTACAAAGAAGAAACCATTGAAATTATGATTTCTCAACAGAAACCACATGAACAAGATAATGGAATGGAATATACAGAAGGTTGAAACAAAACAATTGCCAATCAAGGATCCTGTACCCAGAAAACTTGTCCATTGAACATGAAGCATAAATTAGGTCTTTTGTAGAACAGCAAGTCCTTAAGGAATTTGTGAAAACAAGACCAACTCTACAATAAATTCTAAGAGAAGTCCTTCATACAGAGACATCAAAGGGAAGTGGATGGGCCATAGTAACCAGAAACAACAGAAATAGAAATACACCTAAATGATGGTGATAAAACCTGGCCTACCAATAATCACACTTAATGTAAATGGATTAATGCACCAAAAGAGAAAAAAAAAGTAGTAGAATGGTCAAAAAGACAAAGCTCATCAGTATGTTGTCTACAAAAGACACATTTAAGAAATGAGAAAAAAAGACCAAAAATCAAAGGCTGGGGGGGGGGGGTGGTGGTGGTATGGAAATAAGAAGCAAATGGCATAAAAAAAAGCAGGGGTAGCAATAGTAATCTCTGATAAAATAGCCTTCAGGATGAAAACCTCTATGAAAGATAAGTAAGGGCACTATATAATGATTAAAGGCACAATAGATAATGAAGACAAACCTTGGTCAACATGTACAAACCAAATGATAGATCTGCAAAATACATAAAACTATAGGTAACAGAATTGAAGAAAGAAATAGCACCACAACAGTGGTGGGAAACTAACATACCTTTCTCACCAAAGCATAGATTAACTTGAAAGAAACTTGACAAAGGTACCAAAGATATAAACTATCTAATCAACCAACTCGACCTGGTGGGTGCACTCAGAGTCTTGCACCCTACTAAAATTCTAGTATATTCTTCAGAATTATTCATCTATTAGGACACAAAGCAAACCTCAACAAATTCAAAACCCTTGAAATAATACAAAGTATCTTTTCAGTCCCTTGTTGTTGGTAGGTGCTATGGAATTGAGTAGGACCCACAGAGACCCTGTAAACAGCAGTTATGAACCCTGTCCTATCCTGTGCCGTCTTCACACTTACTGTCACTGTGTCGATCCACTTGGTTGAGGGTCTCCCTCTCCTTTTCCAGCCCTCTACCTTTTCAAGCATCATGTCCCTCTCCAGGGAATAGCCTGTCCTAGCAACGTGCCAAATGTATATGAGGTAAAGCTTTATTATCTTTGCCTCTAAGGAGCACTATGGCTGCACTTTCTCCAAAACTAATTTGTTCTTTTGGCAGTTCTTG
>NW_006399978.1:1389432-1401296 GCF_000299155.1 Elephantulus edwardii | reverse complement strand
GCTCCCCTAGAAAGAATCTTTTTAAAGAGAAAAGTGAAAGGTGGTAGGGAGGGAAATGTACAACAATAAATATATGGAAATCCAAGTTTTATGTAAACTTTCATAAAAATATCAATTAAAAATAAAAAGAGATTGTGAGAACTGGTTAAACAGTTGTAAAAGAGAAAAAAAAAAAAAGAGCTGGAATCAATGAGCTAGAAAACAGAAGACCAATAGAAACCATCAACAAGACCACGAGCTGGATTTTTGAAAGTCAATAAAACAGGCAAACCATTGGTAAACTTAAAGAAGAGAAAGAAGATACAAATAACTTGAATAAGAGATGATAAAGGTCACATCACATCACAACAGGAACAGATGAAATTAAATAGATAAAATCAGAATATAAAGAAGACCTATAATCTAATAGAGAAGAAAAGAGAACCCAAGGTGGGTGATTTTAATCTGTGGCACTCAGGCCTGGTTCAATTTGGGCTTTTGTCAAATATTCTTCTAGGTGGTATAGCACTGGTCTGTGCATTGCTGTACAGAGGTAACTCTTGGTTGCTGAGGTGCTAAACACTGTGACACTGATGTGCCAAATGTGATAATGGTTACCCATGGTGGACAGTGTTTGGTGGAGCTTCCCAATTAAAACAAGCTTGGAAGCAGGAGTGGCCTCCACTTCCGAAATGGCTTGCCTCCAAAAACTCTGTCAACAGTGCTCAGGTCTTTCGTTCATAAGGTCGCTAAGAGTCATCTACGACTCGATGGCACCTAACAACAACAACAACACATCTAATAAATTTGAAAACCTAAAGGAAATGGGCAAATTCCTTTTAACTCATGTCCTTCTCAAATTGACACAGAGATTTGTAGAACTCATGAACTGACCTATCACAAAAGAAGAAATTGAGGAGGTCATAAATTTTCAAGCTTCGTCTCACATACTTTGGGCAATTGACCAGGAGGAATTGATCCTTGGAGAAGGGCATTGTGCTCAGAAGGGTAGAGGGACAGTGCAGGAGAAGACCCCAGACGAGATGGATTGATACAGTAACTAGGGCAATGGAAGTAAATGTATTGGAGTAAGTGAAACTGGCTCAGAACAGGGCAGTCTTCAGAGCTATTGTACATAGGGTTTCTATGAGTCATGGCAACTCGAGGACACATAACAACAACAACATAAAAAGATTCTCATATTAAAAAAATCCTAGCCCAGATGCTTTTATGGCTGACTTCTACCAAACATTCAGAGAAGATCTATCACCAAATACTACTTAAATTATTTCAAAAAACAGAAAAAGAAGAAACACTCCCAGAATCATTCAATGGAACAAGTGTAACTCTAATACAAGAATCAGGTAAAAAAATGAAACTATAGACCAATATCTCTCTTGAACATAGATTTAAAAATCTTTAACATAATCATGGCCAATGCAATTCATTATTACATTAAAAATTATTATAAAAATTCATCAAGATCAAGTGAGGTTCATAATAGTAATATAAGAATGGTTCAACAAAAGAAAAATAATCTGTGCAATTCATCACAGTATCAAGGCAAGAATAAGAATAAGTAATAAGAATAAGAATAAGTAATAAGAATCACATAATCCTAGCAATTGACGCCTTTAACATCTGATTAAAACATTCAGCAAAATAGGGATAGAAAGAAATATCTTCAACAGACTGAAAAATATATATGCAAAAGAAAGAGCCAATACTATTCTCACTGGAGAAAGACTAAAGACTTCTCCTTGCTAACAGGAGCTTGACAAGGATGCCCACTTTCACCACTCCTATTCAATATTGTATTGGTATTACTTTCTAGAAAAATATAAAAAGAGAAGGAAATAAGAGACATCCAGATCAACAAAGAGGTGGTAAAACTGTCACTGTATGCAAGTGATAGTATACACAGAAAATCCAGACAACTCAAGAAAAAGCTGTTAGACCTAGTAGATCAATTTAGTCGAGTGGAAGGACTGCATGATCAATACACAAAAATCAGTGGGATTCCTCTACCATAGAAAAGAAAATGCAGACAAAGAACCTAAGAAAGCAATACCATTTACAACAGTCAATCACAAAGTGAGATACTTGGAAATAAACCTAATTAGAGACACAAATACCTTTATAAGGAAAATAAAATTTTTCTGTGAGAAACAATAAGAGACCTAACTAAATGGAAAAAATATTCTCTGTTCATGGATAGAAAGACTCATTATAGTGAAAATGACAATCTTACCAAAAGCAATCTACATGTTTAAGGCAATCACAACACGGATACCTAATTCAAAGAGATTGAAGAGGACAAAGACCTTGAATAAATGAAACATTTCTGAAAAACAAAAATTAAGTGAGAGGCATAGTAGCACTCTGTAACCTCAAAACCTAAAAATAAATAAATAAAACTGTAATAATTAAATCAGCATGGTACTGGTACAATGACAGATGCATAGACCAATGAAACAGAATTAAGAATTGAGATTAGAGAAATGTACATATCTACCTGTTTGCTGAAACTGAGGAGGACCTGAAATGCTTGCTGCAGAGGGTGAAGGACTGCAGCCTTCAGTATGGACTGAGGCTCAATGTCAAGAAGACAAAGATTCTCACCTCTGGACCAATTGGCAGCATCAGGATGGATGGTGAAGAGAATGAGATTGTTAACAACTTTAGTCTGCTTGGCTCCATGGTCAACACTCTTGGCACCAGTAGCCAGAAAATAAAAAAACGTATTGTGATGGGAAAGTCTGCTGTTAGGGACCACTTCAAAGTACTGAAGAGCAATGGTGTCACTCTGGAGACTAAGGTGTGTCTGATACAGGCTATGGTCTTCACAATCACTTGTTATGCATCAGAGAGTTGGACAATGACTAGGAAGGATAGAAGGAGAATTGATGCCTTTGAGCTGTGGTGCTGGAGAAGAGTATTGAATGTACCCTGGACTGCCAAGAAAACAGATTCATCCTAAAAAGGGTTAAACCAGACTGCTCCTTGAAGGCAAGGATTCTGGGGCTTCATCTAACATACTTTGGGCATGTTGTAAGGAGGGACAGGTCCTTGGAGTGGGACGTCATGCTTGGGAGAGTGGAGGAATGGGACAGTGCAAGAGGGGAAGACCCGCTATGAGGTGGATTGATTCAGTGACTGGGGTAATTGGGATGAGTGTGTCAGAGGCAGTTAGACTGGCACAGGATAGAGCAGGGTTTAGGGCTGTTGTACATAGGGTCACTATGAGTAGGAAGCAACTTGACGACACATAACAACAACAACCTATCTACCTACAATCAACTGGTATTCAACAAAGAAATAAAATCTATCAAATGGGGAAATGACAACCACTTCAACAGATGGTACTGGCAAAACCAGACCGCTACCTGAAGAAAGTTGAAGCAGGATCCACACCTCACATCATAAACAAAAAGAAACTCAAGGTGGATCAGAGACCTAGGAGTAAAGGCCAAAACCATAAAAATCACAAGAGACAAAATGGGATGAATTAAGAGGCCCAGCCTATGATTAAATAAGCTGGCAAATACAGCCAGAAATGCACAACCAGGAGAGAGTAACATTGAGGAACAGGACATTGTAAAGATTAAATCCCTATGTGCATAAAAATTTAAAAAAATTCAAAGTCTCATCACACACACACCAGAGAAAAACAAACCAAAACAAACAAATAAACAAAAAACCCCAACATACCAGCTTTTTCCAATGGGGTGAAAAGAAAACTTACCAGTTGGGAAAAAACACTTGGCAATGCTATCTTAGATTTCAAGGAGGTCTTATAAAGAGAGTTTACAGAGTACTGCAGGGCCTCCAAAGAAAAAGACTGATAACTCAATTATAAAATTGGCAAAAGACATGGAAATATTTTCACAGAGGAAGACATTCAGATGGCCAACAGACACACTGGCAGTAAGAGAGATGAAAATCAAAACCACAATGAGGCACAATCTCACCCCAGTAACAGAGGCAACAGAGGATTGCTGTTATGTGCTGTCGAGTCATCTGCCACACATAGAGAGTGACCCTGTGCACCAAAGCTCTGAAAGTTGACATGGAGACAGGACATATCCCTGATGCACCTGATTTTGAACCACGCAGCGTTTCCTTGCTCTGTTCTGATCCCTGCTTTATGGACCTAGTACAGATTTCACATGAGCACAATTATGTGTGCTTTGATTTCTATTCTTCTCAAGGTTAGCCACCATTTGGTGATCCACATAGTCAAATACCTTTGCATAGTCAATGAAACTCAGATAGACATTCTTCTAGTACTATCTGCTTTCAGCCAAGATCCAGCTGACCTTGGCTATGATGTCCCTAATGCCATGGCCTCTTTTAAACCCAAGTTGTATTTCTGGTCATTCTCTGTAATTGTGCTGGTCCAGTCATTTTTGGATAATATGCAGTACTATTTTTTCCTGCCTGTAATATTAATGTTATTGTTCAATAATGGCCACACTCTGTTGGATCACCTTTAGTATGGGAATAAATATGGGTCTCACCCAGTCAGTTGGCCAGGTACCGCTCTTCCAGATTTCATGGCATGAATTAATGAGCACGTCCAGGGCTGATTGTTGAAATGTGTTCATTTGTATTCCTTGTTTTTTACCAATTTCTTCAAAACAGCTTCAACTTCCTCCTTCATCACCACTGCCTCTTAATCATATGTTGTTTCATGAAAGTCTTCTGTGTTCTACAATCAACACTCTTGGCATCAGCAGTCAGGAAATTAAAAGAAAATTACTGGGATTTTCATTGTATTGAGAAAATCTGCTGTTGGGGTCTTCTCCAACATCCTAAAGAGTAATGATGTCAGTGCAGAGACTAAAGTTCTCTTGAGGTAACCCATGGTCTTTAAAAGTACTTGCCGTGCACATCAGAAAGCTGTACAATGACTAAGAATGACAGAAGAAGAATCCACACTTTTAGGTTGTGTTGATGGAGAAGAGTATTGAACATTCCATGGACTACCAAGAAAACAAACAGATTTGTTCTGGAGAGAGTGAAACCAAGGTACTCCATGGAGGCAAGGATTTTGAAGCTTCATCTCACATGCTTTGGGCATGATATCAGGAGGGACCAGTCCTTAGAGGGACATCATGTTTGGAAGGGTGGAGAGTCAGTGCAATAGAGGAAGACCCTCGATGAAATGGATTTACACCATAACTGTGGTGATAGGGTAAGTGTGTAGGAGACAGTGACCCTGTCTCAGGATAGGGCAGGATTCAGAACTATGGTACATGGGATTGCTATGGCAACTTGATAGCACATAACAACAATAACAATATAACAAGCCACCAGAGATCCCTGTATTACCACTTCTCTTTAAAATGTTAAAAATGATAAAAAAATGTAAGCTAAAATTGCCTATGGATTTCCTCACTCTTCCCCTTAGATATATTTTCTTCTGGAATAGACATTGCCAAACTAGTTTTTATTGTAGCCTTTCTGATTTGAGTCCCTTAAAAAATTAAGAACTAATGTTAGGAGCTGTCAAGTCAACTATGACTTGTAGTGACACTATGAATAGCAGATCTAAATTTTTCCCTATGCTACACCACTCTTAGTTTTTGTGCTAACATACTTTGTGGTAGTCACTGTGTCAATTCATCTCATAGAAAGTCATCTTCTCTTTCATTGACTCTATACCTTTCCCAATAGTATGTCTCTCTCCAAAGAATGATTCCTCCAGAAACTATGCCCAAAGTAAGTGAGATGAGGCTTCACCATCCTTGTCTCCAAGGACCACTTTGGTTGTATTTTCTTTAAGACATATGTGTTTGTTCTTTTGGAAGCCTATGAGATATTCACTGCTCTCTACTAGTGCCACAATTCAAAGGCATCAGTTCTTCTTTGATCTTCCTCATTCATTGTCCAACTTTCAGGTGTATAGAAAATAATTGATAAGTTTATGGCTTAGATCAGTCAGATCTTAGTCCTTAAACTGATATCCTTGTTCTTTAGAACTTGAGAGAGGTCCTTGATAGATTTCCCCAATACAACAAATCTTTTTATTTCTTGACTATAGCTTCCAAAGGCATTGATTGTGAGTTCAAATAAAATAATTGGCAACTTCAATCTTTTCTTTGTCATGATGTTGCCTAGTGGTTCAGTAGCGAGGATTTTTGCTTACTTGATGTTAAGACAGAATCCATGTTGAAAGTTGTGGGCAGTAAGTGCTTCATGTGTTCTTCACTTTCAGAAAACAGTGTCGTATGCATAATACAGGTTGTTGATGAATCTTCCTCCTCTATAAGGAATGAATCAAGACATCTCTTCTGCATCTGTGTTCCAGATGAAGAGCTTATTGAGAAAGATTTTTTTAAAAGACACTATCCTGGTTTTGCTTGTATTTACCCCACCTTACTTTTGTTTGACTGGGTCAGTTCTTGATAGACTGATTCCTTATTATGATACAGTTTAGGTAGACATTCTCAATCCTCTCCCTGCCTGATCTAGAGCCCTTAGATGATAGGTAGTCCAAAAGGGATGATAAGATCATCCTGCATGTCCTCCTTTCTTGGTTACCAAGATAACACAGTGGATTACTTTAACAAACAGAAACTTCTTATCTTAAAGTTTAAGAGGCTAGAAGTCCAACTTCAGGGTGCCAGCTCTCGGAGAAGTTTTCTCCATCAGTTCTGGAGAAAAGGCCTTGCCTCCTTCAGCATCTGTAGGTTTGACATTTCTTAGTGACCTCCATATGTCCTGGTCTTCCCTTGTGTCACAGAACTTCCCACCATGGGGACTGAGATGCAATGGAGGTGCTCACACCTGCTCTTTCTTGGTGATAACTGAGGTCTCCCTCTTCCTGATCGTTTCTTTCCTTTTATTTCTCATAAGACAAAAGGTCATATAGGCCATACCCAGGGAAAATGTCCCTTTCATCAAATCAGGACTGTGGCCAAATTAAGGAGGTTACATTCCACTCTGATCCTTTTACAACTGATTAGCTGGCCACATTTCTGAACATATAATGAGGAATAAACTACAACATTACTTTGTTGCTGTTGTTGATTGCCTTTGAGTCAAGCATGACCCTTAGTAACCCTGTGAACAAAAGACCTGAAGCTCCTCTACAACGATCTACATTTATCAAAGTTCGTACTTTATGGAGGCATGTTATTTAGGAAGTGGATGCCACTCCTGTTTCCAAACTGGTAATAGTATGTTATTGTTGTTATCTGTCTCTAATTCTGCATTTATAAGACCACACCAATTGCCACTGAATCACTTCTGACTCATAACGACCTTCCAGTGACTTTGCTTCTTCAAACTCCTTTGTTGCTCCTATTCTTAGATTTAATGTTGATCAACTGAGAGCTGGCTTCATGTTGCTTCCTGAATCAGAAATCATTGAAATTCCTCAAAGGTCTGGTCCTTAGTTTACTTGGGCTTGGTGGGGTCAAATTGTTCCAGGTCCTTCAAGCAGCAAATGATGTGAAGGAGCCTCATACTGTACTTTTATTTCTCAGGTAGGGTGGAGATAGAACCAATATTTTCTGAACACAAAGTAGAGGATGTTATTCACCAAAAGTCATAGTGGAAAGCATTTTCTTGATAAGAAATCATTGACATATACTAAGATAGAAAGGAAAAGGGTTTGTGGCTTTCTCCCGTCAGTATGATCAAAAGGCCAACAAGGAAGGCCTTGTACACCACAGTACAGAAAGAAAGAGCTTAAAGTCACCAGGCAAACTGTGGGAGGTAAGTGAGAAATGGGGGGAGCTGTATAGGGACTAAATACGGTGGGTTATAAAATGTGCTTCTGAAGGCTGGATATATCTTAATTTTCCCAGCATGAATCCTATATCTTGTGTAGATTTCAGTATGGTCTACTTTGTTCTCTAAAAGCTTCAAGACATGTGAAAAGTTCTGCATGGGAAGAATTGGAGACTGTACACAACCCAAGGCTGGCTGGAACATAGGAATCAGGGGCACTAGAGCTTCTATAAACTGGTGGAAACCCCCAAGAGAAGTTTGAACTTTCACATACCTGGGATCAAAGCCAATATATCTACATCTTTAAGAGATGATCTGGGACTTGAACTCAGACTTGAAATTCCATCTGTCACTTTTGACTGCTCTGTGAGGAGCAATTTAGTGCTGAGTCAAGGGCACAAGTTCTTTAACCAACTGATCTCAGCACTCAGTGCCTGAGTCTACTCATCTGTGGTATGAAAGCCTTAACAGTGCCTTTATTCACTGTCTGTGGGAGTGTAAAATGGTGCAACCACTATGGAAGGCAGTATGGTGCTTTCTCAAAAAGTTGGAAATAGAAATACCATTTGACCCAGCAATTCCACTACTGAGAATATACCCCAAAGAGACCATAACTGCCATCCAAGCAGATATATGCATACCCATGTTTATTGTGGCTTTGTTCACAATAGCTAAGAGTTGGAAACAACCCAAGTGCCCATCAACAATGAATGGATAGAGATGCTGTCCTGATGATGGACTATTATGCAGCACTGAAAAAGAAAGAATCCATGAAATGATATAAAATGGGTGACCATGGAGCACATTATGCTGAGTGAAATATCTCAGTAGCAAAAAGAACACTGTTATAGAACAGGACTGATATTGGGGTTGGGAAAAAAAACTAAGAATAGAGGGGATAAAGTACACAGCATTGAAACAGACGAGGGAGAGAACGTTATAAAAGGAATATGTGATTAGTTATTATTGGCAAGACAAGAGTCCAGAATAAGAACTGCATAGTAAAGTGGTCCGGGGGTGGAGGGGGGAGACTGTATAACAATGAAAGAACTTTCAGGGAAGAAAATGTGCAACAATTAATGAATGGAAATTAAAAAAAAAATGTTGCTGAGAACTATTGGAAGAGATTTTTTTTTAGATGTTTACAAAATTAAAAAAAAATTAAAAGTGCCCACTCCCAAGGACTGTCAGAGGATTAACCTTTGTAAAACACTTTAACCAGATCCTGGGGCATGGTAAATACAATAAATAAGATTGATTAACCTCAATCAAAATCTCTGTCTCACAGATGTGAAATTAATAGACTAGGCATAGAAAAAGCAATTGCTGTGGAGTCAATTCTAACTTATGGCCACCCAATGCATTTCAGAGCAGAGTTGTGTTCCATAGGGTTTTGTTAAGGTCTTTTCAATCACCAGGCCTTTCTTCCAATGCATGTCTAGGTGGATTTGTACCTCCCCCCTACTTTTGCTTAGTAGCTAAGCACATAATCACACATACCAACCAATTAGAACATCTCCTCACACTCAGGGAGTGCTCAGAGCATACCAGGCAATACACACCGACCACCCTTTCCATGACCTTATCTTCCTGCTGCCTTTGGTTGGTTCTGTACCTCTGCTCAGCATGTTTGTTCATATTTTGCATGTTGAGTCTACTGAGATTTCCACTCAAGCTTGCTTTTGATGTCTACTTCTCCCAGATGTTCCCCAAATGTGGCAGAAAGGCTATAAAAAGGTGGTTTGTGATATTGTTTGAGTATATTCCCCTTTGTGGCAAAGCAAATGTGGAGCAACTGGGCTTCAATGGGCCTGAAGTTCTTTTAGACACAGTGGAGACAAGGGAGAGGATGTTCCAGGCAGTGTGGATGCTCTGTGTGTCAGACAGCCCATGACTGAAGGACAGAGATGAAGACCTTTACTGCAAACAGAAGAACATGGGAACCAGAACATAGACTTGACAGGCTGCCATTTTCTCCAGGTCCCCAAACAAAACCAAATGTAGTCTAATCAACTCCATCTCATGGTTTCTGAGTTTTTAAATCTTTAGAGGAAACTGCCTCACTTTTTCTCCATAAAGCACTGTATGCTGGTGGATTTACATGCCCAACCTTTTAGACAGCAATAATCCTTTGCCATCTTCTCCAGGTGACTCCAGTTTCCAACCTGAGCAAGCTCTCAAAATTTTAGCAATGTTGGCTGGCTTCAAATGAGGACACGTTAGGAGAGGATATTTTAAATTTTTTTTAAAAATTGTGACTTTAACAAAAGTTTACAGAAAATTGGATTTTCATTCATCCAAGGCTGTCTGTTTTCTTCCCTTTTCCTCTCCTCCTCCTCCCCCAGTTCACCTCCTTTCTGTAAAAAAAAAAAATTAAAATAAAATCATTCGTTGTTATAAAAATTCCTCCCTCCTCTCCTCCAGTCCACTTTGCTATGCACCTCTTATTCTGGAATGTTGTCATATATTTGATGCTTAATCATATATTCCCTTTAAACAGTTCTTTTCTTCATCTACAATGCAGTGTTCATTATCTATCCACTCTTTTCTTAGCTTTCCCCTAACCCTGCATGCCAGTCTTGCTTTATAATAGTATTGTTATGAAATATTTGTCCTTTTGTCACTAAGATATTTCATTCCACATAATGTCCTCCACAGTCACCCATGTTGTGTAATATTTTATGAGTTCATTGTTTTCAGTGCTGCATCATATTTCATTGTATGAATATATCATAGGTTTTCTATCCATTGTTATTGGGCACTTGGGTTACTTTCATTTCTTTGATATTGTGAATAATGCAGCAATAAATATGGGGTTTCATACATCTGATTGGGTAGAAGCTCTTATTTCTTTAGAATATATTGTCAGTAGTGGAATTATTGGGTCAAGTGAAATGTCTATTTCCAGCTTTTTGAGAAAGTATCAGAAAACCTTCCGTGCTGGGTGCACCATTTTATATTCCCACCAGCAGTGAATAAGGGTTCCAAATGCTCCACAACCTCACCAGCATTTGTTGTTTGCAGTTCTGTTGAACTTTGCTATTGTTGCTGGAGAAAATTCTCATTTCAGGTCAAACTCAACTTCTTAATCTCTGGGGCTGTAACTCAGCCTCCGCTACCTTTGTAAACAAAACTGTCAGGTGATTTAAATGAGCAGCCACGTTGAAGACACTCCTTTGAAGGAAAAGAGGCTCCAGACTCAGGGTCAGGAATGTTAACATTCCGTACATGCTCTGGAAGCTATAGAAACCAAACAAAACATTTTGTCCAAACACCACATGGAGGAAGATAAGAGTCACTCCCAGCTGCACAGAAGTGCTCCTTTAGTGAGGGAGATGAGCTTCCTTGGACAAGCTTTTAGGAGGACTTGAGTTGAATATACTTGCAAGATTAACTGCCTGACTGCTTGTTTTCCAGAAAATGGATGAAAAAGTCTTTGTCCTTTATGCCGGTTCAGGAGGCAATTTAAACATGCGTAACTGAACAGGAACTCAACAGCTGTAATGAATATGTTAATCCTTGCTGCTGCTGTTGCCTTTTCTCTCTTGCTTTCCATTCTTAAGTCAAAGGTGTTGCTGTTGAGTCAGAACCAATGCATAGCTGACTCTCCATCATGTTTCCAGGAGGCTATAAATGGCATGGGAGCAGATTGCCCATCACAACAGAACCTGTGGATTTGAACCTTTCACATCTACACTACAGTCTATAACACACGCCCAAGGTCACCTTCCAAGCTGCAAATTCAACAGTCTTAAGGTATCCTCTTGGAAGGAGGAGTGGCATCCACTTCTGTAATAGCTTGCCTCCGGAAACCCTGTGAACCTGGAGAGAGGATGAGAGACACCCAAGCGTTGAGAACTCTCCTTCATAGGGTCGCTATGAGTCGCCTGCGACTCGACGGCATTTAAAAACAAAAACAACAAGGTATCCTCAAGAACCTTTGCTTCTCATTGGTTAGTCTCACAACCCCACAGCTTATAAAGGATCTACAGGGAACCACTACATGGGAACCACCATGCACAAAGGTCTCAAAACATGTTGAACTGTGTATCACTTTTTTTTTAAATTTTCTTTTTTTTTAATTCTTATTTTATTTTACCTTTCATTTATTTTTTTCTTCTGTTTTTTTTTAAATTATTATTAAA